>NW_027506971.1:85000-422378 GCF_052324685.1 Brachyhypopomus gauderio | reverse complement strand
AACGCCTTAATACAAGACTTACTACTTGTTTGGAAATGCATGTGTAACATTACAAACATGATAAAACAGCTTGTTATCACATGCAAACACTGTTTTAGAACAAAATATGAGTTTTCAGTTCATTCTACAAAAGTTGCACTTTTGCTCCAAGTTATGCTCAGAAACACTGTTTATGAGCGCTTACAGCGCCAGCATAACACTGTTTTGAACGCCTTAATACAAGACATACTACTTGTTTGGAAATGCATGTGTAACATTACAAACATGATAAAACAGCTTGTTATCACATCCAAACACTGTTTTAAGAACAAAATATGAGTTTTCAGTTCATTCTTCAAAGTTGCACTTTTGCTCCAAGTTATGCTCAGAAACACTGTTTAGAGCGCTTACAGCGCCAGCAAACGCTGTTTTGAACGCCTTAATACAAGACTTACTACTTGTTTGGAAATGCATGTGTAACATTACAAACATGATAAAACAGCTTATCACATCCAAACACTGTTTTCATTCAAAATATGAGTTTTCTTTTCATTCTTCAAAAGTTGCACTTTTGCCACAAGTATGCTCAGAAACACTGTTTAGAGCGCTTACAGCGCCAGCAAACGCTGTTTGAACGCCTTAATGCATGCCTTACTACTTGTTAGGAAATGCATGTGTAACATTACAAACATGATAAAACAGCTTGTTATCAACATCCAAACACTGTTTTAGAACAAAATATGAGTTTTCAGTTCATTCTTCAAAAGTTTGCACTTTTGCTCCAAGTTATGCTCAGAGAACACTGTTTAGAGCGCTTACAGGCGCCAGCAAACGCTGGTTTTGAACGCCTTAATACAAGACTTTACTACTTGTTTGGAAATGCATGTGTAACTTACAAACATGATAAAAACAGCTTATCACATCCAAACACTGTTTTCATTCAAAATATGAGTTTTCTTTTCATTCTTACAAATGTTGCACTTTTGCCAACAAGTTATGCTCAGAAACACTGTTTAGAGCTCTTACAACGCCAGCAAACGCTGTTTTGAACGCCTTATGCAAGACTTACTACTTGTCTCGAAATGCATGTGTAACATTACAAAACATGATAAAACAGCTTGTTATCACATCCAAACACTGTTTTTGAACAAAATATGAGTTTTCAGTTCATTCTTCAAAAGTTGCACTTTTGCCACATGTTATGCTCAGAAAACACTGTTTAGAGCGCTTACAGCGCCAGCAAACACTGTTTTGAACGCCTTAATACAAGACTTACTACTTGTTTTGGAAATGCATGTGTAACATTACAAACATGATAAAACAGCTTGTTTATCACATCCAAACACTGTTTTAGAACAAAATATGAGGTTTTCAGTTCATTCTTCTAAAAGTTGCACTTTTGCTCCAAGTTATGCTCAGAAACACTGTTTAGAGCGCTTACAGCGCCAGCAAACGCTGTTTTGAACCCCTTAATACAAGACTTACTACTTGTTTGGAAATGCATGTGTAACATTACAAACATGATAAAACAGCTTGTTATCACATCCAAACACTGTTTTAGAACAAAATATGAGTTTTCAGTTCATTCTTCAAAAGTTGCACTTTTGCTCCAAGTTATGCTCAGAAAAACTGATTAGAGCGCTTACAGCGCAGCAAACGCTGTTTTGAACCCCCTTAATACAAGACTTACTACTTGTTTGGAAATGCATTTGTAACATTACAAACATGATAAACAGCTTGTTATCACATCCAAACACTGTTTTCATTCAAAATATGAGTTTTCTTTTCATTCTTCAAAAGTTGCACTTTTGCCACAAGTTATGCTCAGAAACACTGTTTAGAGCTCTTACAACGCCAGCAAACGCTGTTTTGAATGCCTTAATGCAAGCCTTACTACTTGTTAGGAATGCATGTGTAACATTACAAACATGATAAAACAGCTTGTTATCTCATCCAAACACTGTTTTGGAACAAAATATGAGTTTTCAGTTCATTCTTCAAAAGTTGCACTTTTGCACAAGTTATGCTCAGAGACACTGTTTAGAGCGCTTACAGCGCCAGCAAACGCTGTTTTTGAACGCCTTAATACAAGACTTACTACTTGTTTGGAAATGCATGTGTAACATACAAACATGATAAACAGCTTGTTATCACATCCAAACACTGTTTTCATTCAAAATATGAGTTTTCAGTTCATTCATTCAAAAGTTGCACTTTTGGCCACAAGTTATGCTCAGAAACACTGTTTAGAGCGCTTACAGCGCCAGCAAACGCTGTTTTGAATGCCTTAATGCAAGCCTTACTACTTGTTAGGAAATGCATGTGTAACATTACAAACATGATTAAAACAGCTTGTTATCACATCCAAACACTGTTTTGGAACAAAATATGAGTTTTCAGTTCATTCTTCAAAAGTTGCACTTTTGCCACAAGTTATGCTCAGAGACACTGTTTAGAGCGCTTACAGCGCCAGCAAACGCTGTTTTGAACGCCTTAATACAAGACTTACTACTTGTTTGGAAATGCATGTGTAACATTACAAACATGATAAAACAGCTTGTTATCACATCCAAACACTGTTCTTCATTCATAATATGAGTTTTCAGTTCATTCTTCAAAAGTTGCACTTTTGCCACAAGTTATGCTCAGAAACACTGTTTAGAGCGCTTACAGCGCAGCAAACGCTGTTTTGAATGCCTTAATGCAAGCCTTACTACTTGTTAGGAAATGCATGTGTAACATTACAAACATGATAAAACAGCTTGTTATCACATCCAAACACTGTTTTGGAACAAAATATGAGTTTTCAGTTCATTCTTCAAAAGTTGCACTTTTGCCACAAGTTATGCTCAGAGACACTGTTTAGAGCGCTTACAGCGCCAGCAAACGCTGTTTTTGAACGCCTTATTACAAGACTTACTACTTGTTTGGAAATGCATGTGTAACATTACAAACATGATAAAACAGTCTTGTTATCACATCCAAACACTGTTTTCATTCAAAATATGAGTTTTCTTTTCATTCTTCAAAAGTTGCACTTTTGCCACAAGTTATGCTCAGAAACACTGTTTAGAGCTCTTACAGCGCAGCAAACGCTGTTTTGAACGCCTTAATACAAGACTTACTACTTGTTTGGAAATGCATGTGTAACATTACAAACATGATAAAACAGCTTGTTATCACATCCAAACACTGTTTTCATTCAAAATATGAGTTTTCTTTTCATTCTTCAAAAGTTGCACTTTTGCCACAAGTTATGCTCAGAAACACTGTTTTAGAGCGCTTACAGCGCCAGCAAACGCTGTTTTGAATTGCCTTAATGCAAGCCTTACTACTTGTTAGGAAATGCATGTGTAACATTACAAACATGATAAAACAGCTTGTTATCACATCCAAACACTGTTTTGGAACAAAATATGAGTTTTCAGTTCATTCTTCAAAAGTTGCACTTTTGCCACAAGTATGCTCAGAGACACTGTTTAGAGCGCTTACAGCGCCAGCAACGCTGTTTTGAACGCCTTAATACAAGACTTACTACTTGTTTGGAAATGCATGTGTAACATTACAAACATGATAAACAGCTTGTTATCACATCCAAACACTGTTTTCATTCAAAATATGAGTTTTCTTTTCATTCTTCAAAAGTTGCACTTTTTGCCACAAGTTATGCTCAGAAACACTGTTTAGAGCTCTTACAGCGCCAGCAAACGCTGTTTGAACGCCTTAATACAAGACTTACTACTTGTTTGGAAATGCATGTGTAACATTACAAACATGATATAAACAGCTTGTTATCAACATCCAAACACTGTTTTCATTCAAAATATGAGTTTTCTTTTCATTCTTCAAAAGTTGCACTTTTGCCACAAGTTATGCTCAGAAACACTGTTTAGAGCTCTTACAACGCCAGCAAACGCTGTTTTGAACGCCTTTAATGCAAGCCTTACTACTTGTTAGAAATGCATGTGTAAACATTACAAACATGATAAAACAGCTTGTATCACATCCTAACACTGTTTTGGAACAAAATATGAGTTTTGCAGTTCATTCTTCAAAAGTTGCACTTTTGCTCCAAGTTATGCTCAGAAACACTGTTTTAGAGCGCTTACAGTGCCAGCAAACGCTGTTTTGAACGCCTTAATACAAGACTTACTACTTGTTTGGAAATGCATGTGTAACATTACAAACATGATAAAACAGCTTGTTATCACATCCAAACACTGTTTTAGAACAAAATATGAGTTTTCAGTTCATTCTACAAAAGTTGCACTTTTGCTCCAAGTTATGCTCAGAAACACTGTTTAGAGCGCTTACAGCGCCAGCAAAACACTGTTTTGAACGCCTTAATACAAGACATTACTACTTGTTTGGAAATGCATGTGTAACATTACAAACATGATAAAAACAGCTTATCACATCCAAACACTGTTTTCATTCAAAATATGAGTTTTCCTTTTCATTCTTCAAAAGTTGCACTTTTGCCACAAGTTATGCTCAGTAAACACTGTTTAGAGCGCTTACAGCGCCAGCAAACGCTGTTTGAACGCCTTCTAATACAAGACTTACTACTTGTTTGGAAATGCATGTGTAACATTACAAACATGATAAAACAGCTTGTTATCACATCCAAACACTGTTTTCATTCAAAATATGAGTTTTCTTTTCATTCTTCAAAAGTTGCACTTTTGCCACAAGTTATGCTCAGAAACACTGTTTAGAGCTCTTACAACGCCAGCAAACACTGTTTTGAACGCCTTAATACAAGACTTACTACTTGTTTGGAAATGCATGTGTAACATTACAAACATGATAAAACAGCTTGTTATCACATCCAAACACATGTTTTCATTCAAAATATGAGTTTTCAGTTCATTCTTCAAAAGTTGCATCTTTTGCACAAGTTATGCTCAGAAACACTGTTTAGAGCGCTTACAGCGCCAGCAAACGCTGTTTTGAACGCCTTAATAAAAAGACTTACTACTTGTTTGGAATGCATGTGTAACATTACAAACATGATAAAACAGCTTGTTATCACATCCAAACACTGTTTTCATTCAAAATATGAGTTTTCTTTTTCATTCTTCAAAAGTTGCACTTTTGCCACAAGTTATGCTCAGAAACACTGTTTAGAGCTCTTACAACGCCAGCAAACGCTGTGTTGAATGCCTTAATGCAAGCCCTTACTACTTGTTAGGAAATGCATGTGTAACATTACAAACATGATAAAACAGCTTGTTATCACATCCAAACACTGGTTTTGGAACAAAATATGAGTTTTCAGTTCATTCTTCAAAAGTTGCACTTTTGCCACAAGTTATGCTCAGAGACACTGTTTAGAGCGCATACAGCGCCAGCAAACGCTGTTATGAACGCCTAATACAAGACTTACTACTTGTTTGGAAATGCATGTGTAACATTAACAAACATGATAAAACAGCTTGTTATCACATCCAAACACTGTTTTCATTCAAAATATGAGTTTTCTTTTCATTCTTCAAAAGTTGCACTTTTGCACAAGTTATGCTCAGAAACACTGGTTTAGAGCTCTTACAGCGCCAGCAAACGCTGTTTTGAACGCCTTAATAAAAGACTTACTACTTGTTTGGAAATGCATGTGTAACATTACAAACATGATAAAACAGCTTGTTATCACATCCAAACACTGTTTTCATTCAAAATATGAGTTTTCTTTTCATTCTTCAAAAGTTGCACTTTTGCCACAAGTTATGCTCAGAAACACTGTTTAGAGCTCTTACAACGCCAGCAAACGCTGTTTTTGAACGCCTTAATGCAAGCCTTACTACTTGTTAGGAAATGCATGGTGTAACATTACAAACATGATAAAACAGCTTGTTATCACATACCAAACACTGTTTTGGAACAAAATATGAGTTTTCAGTTCATTCTTCAAAAGTTGCACTTTTGCTCCAAGTTATGCTCAGAAACACTGTTTAGAGCGCTTACAGTGCCAGCAAACGCTGTTTTGAACGCCTTAATACAAGACTTACTACTTGTTTGGAAATGCATGTGTAACATTACAAACATGATAAAACAGCTTGTTAATCACATCCAAACACTGTTTTAGAACAAAATATGAGTTTTCAGTTCATTCTACAAAAGTTGCACTTTTGCTCCAAGTTATGCTCAGAAACACTGTTTAGAAGCGCTTACAGCGCCAGCAAACACTGTTTTGAACGCCTTAATACAAGACTTACTACTTGTTTGGAAATGCATGTGTAACATTACAAACATGATAAAACAGCTTGTTATCACATCCAAACACTGTTTTAGAACAAAATATGAGTTTTCAGTTCATTCTACAAAAGTTGCACTTTTGCTCCAAGTTATGCTCAGAAACACTGTTTAGAGCGCTTACAGCGCCAGCAAAACACTGTTTTGAACGCACTTAATACAAGACTTACTACTTGTTTGGAAATGCATGTGTAACATTACAAACATGATAAAACAGCTTGTTATCACATCCAAACACTGTTTTAGAACAAAATATGAGTTTTCAGTTCATTCTTCAAAAGTTGCACTTTTGCTCCAAGTTATGCTCAGAAACACTGTTTAGAGCGCTTACAGCGCCAGCAAACGCTGTTTTGAACGCCTTAATACAAGACTTACTACTTGTTTTGGAATGCATGTGTAACATTACAAACATGATAAAACAGCTTGTTATCACATCTCAAACACTGTTTTCATTCAAAATATGAGTTTTCTTTTCATTCTTCAAAAGTTGCACTTTTGCCACAAGTATGCTCAGAAACACTGTTTAGAGCGCTTACAGCGCCAGCAAACGCTGTTTTGAACGCCTTAATGCAAGCCTTACTACTTGTTTAGGAAATGCATGTGTAACATTACAAACATGATAAAACAGCTTGTTATCACATCCAAACACTGTTTTCGGAACAAAATATGAGTTTTCAGTTCATTCTCAAAAGTTGCACTTTTGCCACAAGTTATGCTCAGAAACACTGTTTAGAGCGCTTACAGCGCCAGCAAACGCTGTTTTGAACGCCTTAATACAAGACTTTACTACTGTTTGGAAATGCATGTGTAACATTACAAACATGATAAAACAGCTTGTTATCACATCCAAACACTGTTTTCATTCAAAATATGAGTTTTCAGTTCATTCTTCAAAAGTTGCACTTTTGGCCACAAGTTATGCTCAGAAACACTGTTTTAGAGCGCTTACAGCGCCAGCAAACGCTGTTTTGAACGCCTTAATAAAAGACTTACTACTTGTTTGGAAATGCATGTGTAACATTACAAAACATGATAAAACAGCTTGTTATCACATCCAAACACTGTTTTCATTCAAAATATGAGTTTTCTTTTCATTCTTCAAAAGTTGCACTTTTGCCACAAGTTATGCTCAGAAACACTGTTTAGAGCGCTTACAGCGCCAGCAAACGCTGTTTTGAACGCCTTAATGCAAGCCTTACTACTTGTTAGGAAATGCATGTGTAACATTACAAACATGATAAAACAGCTTGTTATCACATCCAAACACTGTTTTAGAACAAAATATGAGTTTTCAGTTCATTCTTCAAAAGTTGCACTTTTGCCACAAGTTATGCTCAGAAACACTGTTTAGAGCGCTTACAGCGCCAGCAAACGCTGTTTTGAACGCCTTAATGCAAGCCTTACTACTTGTTAGGAAATGCATGTGTAACATTACAAACATGATAAAACAGCTTGTTATCACATCCAAACACTGTTTTGGAACAAAATATGAGTTTTCAGTTCATTCTTCAAAAGTTGCACTTTTGCCACAAGTTATGCTCAGAAACACTGTTTAGAGCGCTTACAGCGCCAGCAAACGCTGTTTTGAACGCCTTAATACAAGACTTACTACTTGTTTGGAAATGCATGTGTAACATTACAAACATGATAAAACAGCTTGTTATCACATCCAAACACTGTTTTCATTCAAAATATGAGTTTTCAGTTCATTCTTCAAAAGTTGCACTTTTGCCACAAGTTATGCTCAGAAACACTGTTTAGAGCGCTTACAGCGCCAGCAAACGCTGTTTTGAACGCCTTAATAAAAGACTTACTACTTGTTTGGAAATGCATGTGTAACATTACAAACATGATAAAACAGCTTGTTATCACATCCAAACACTGTTTTCATTCAAAATATGAGTTTTCTTTTCATTCTTCAAAAGTTGCACTTTTGCCACAAGTTATGCTCAGAAACACTGTTTAGAGCTCTTACAACGCCAGCAAACGCTGTTTTGAACGCCTTAATGCAAGCCTTACTACTTGTTAGGAAATGCATGTGTAACATTACAAACATGATAAAACAGCTTGTTATCACATCCAAACACTGTTTTGGAACAAAATATGAGTTTTCAGTTCATTCTTCAAAAGTTGCACTTTTGCCACAAGTTATGCTCAGAGACACTGTTTAGAGCGCTTACAGCGCCAGCAAACGCTGTTTTGAACGCCTTAATACAAGACTTACTACTTGTTTGGAAATGCATGTGTAACATTACAAACATGATAAAACAGCTTGTTATCACATCCAAACACTGTTTTAGAACAAAATATGAGTTTTCAGTTCATTCTACAAAAGTTGCACTTTTGCTCCAAGTTATGCTCAGAAACACTGTTTAGAGCGCTTACAGCGCCAGCAAACACTGTTTTGAACGCCTTAATACAAGACTTACTACTTGTTTGGAAATGCATGTGTAACATTACAAACATGATAAAACAGCTTGTTATCACATCCAAACACTGTTTTAGAACAAAATATGAGTTTTCAGTTCATTCTTCAAAAGTTGCACTTTTGCCACAAGTTATGCTCCCCAGATAGCAGACGGATGTGGGCCACTCCCGGCTGAGATATGGCACTGGTGGCTCACTGTCGGGCCTCGCAAACCGCATGTGAGCCAGAGGTGGCCCACATATTGAAAACACACATCTGGCCCACAAGTTGCAAAACAGATGTGGCCCACTTCTGGCACAGATATGGCAGTGTTGCCTACATGTGAGCCAAAAGTGGCCCACATGTTACAAACTGTTATTTGGCCCACATGCCTCAGTACTGATCTGGGCCGTAATACATTATAAAAAAACTCCAAAAACTCAAAAAAAAAAAGTTTGTTAAAACTTGTAAATCCTGTAAAGCGCTTTGTGAAAACATGTGTTGTGAAAAGCGCTATATAAATATATTTGATTTGACTATAGTAATTAAAGGTACCACATGCTTTGTCAAGCCAACTTAATTAAATTTAATTTAGTTTGTGTTGGAAAAAAGAAATTTAAAGGTGAATAACTTAATGTTTAAACTTAGCCTAATGTTTTCCTGAAAGACTGTGGAAGAGCAGAAGTGAGAAAGCCTCAATGGCCTTGAGGAGAATAGAATGGGCCTATTCAGTGTAAGCTGCAAAACAAGCAGTTTGAGATAAGGAGATGGACGGCTAGAGAGGAGCAGGGGGGGCTCTAAGGAAGAGTAGCAAAGGTGGGGGCAGATATCGAAACTTAGAGAAGAGGTATGAAAGGGAGGACATCGCCCAGCACGAGGACTTTTTGCTTGGACGCTGCTGAGATCCACTTGGGCTAGGTAGAGTTCTAGGCAACTAGCACCAGTGCACTGGAGAGTTTGTACCACGTATATTTTGACTATATTGTATTCAATTATATTCCATATAAATTAATCTAAAAGAACTTTTGGTGTTAAGACTTTGCTTGGGTAATTCAGTCAAAACTAATCGGTTCATCGGGGCAGTGTTGGGGCCTATCTGGGTCAAGAAAAAATATCCCAACAATTGTTACCTTTTAGTTTTATTTGCTGTACTCGTGACAAAACATTAAGGCAGCACATATGCTGAAAGTGCGAGTCGATTGGCTGAAGTTCGTGCTGAAAGTTTAAAGCACAATCACCCAACACTCTACCTGCACTTCCGACCACACCGGAAAAGACGGACGACATACACGTTTTACGCACGCACAAGGTAAGACTTAAGTTTCTCTCCCTGCCCAAAAGAACATTGACAAGGAGGCTTGCTAAGCTTTACAATTGGTTAACTGTACTTTAAAATAGTGCTACTTTCGCTAAATTTGTCTGTATGCATTTTTTCTATGCGTCATTATTTTTCTTTGTTCTCTAGACTAGCTTGCTAACGGCTAGCTAGCTAGCTAACTTTATCTTCCGTCTTTGTGTACTGTTTTTAGCCACTTTACTTTTTCTCTCTTTGTTTGTTTTTATCGCTAGTTTAGTGATAACTTAGCGTGTCCTACAGACATAGAGTCTGTTATCGTGACCACTTTAAGGACAAGTTTTATTTACAAGAGGGACGAGCTGCTGGGGGGGTGAGAACAAAAGGACACAAATGGGTTTAGCTAGCTAATGTAGCTAATTCATATAATGAATATAAATCTTGATTTAGCTAAGCTATATTATTATGCCAACAAGCTTATTCTGCTATTTCCAAACACAGTGTCATCTTTTTTAATTTGATATTTGATTTTAAATAGGTGTTACCATAGTTTTCTTTCAATTTATGACCAGTTGCTTAAATGTTAAAAGAAAATACTAGTCTGCAAATTTGTGTTGAGCTATCATCAACATTGTTTCAATTTTGAAGGTTTTTGTTATTGTTTTCTATCCTGATGCTTAATGTCATGTCTTCACAAAGCCAAAATGTTGAAAAGCCTTGTGTAATGATTCCTTTATTTTTGCCAGCAGTTGTTGATGTAATTTACTTGTGCTTGATTTATTATTTCTTCTTATTATTTATCTAACTCTGTTTTTATTTATAGATCACCGAAGGACTTCAGGAATGTTTGGATGTGAAAGACACTGTCTGGAGAGAGATCATGAGATGTACAATGACAAACTCTGGCTGGAGGGGCATAAACAGAAAGATGGAGCTTCATAACACACAACTAATGTAATAATTGGTATGCTTTCTGCTTTTTGATGTGAGCATTTGTTTGAAAATGCAACTTTGCCATACAAACGTTTATCTAAGCCATCACACCAGTAATATTTTAAAACACTTAGAATTTTATTTAAAATGGTTATTGACTTGCATTCTATAATTTCATTTCTCACATTAAATGGTGGTGTGTAATGCAACAATAATGACCCAATAGTGCTTGTGGTTAAGATGTGGGTCAGGTGTGGCAGTGAAGGTGAAAAGGTGGCTGTGCTCAATGTCTTAAGTATTTTGTATTTCCAGGTGCAGTTAGATGTAACAGGATTACGATGAAGGCTGCTGCCCAAGAAATAGAAATGTGGATGAAGAGATGGCAACACCCATCCATGGATCGAGAAGGTGGGAGGCAGGCAAGGAGAGAGCAAAGGGCTAGCCTGGCAAATCAGCAACCACCTGTTAATATTTAAAAGGGACAATACTTTTGTTTTGTGATTAATTTCATTTTGAGGCCTTGGTGTTTGTTTCATCTAAAATTACTTGGATTTGTTTAAATCTGTTTTACAAAGCTTGTTTCAAGCAAGTATTGTTTTGTGCTTGACTTTTTCAATGTTTTATCTTTGTTTTATAGCCTGTTTTCAGGAAAATTATGTACAAATTATATTCTTGATTAATGTGCTTGTGTTGATAATGTTGATAATGTTGACAATGTTGTTATTGTTATTAAGGATACTGTGTGGCGAATCATGAAGCAAACTGGCTAACTCTAGCCAAGAAGTTAAACTGGCAGGACATAAATGGGAAAATGGCATTCAGCAGCTTGTTCCTAAAAGATGTGATTGCTGGTAGGTGCTGTATTGTACTACTAACTTGTTTGATTACCATAAATTAATTCCTTGAAATGTACTTAATGCTTTAAAGCAAAATGTTTGTCTCAGCTGTAATAAAGGAAGTGTGTAACTTCAGCATGAGTGTGAATAGGTTAATCTTGCATGGTTAACATTTTTCATTTTAAAAAGGATAAAAGACAACAGCTAATTTAAATAAGTAGATTTAAATACACATTTTGAGCTCAGTAGTGTGTTTTTGAATATAATGTTTCCAATTTGATTAGAAATGGTGATAAGCTTCTATAACACTTGCTTTACTAAACAATCTCCTTTTTTGTTTTGCTCTTTGTTTTCCACAAAGGAGCTGTTAGAAGAAATTGGCTCACCAGACCGGCCACAAATCAAGAAATTGAGTTCTACGTTAATATATGGCTACATTTAGCAATGAACAGAGAAGGATGGAGGAAGCTACGGCAGAAGAGACAGTGTGTGTGAGATTCACACCAAAATTGTAACGTTTGAATGTTGTCAAATACTGTTATGTAAATCAATCCAATGTTTTTGTACTGGACAGTGATCTGGAAGGAGGAGGTTGTTTTGAGTGTTAAATAAATTAAATTCTTTTGCACTAATTCCAGTGTTTGCATTCATTTTGTGCTTCCAGAATAGTTTTATTACTGAAATGAGTCTGGTGCAGATCTGTTCCAGATATGGCCCACACCTTGTAGTCAGCTTGTGGCCCACATCTGGCCCAAATGTGTGCTTCTCTTTTGGCTGACATGTGGCCCAAATCTGGCAACCGGGAGTGGCCCACTTAAGGCCCGGTAATCAGTGTGGCAAGTGGGCCAGATGAAAATGTGGCAAGTGGGCCACATCTGGGCCATAATAATTTTGCTATCTGGGTCAGAACCACTGTTTAGAGCGCTTACAGCGCCAGCAAACGCTGTTTTGAACGCCTTAATGCAAGACTTACTACTTGTTTGGAAATGCATGTGTAACATCACAAACATGATAAAACAGCTTGTTATCACATCCAAACACAGTTTTGAAACAAAATATGAGTTTTCAGTTCATTCTTCAAAAGTTGCACTTTTGCCACAAGTTATGCTCTGAAACACTGTTTAGAGCACTTACAACGCCAGCAAACGCTGTTTTGAACGCCTTAATGCAAGACTTACTACTTGTTTGGAAATGCATGTGTAACATTACAAACATGATAAAACAGCTTGTTATCACATCCAAACACTGTTTTGAAACAAAATATGAGTTTTCAGTTCATTCTTCAAAAGTTGCACTTTTGCCCCAAGTTATGCTCAGAAACACTGTTTAGAGCGCTTACAGCGCCAGCAAACGCTGTTTTGAACGCCTTAATGCAAGACTTACTACTTGTTTGGAAATGCATGTGTAACATTACAAACATGATAAAACAGCTTGTTATCACATCCAAACACTGTTTTGAAACAAAATATGAGTTTTCAGTTCATTCTTCAAAAGTTGCACTTTTGCCACAAGTTATGCTCAGAAACACTGTTTAGAGCACTTACAACGCCAGCAAACGCTGTTTTGAACGCCTTAATGCAAGACTTACTACTTGTTTGGAAATGCATGTGTAACATCACAAACATGATAAAACAGCTTGTTATCACATCCAAACACAGTTTTGAAACAAAATATGAGTTTTCAGTTCATTCTTCAAAAGTTGCACTTTTGCCACAAGTTATGCTCAGAACCACTGTTTAGAGCGCTTACAGCGCCAGCAAACGCTGTTTTGAACGCCTTAATGCAAGACTTACTACTTGTTTGGAAATGCATGTGTAACATCACAAACATGATAAAACAGCTTGTTATCACATCCAAACACAGTTTTGAAACAAAATATGAGTTTTCAGTTCATTCTTCAAAAGTTGCACTTTTGCCACAAGTTATGCTCAGAAACACTGTTTAGAGCACTTACAACGCCAGCAAACGCTGTTTTGAACGCCTTAATGCAAGACTTACTACTTGTTTGGAAATGCATGTGTAACATCACAAACATGATAAAACAGCTTGTTATCACATCCAAACACAGTTTTGAAACAAAATATGAGTTTTCAGTTCATTCTTCAAAAGTTGCACTTTTGCCACAAGTTATGCTCAGAAACACTGTTTAGAGCACTTACAACGCCAGCAAACGCTGTTTTGAACGCCTTAATGCAAGACTTACTACTTGTTTGGAAATGCATGTGTAACATTACAAACATGATAAAACAGCTTGTTATCACATCCAAACACTGTTTTGAAACAAAATATGAGTTTTCAGTTCATTCTTCAAAAGTTGCACTTTTGCCCCAAGTTATGCTCAGAAACACTGTTTAGAGCTCTTACAGCGCCAGCAAACGCTGTTTTGAACGCCTTAATACAAGACTTACTACTTGTTTGGAAATGCATGTGTAACATTACAAACATGATAAAACAGCTTGTTATCACATCCAAACACTGTTTTCATTCAAAATATGAGTTTTCTTTTCATTCTTCAAAAGTTGCACTTTTGCCACAAGTTATGCTCAGAAACACTGTTTAGAGCGCTTACAGCGCCAGCAAACGCTGTTTTGAATGCCTTAATGCAAGCCTTACTACTTGTTAGGAAATGCATGTGTAACATTACAAACATGATAAAACAGCTTGTTATCACATCCAAACACTGTTTTGGAACAAAATATGAGTTTTCAGTTCATTCTTCAAAAGTTGCACTTTTGCCACAAGTTATGCTCAGAGACACTGTTTAGAGCGCTTACAGCGCCAGCAAACGCTGTTTTGAACGCCTTAATACAAGACTTACTACTTGTTTGGAAATGCATGTGTAACATTACAAACATGATAAAACAGCTTGTTATCACATCCAAACACTGTTTTCATTCAAAATATGAGTTTTCTTTTCATTCTTCAAAAGTTGCACTTTTGCCACAAGTTATGCTCAGAAACACTGTTTAGAGCTCTTACAGCGCCAGCAAACGCTGTTTTGAACGCCTTAATACAAGACTTACTACTTGTTTGGAAATGCATGTGTAACATTACAAACATGATAAAACAGCTTGTTATCACATCCAAACACTGTTTTCATTCAAAATATGAGTTTTCTTTTCATTCTTCAAAAGTTGCACTTTTGCCACAAGTTATGCTCAGAAACACTGTTTAGAGCTCTTACAACGCCAGCAAACGCTGTTTTGAACGCCTTAATGCAAGCCTTACTACTTGTTAGGAAATGCATGTGTAACATTACAAACATGATAAAACAGCTTGTTATCACATCCAAACACTGTTTTGGAACAAAATATGAGTTTTCAGTTCATTCTTCAAAAGTTGCACTTTTGCTCCAAGTTATGCTCAGAAACACTGTTTAGAGCGCTTACAGTGCCAGCAAACGCTGTTTTGAACGCCTTAATACAAGACTTACTACTTGTTTGGAAATGCATGTGTAACATTACAAACATGATAAAACAGCTTGTTATCACATCCAAACACTGTTTTAGAACAAAATATGAGTTTTCAGTTCATTCTACAAAAGTTGCACTTTTGCTCCAAGTTATGCTCAGAAACACTGTTTAGAGCGCTTACAGCGCCAGCAAACACTGTTTTGAACGCCTTAATACAAGACTTACTACTTGTTTGGAAATGCATGTGTAACATTACAAACATGATAAAACAGCTTGTTATCACATCCAAACACTGTTTTAGAACAAAATATGAGTTTTCAGTTCATTCTTCAAAAGTTGCACTTTTGCTCCAAGTTATGCTCAGAAACACTGTTTAGAGCGCTTACAGCGCCAGCAAACGCTGTTTTGAACGCCTTAATACAAGACTTACTACTTGTTTGGAAATGCATGTGTAACATTACAAACATGATAAAACAGCTTATCACATCCAAACACTGTTTTCATTCAAAATATGAGTTTTCTTTTCATTCTTCAAAAGTTGCACTTTTGCCACAAGTTATGCTCAGAAACACTGTTTAGAGCGCTTACAGCGCCAGCAAACGCTGTTTTGAACGCCTTAATGCAAGCCTTACTACTTGTTAGGAAATGCATGTGTAACATTACAAACATGATAAAACAGCTTGTTATCACATCCAAACACTGTTTTAGAACAAAATATGAGTTTTCAGTTCATTCTTCAAAAGTTGCACTTTTGCTCCAAGTTATGCTCAGAAACACTGTTTAGAGCGCTTACAGCGCCAGCAAACGCTGTTTTGAACGCCTTAATACAAGACTTACTACTTGTTTGGAAATGCATGTGTAACATTACAAACATGATAAAACAGCTTATCACATCCAAACACTGTTTTCATTCAAAATATGAGTTTTCTTTTCATTCTTCAAAAGTTGCACTTTTGCCACAAGTTATGCTCAGAAACACTGTTTAGAGCGCTTACAGCGCCAGCAAACGCTGTTTTGAACGCCTTAATACAAGACTTACTACTTGTTTGGAAATGCATGTGTAACATTACAAACATGATAAAACAGCTTGTTATCACATCCAAACACTGTTTTCATTCAAAATATGAGTTTTCTTTTCATTCTTCAAAAGTTGCACTTTTGCCACAAGTTATGCTCAGAAACACTGTTTAGAGCTCTTACAACGCCAGCAAACACTGTTTTGAACGCCTTAATACAAGACTTACTACTTGTTTGGAAATGCATGTGTAACATTACAAACATGATAAAACAGCTTGTTATCACATCCAAACACTGTTTTCATTCAAAATATGAGTTTTCAGTTCATTCTTCAAAAGTTGCACTTTTGCCACAAGTTATGCTCAGAAACACTGTTTAGAGCGCTTACAGCGCCAGCAAACGCTGTTTTGAACGCCTTAATAAAAGACTTACTACTTGTTTGGAAATGCATGTGTAACATTACAAACATGATAAAACAGCTTGTTATCACATCCAAACACTGTTTTCATTCAAAATATGAGTTTTCTTTTCATTCTTCAAAAGTTGCACTTTTGCCACAAGTTATGCTCAGAAACACTGTTTAGAGCTCTTACAACGCCAGCAAACGCTGTTTTGAACGCCTTAATGCAAGACTTACTACTTGTTTGGAAATGCATGTGTAACATCACAAACATGATAAAACAGCTTGTTATCACATCCAAACACAGTTTTGAAACAAAATATGAGTTTTCAGTTCATTCTTCAAAAGTTGCACTTTTGCCACAAGTTATGCTCAGAAACACTGTTTAGAGCACTTACAACGCCAGCAAACGCTGTTTTGAACGCCTTAATGCAAGACTTACTACTTGTTTGGAAATGCATGTGTAACATTACAAACATGATAAAACAGCTTGTTATCACATCCAAACACTGTTTTGAAACAAAATATGAGTTTTCAGTTCATTCTTCAAAAGTTGCACTTTTGCCCCAAGTTATGCTCAGAAACACTGTTTAGAGCGCTTACAGCGCCAGCAAACGCTGTTTTGAACGCCTTAATGCAAGACTTACTACTTGTTTGGAAATGCATGTGTAACATTACAAACATGATAAAACAGCTTGTTATCACATCCAAACACTGTTTTGAAACAAAATATGAGTTTTCAGTTCATTCTTCAAAAGTTGCACTTTTGCCACAAGTTATGCTCAGAAACACTGTTTAGAGCACTTACAACGCCAGCAAACGCTGTTTTGAACGCCTTAATGCAAGACTTACTACTTGTTTGGAAATGCATGTGTAACATCACAAACATGATAAAACAGCTTGTTATCACATCCAAACACAGTTTTGAAACAAAATATGAGTTTTCAGTTCATTCTTCAAAAGTTGCACTTTTGCCACAAGTTATGCTCAGAACCACTGTTTAGAGCGCTTACAGCGCCAGCAAACGCCGTTTTGAACGCCTTAATGCAAGACTTACTACTTGTTTGGAAATGCATGTGTAACATCACAAACATGATAAAACAGCTTGTTATCACATCCAAACACAGTTTTGAAACAAAATATGAGTTTTCAGTTCATTCTTCAAAAGTTGCACTTTTGCCACAAGTTATGCTCAGAAACACTGTTTAGAGCACTTACAACGCCAGCAAACGCTGTTTTGAACGCCTTAATGCAAGACTTACTACTTGTTTGGAAATGCATGTGTAACATCACAAACATGATAAAACAGCTTGTTATCACATCCAAACACAGTTTTGAAACAAAATATGAGTTTTCAGTTCATTCTTCAAAAGTTGCACTTTTGCCACAAGTTATGGTCAGAAACACTGTTTAGAGCACTTACAACGCCAGCAAACGCTGTTTTGAACGCCTTAATGCAAGACTTACTACTTGTTTGGAAATGCATGTGTAACATTACAAACATGATAAAACAGCTTGTTATCACATCCAAACACTGTTTTGAAACAAAATATGAGTTTTCAGTTCATTCTTCAAAAGTTGCACTTTTGCCCCAAGTTATGCTCAGAAACACTGTTTAGAGCTCTTACAGCGCCAGCAAACGCTGTTTTGAACGCCTTAATACAAGACTTACTACTTGTTTGGAAATGCATGTGTAACATTACAAACATGATAAAACAGCTTGTTATCACATCCAAACACTGTTTTCATTCAAAATATGAGTTTTCTTTTCATTCTTCAAAAGTTGCACTTTTGCCACAAGTTATGCTCAGAAACACTGTTTAGAGCGCTTACAGCGCCAGCAAACGCTGTTTTGAATGCCTTAATGCAAGCCTTACTACTTGTTAGGAAATGCATGTGTAACATTACAAACATGATAAAACAGCTTGTTATCACATCCAAACACTGTTTTGGAACAAAATATGAGTTTTCAGTTCATTCTTCAAAAGTTGCACTTTTGCCACAAGTTATGCTCAGAGACACTGTTTAGAGCGCTTACAGCGCCAGCAAACGCTGTTTTGAACGCCTTAATACAAGACTTACTACTTGTTTGGAAATGCATGTGTAACATTACAAACATGATAAAACAGCTTGTTATCACATCCAAACACTGTTTTCATTCAAAATATGAGTTTTCTTTTCATTCTTCAAAAGTTGCACTTTTGCCACAAGTTATGCTCAGAAACACTGTTTAGAGCTCTTACAGCGCCAGCAAACGCTGTTTTGAACGCCTTAATACAAGACTTACTACTTGTTTGGAAATGCATGTGTAACATTACAAACATGATAAAACAGCTTGTTATCACATCCAAACACTGTTTTCATTCAAAATATGAGTTTTCTTTTCATTCTTCAAAAGTTGCACTTTTGCCACAAGTTATGCTCAGAAACACTGTTTAGAGCTCTTACAACGCCAGCAAACGCTGTTTTGAACGCCTTAATGCAAGCCTTACTACTTGTTAGGAAATGCATGTGTAACATTACAAACATGATAAAACAGCTTGTTATCACATCCAAACACTGTTTTGGAACAAAATATGAGTTTTCAGTTCATTCTTCAAAAGTTGCACTTTTGCTCCAAGTTATGCTCAGAAACACTGTTTAGAGCGCTTACAGTGCCAGCAAACGCTGTTTTGAACGCCTTAATACAAGACTTACTACTTGTTTGGAAATGCATGTGTAACATTACAAACATGATAAAACAGCTTGTTATCACATCCAAACACTGTTTTAGAACAAAATATGAGTTTTCAGTTCATTCTACAAAAGTTGCACTTTTGCTCCAAGTTATGCTCAGAAACACTGTTTAGAGCGCTTACAGCGCCAGCAAACACTGTTTTGAACGCCTTAATACAAGACTTACTACTTGTTTGGAAATGCATGTGTAACATTACAAACATGATAAAACAGCTTGTTATCACATCCAAACACTGTTTTAGAACAAAATATGAGTTTTCAGTTCATTCTTCAAAAGTTGCACTTTTGCTCCAAGTTATGCTCAGAAACACTGTTTAGAGCGCTTACAGCGCCAGCAAACGCTGTTTTGAACGCCTTAATACAAGACTTACTACTTGTTTGGAAATGCATGTGTAACATTACAAACATGATAAAACAGCTTATCACATCCAAACACTGTTTTCATTCAAAATATGAGTTTTCTTTTCATTCTTCAAAAGTTGCACTTTTGCCACAAGTTATGCTCAGAAACACTGTTTAGAGCGCTTACAGCGCCAGCAAACGCTGTTTTGAACGCCTTAATGCAAGCCTTACTACTTGTTAGGAAATGCATGTGTAACATTACAAACATGATAAAACAGCTTGTTATCACATCCAAACACTGTTTTAGAACAAAATATGAGTTTTCAGTTCATTCTTCAAAAGTTGCACTTTTGCTCCAAGTTATGCTCAGAAACACTGTTTAGAGCGCTTACAGCGCCAGCAAACGCTGTTTTGAACGCCTTAATACAAGACTTACTACTTGTTTGGAAATGCATGTGTAACATTACAAACATGATAAAACAGCTTATCACATCCAAACACTGTTTTCATTCAAAATATGAGTTTTCTTTTCATTCTTCAAAAGTTGCACTTTTGCCACAAGTTATGCTCAGAAACACTGTTTAGAGCGCTTACAGCGCCAGCAAACGCTGTTTTGAACGCCTTAATACAAGACTTACTACTTGTTTGGAAATGCATGTGTAACATTACAAACATGATAAAACAGCTTGTTATCACATCCAAACACTGTTTTCATTCAAAATATGAGTTTTCTTTTCATTCTTCAAAAGTTGCACTTTTGCCACAAGTTATGCTCAGAAACACTGTTTAGAGCTCTTACAACGCCAGCAAACGCTGTTTTGAACGCCTTAATGCAAGACTTACTACTTGTTTGGAAATGCATGTGTAACATCACAAACATGATAAAACAGCTTGTTATCACATCCAAACACAGTTTTGAAACAAAATATGAGTTTTCAGTTCATTCTTCAAAAGTTGCACTTTTGCCACAAGTTATGCTCAGAAACACTGTTTAGAGCACTTACAACGCCAGCAAACGCTGTTTTGAACGCCTTAATGCAAGACTTACTACTTGTTTGGAAATGCATGTGTAACATTACAAACATGATAAAACAGCTTGTTATCACATCCAAACACTGTTTTGAAACAAAATATGAGTTTTCAGTTCATTCTTCAAAAGTTGCACTTTTGCCCCAAGTTATGCTCAGAAACACTGTTTAGAGCTCTTACAGCGCCAGCAAACGCTGTTTTGAACGCCTTAATACAAGACTTACTACTTGTTTGGAAATGCATGTGTAACATTACAAACATGATAAAACAGCTTGTTATCACATCCAAACACTGTTTTCATTCAAAATATGAGTTTTCTTTTCATTCTTCAAAAGTTGCACTTTTGCCACAAGTTATGCTCAGAAACACTGTTTAGAGCGCTTACAGCGCCAGCAAACGCTGTTTTGAATGCCTTAATGCAAGCCTTACTACTTGTTAGGAAATGCATGTGTAACATTACAAACATGATAAAACAGCTTGTTATCACATCCAAACACTGTTTTGGAACAAAATATGAGTTTTCAGTTCATTCTTCAAAAGTTGCACTTTTGCCACAAGTTATGCTCAGAGACACTGTTTAGAGCGCTTACAGCGCCAGCAAACGCTGTTTTGAACGCCTTAATACAAGACTTACTACTTGTTTGGAAATGCATGTGTAACATTACAAACATGATAAAACAGCTTGTTATCACATCCAAACACTGTTTTCATTCAAAATATGAGTTTTCTTTTCATTCTTCAAAAGTTGCACTTTTGCCACAAGTTATGCTCAGAAACACTGTTTAGAGCTCTTACAGCGCCAGCAAACGCTGTTTTGAACGCCTTAATACAAGACTTACTACTTGTTTGGAAATGCATGTGTAACATTACAAACATGATAAAACAGCTTGTTATCACATCCAAACACTGTTTTCATTCAAAATATGAGTTTTCTTTTCATTCTTCAAAAGTTGCACTTTTGCCACAAGTTATGCTCAGAAACACTGTTTAGAGCTCTTACAACGCCAGCAAACGCTGTTTTGAACGCCTTAATGCAAGCCTTACTACTTGTTAGGAAATGCATGTGTAACATTACAAACATGATAAAACAGCTTGTTATCACATCCAAACACTGTTTTGGAACAAAATATGAGTTTTCAGTTCATTCTTCAAAAGTTGCACTTTTGCTCCAAGTTATGCTCAGAAACACTGTTTAGAGCGCTTACAGTGCCAGCAAACGCTGTTTTGAACGCCTTAATACAAGACTTACTACTTGTTTGGAAATGCATGTGTAACATTACAAACATGATAAAACAGCTTGTTATCACATCCAAACACTGTTTTAGAACAAAATATGAGTTTTCAGTTCATTCTACAAAAGTTGCACTTTTGCTCCAAGTTATGCTCAGAAACACTGTTTAGAGCGCTTACAGCGCCAGCAAACACTGTTTTGAACGCCTTAATACAAGACTTACTACTTGTTTGGAAATGCATGTGTAACATTACAAACATGATAAAACAGCTTGTTATCACATCCAAACACTGTTTTAGAACAAAATATGAGTTTTCAGTTCATTCTTCAAAAGTTGCACTTTTGCTCCAAGTTATGCTCAGAAACACTGTTTAGAGCGCTTACAGCGCCAGCAAACGCTGTTTTGAACGCCTTAATACAAGACTTACTACTTGTTTGGAAATGCATGTGTAACATTACAAACATGATAAAACAGCTTATCACATCCAAACACTGTTTTCATTCAAAATATGAGTTTTCTTTTCATTCTTCAAAAGTTGCACTTTTGCCACAAGTTATGCTCAGAAACACTGTTTAGAGCGCTTACAGCGCCAGCAAACGCTGTTTTGAACGCCTTAATGCAAGCCTTACTACTTGTTAGGAAATGCATGTGTAACATTACAAACATGATAAAACAGCTTGGTATCACATCCAAACACTGTTTTAGAACAAAATATGAGTTTTCAGTTCATTCTTCAAAAGTTGCACTTTTGCTCCAAGTTATGCTCAGAAACACTGTTTAGAGCGCTTACAGCGCCAGCAAACGCTGTTTTGAACGCCTTAATACAAGACTTACTACTTGTTTGGAAATGCATGTGTAACATTACAAACATGATAAAACAGCTTATCACATCCAAACACTGTTTTCATTCAAAATATGAGTTTTCTTTTCATTCTTCAAAAGTTGCACTTTTGCCACAAGTTATGCTCAGAAACACTGTTTAGAGCGCTTACAGCGCCAGCAAACGCTGTTTTGAACGCCTTAATACAAGACTTACTACTTGTTTGGAAATGCATGTGTAACATTACAAACATGATAAAACAGCTTGTTATCACATCCAAACACTGTTTTCATTCAAAATATGAGTTTTCTTTTCATTCTTCAAAAGTTGCACTTTTGCCACAAGTTATGCTCAGAAACACTGTTTAGAGCTCTTACAACGCCAGCAAACACTGTTTTGAACGCCTTAATACAAGACTTACTACTTGTTTGGAAATGCATGTGTAACATTACAAACATGATAAAACAGCTTGTTATCACATCCAAACACTGTTTTCATTCAAAATATGAGTTTTCAGTTCATTCTTCAAAAGTTGCACTTTTGCCACAAGTTATGCTCAGAAACACTGTTTAGAGCGCTTACAGCGCCAGCAAACGCTGTTTTGAACGCCTTAATAAAAGACTTACTACTTGTTTGGAAATGCATGTGTAACATTACAAACATGATAAAACAGCTTGTTATCACATCCAAACACTGTTTTCATTCAAAATATGAGTTTTCTTTTCATTCTTCAAAAGTTGCACTTTTGCCACAAGTTATGCTCAGAAACACTGTTTAGAGCTCTTACAACGCCAGCAAACGCTGTTTTGAATGCCTTAATGCAAGCCTTACTACTTGTTAGGAAATGCATGTGTAACATTACAAACATGATAAAACAGCTTGTTATCACATCCAAACACTGTTTTGGAACAAAATATGAGTTTTCAGTTCATTCTTCAAAAGTTGCACTTTTGCCACAAGTTATGCTCAGAGACACTGTTTAGAGCGCTTACAGCGCCAGCAAACGCTGTTTTGAACGCCTTAATACAAGACTTACTACTTGTTTGGAAATGCATGTGTAACATTACAAACATGATAAAACAGCTTGTTATCACATCCAAACACTGTTTTCATTCAAAATATGAGTTTTCTTTTCATTCTTCAAAAGTTGCACTTTTGCCACAAGTTATGCTCAGAAACACTGTTTAGAGCTCTTACAGCGCCAGCAAACGCTGTTTTGAACGCCTTAATAAAAGACTTACTACTTGTTTGGAAATGCATGTGTAACATTACAAACATGATAAAACAGCTTGTTATCACATCCAAACACTGTTTTCATTCAAAATATGAGTTTTCTTTTCATTCTTCAAAAGTTGCACTTTTGCCACAAGTTATGCTCAGAAACACTGTTTAGAGCTCTTACAACGCCAGCAAACGCTGTTTTGAACGCCTTAATGCAAGCCTTACTACTTGTTAGGAAATGCATGTGTAACATTACAAACATGATAAAACAGCTTGTTATCACATCCAAACACTGTTTTGGAACAAAATATGAGTTTTCAGTTCATTCTTCAAAAGTTGCACTTTTGCTCCAAGTTATGCTCAGAAACACTGTTTAGAGCGCTTACAGTGCCAGCAAACGCTGTTTTGAACGCCTTAATACAAGACTTACTACTTGTTTGGAAATGCATGTGTAACATTACAAACATGATAAAACAGCTTGTTATCACATCCAAACACTGTTTTAGAACAAAATATGAGTTTTCAGTTCATTCTACAAAAGTTGCACTTTTGCTCCAAGTTATGCTCAGAAACACTGTTTAGAGCGCTTACAGCGCCAGCAAACACTGTTTTGAACGCCTTAATACAAGACTTACTACTTGTTTGGAAATGCATGTGTAACATTACAAACATGATAAAACAGCTTGTTATCACATCCAAACACTGTTTTAGAACAAAATATGAGTTTTCAGTTCATTCTACAAAAGTTGCACTTTTGCTCCAAGTTATGCTCAGAAACACTGTTTAGAGCGCTTACAGCGCCAGCAAACACTGTTTTGAACGCCTTAATACAAGACTTACTACTTGTTTGGAAATGCATGTGTAACATTACAAACATGATAAAACAGCTTGTTATCACATCCAAACACTGTTTTAGAACAAAATATGAGTTTTCAGTTCATTCTTCAAAAGTTGCACTTTTGCTCCAAGTTATGCTCAGAAACACTGTTTAGAGCGCTTACAGCGCCAGCAAACGCTGTTTTGAACGCCTTAATACAAGACTTACTACTTGTTTGGAAATGCATGTGTAACATTACAAACATGATAAAACAGCTTGTTATCACATCCAAACACTGTTTTCATTCAAAATATGAGTTTTCTTTTCATTCTTCAAAAGTTGCACTTTTGCCACAAGTTATGCTCAGAAACACTGTTTAGAGCGCTTACAGCGCCAGCAAACGCTGTTTTGAACGCCTTAATGCAAGCCTTACTACTTGTTAGGAAATGCATGTGTAACATTACAAACATGATAAAACAGCTTGTTATCACATCCAAACACTGTTTTCATTCAAAATATGAGTTTTCAGTTCATTCTTCAAAAGTTGCACTTTTGCCACAAGTTATGTTTAGAAACACTGTTTAGAGCGCTTACAGCGCCAGCAAACGCTGTTTTGAACGCCTTAATAAAAGACTTACTACTTGTTTGGAAATGCATGTGTAACATTACAAACATGATAAAACAGCTTGTTATCACATCCAAACACTGTTTTCATTCAAAATATGAGTTTTCTTTTCATTCTTCAAAAGTTGCACTTTTGCCACAAGTTATGCTCAGAAACACTGTTTAGAGCGCTTACAGCGCCAGCAAACGCTGTTTTGAACGCCTTAATGCAAGCCTTACTACTTGTTAGGAAATGCATGTGTAACATTACAAACATGATAAAACAGCTTGTTATCACATCCAAACACTGTTTTAGAACAAAATATGAGTTTTCAGTTCATTCTTCAAAAGTTGCACTTTTGCTCCAAGTTATGCTCAGAAAAACTGTTTAGAGCGCTTACAGCGCCAGCAAACGCTGTTTTGAACCCCTTAATACAAGACTTACTACTTGTTTGGAAATGCATTTGTAACATTACAAACATGATAAAACAGCTTGTTATCACATCCAAACACTGTTTTCATTCAAAATATGAGTTTTCTTTTCATTCTTCAAAAGTTGCACTTTTGCCACAAGTTATGCTCAGAAACACTGTTTAGAGCTCTTACAACGCCAGCAAACGCTGTTTTGAACGCCTTAATGCAAGCCTTACTACTTGTTAGGAAATGCATGTGTAACATTACAAACATGATAAAACAGCTTGTTATCACATCCAAACACTGTTTTGGAACAAAATATGAGTTTTCAGTTCATTCTTCAAAAGTTGCACTTTTGCCACAAGTTATGCTCAGAGACACTGTTTAGAGCGCTTACAGCGCCAGCAAACGCTGTTTTGAACGCCTTAATACAAGACTTACTACTTGTTTGGAAATGCATGTGTAACATTACAAACATGATAAAACAGCTTGTTATCACATCCAAACACTGTTTTAGAACAAAATATGAGTTTTCAGTTCATTCTACAAAAGTTGCACTTTTGCTCCAAGTTATGCTCAGAAACACTGTTTAGAGCGCTTACAGCGCCAGCAAACACTGTTTTGAACGCCTTAATACAAGACTTACTACTTGTTTGGAAATGCATGTGTAACATTACAAACATGATAAAACAGCTTGTTATCACATCCAAACACTGTTTTAGAACAAAATATGAGTTTTCAGTTCATTCTTCAAAAGTTGCACTTTTGCCACAAGTTATGCTCCCCAGATAGCAGACGGATGTGGGCCACTCCCGGCTGAGATATGGCACTGGTGGCTCACTGTCGGGCCTCGCAAACCGCATGTGAGCCAGAGGTGGCCCACATATTGAAAACACACATCTGGCCCACAAGTTGCAAAACAGATGTGGCCCACTTCTGGCACAGATATGGCAGTGTTGCCTACATGTGAGCCAAAAGTGGCCCACATGTTACAAACTGTTATTTGGCCCACATGCCTCAGTACTGATCTGGGCCGTAATACATTATAAAAAAACTCCAAAAACTCAAAAAAAAAAAGTTTGTTAAAACTTGTAAATCCTGTAAAGCGCTTTGTGAAAACATGTGTTGTGAAAAGCGCTATATAAATATATTTGATTTGACTATAGTAATTAAAGGTACCACATGCTTTGTCAAGCCAACTTAATTAAATTTAATTTAGTTTGTGTTGGAAAAAAGAAATTTAAAGGTGAATAACTTAATGTTTAAACTTAGCCTAATGTTTTCCTGAAAGACTGTGGAAGAGCAGAAGTGAGAAAGCCTCAATGGCCTTGAGGAGAATAGAATGGGCCTATTCAGTGTAAGCTGCAAAACAAGCAGTTTGAGATAAGGAGATGGACGGCTAGAGAGGAGCAGGGGGGGCTCTAAGGAAGAGTAGCAAAGGTGGGGGCAGATATCGAAACTTAGAGAAGAGGTATGAAAGGGAGGACATCGCCCAGCACGAGGACTTTTTGCTTGGACGCTGCTGAGATCCACTTGGGCTAGGTAGAGTTCTAGGCAACTAGCACCAGTGCACTGGAGAGTTTGTACCACGTATATTTTGACTATATTGTATTCAATTATATTCCATATAAATTAATCTAAAAGAACTTTTGGTGTTAAGACTTTGCTTGGGTAATTCAGTCAAAACTAATCGGTTCATCGGGGCAGTGTTGGGGCCTATCTGGGTCAAGAAAAAATATCCCAACAATTGTTACCTTTTAGTTTTATTTGCTGTACTCGTGACAAAACATTAAGGCAGCACATATGCTGAAAGTGCGAGTCGATTGGCTGAAGTTCGTGCTGAAAGTTTAAAGCACAATCACCCAACACTCTACCTGCACTTCCGACCACACCGGAAAAGACGGACGACATACACGTTTTACGCACGCACAAGGTAAGACTTAAGTTTCTCTCCCTGCCCAAAAGAACATTGACAAGGAGGCTTGCTAAGCTTTACAATTGGTTAACTGTACTTTAAAATAGTGCTACTTTCGCTAAATTTGTCTGTATGCATTTTTTCTATGCGTCATTATTTTTCTTTGTTCTCTAGACTAGCTTGCTAACGGCTAGCTAGCTAGCTAACTTTATCTTCCGTCTTTGTGTACTGTTTTTAGCCACTTTACTTTTTCTCTCTTTGTTTGTTTTTATCGCTAGTTTAGTGATAACTTAGCGTGTCCTACAGACATAGAGTCTGTTATCGTGACCACTTTAAGGACAAGTTTTATTTACAAGAGGGACGAGCTGCTGGGGGGTGAGAACAAAAGGACACAAATGGGTTTAGCTAGCTAATGTAGCTAATTCATATAATGAATATAAATCTTGATTTAGCTAAGCTATATTATTATGCCAACAAGCTTATTCTGCTATTTCCAAACACAGTGTCATCTTTTTTAATTTGATATTTGATTTTAAATAGGTGTTACCATAGTTTTCTTTCAATTTATGACCAGTTGCTTAAATGTTAAAAGAAAATACTAGTCTGCAAATTTGTGTTGAGCTATCATCAACATTGTTTCAATTTTGAAGGTTTTTGTTATTGTTTTCTATCCTGATGCTTAATGTCATGTCTTCACAAAGCCAAAATGTTGAAAAGCCTTGTGTAATGATTCCTTTATTTTTGCCAGCAGTTGTTGATGTAATTTACTTGTGCTTGATTTATTATTTCTTCTTATTATTTATCTAACTCTGTTTTTATTTATAGATCACCGAAGGACTTCAGGAATGTTTGGATGTGAAAGACACTGTCTGGAGAGAGATCATGAGATGTACAATGACAAACTCTGGCTGGAGGGGCATAAACAGAAAGATGGAGCTTCATAACACACAACTAATGTAATAATTGGTATGCTTTCTGCTTTTTGATGTGAGCATTTGTTTGAAAATGCAACTTTGCCATACAAACGTTTATCTAAGCCATCACACCAGTAATATTTTAAAACACTTAGAATTTTATTTAAAATGGTTATTGACTTGCATTCTATAATTTCATTTCTCACATTAAATGGTGGTGTGTAATGCAACAATAATGACCCAATAGTGCTTGTGGTTAAGATGTGGGTCAGGTGTGGCAGTGAAGGTGAAAAGGTGGCTGTGCTCAATGTCTTAAGTATTTTGTATTTCCAGGTGCAGTTAGATGTAACAGGATTACGATGAAGGCTGCTGCCCAAGAAATAGAAATGTGGATGAAGAGATGGCAACACCCATCCATGGATCGAGAAGGTGGGAGGCAGGCAAGGAGAGAGCAAAGGGCTAGCCTGGCAAATCAGCAACCACCTGTTAATATTTAAAAGGGACAATACTTTTGTTTTGTGATTAATTTCATTTTGAGGCCTTGGTGTTTGTTTCATCTAAAATTACTTGGATTTGTTTAAATCTGTTTTACAAAGCTTGTTTCAAGCAAGTATTGTTTTGTGCTTGACTTTTTCAATGTTTTATCTTTGTTTTATAGCCTGTTTTCAGGAAAATTATGTACAAATTATATTCTTGATTAATGTGCTTGTGTTGATAATGTTGATAATGTTGACAATGTTGTTATTGTTATTAAGGATACTGTGTGGCGAATCATGAAGCAAACTGGCTAACTCTAGCCAAGAAGTTAAACTGGCAGGACATAAATGGGAAAATGGCATTCAGCAGCTTGTTCCTAAAAGATGTGATTGCTGGTAGGTGCTGTATTGTACTACTAACTTGTTTGATTACCATAAATTAATTCCTTGAAATGTACTTAATGCTTTAAAGCAAAATGTTTGTCTCAGCTGTAATAAAGGAAGTGTGTAACTTCAGCATGAGTGTGAATAGGTTAATCTTGCATGGTTAACATTTTTCATTTTAAAAAGGATAAAAGACAACAGCTAATTTAAATAAGTAGATTTAAATACACATTTTGAGCTCAGTAGTGTGTTTTTGAATATAATGTTTCCAATTTGATTAGAAATGGTGATAAGCTTCTATAACACTTGCTTTACTAAACAATCTCCTTTTTTGTTTTGCTCTTTGTTTTCCACAAAGGAGCTGTTAGAAGAAATTGGCTCACCAGACCGGCCACAAATCAAGAAATTGAGTTCTACGTTAATATATGGCTACATTTAGCAATGAACAGAGAAGGATGGAGGAAGCTACGGCAGAAGAGACAGTGTGTGTGAGATTCACACCAAAATTGTAACGTTTGAATGTTGTCAAATACTGTTATGTAAATCAATCCAATGTTTTTGTACTGGACAGTGATCTGGAAGGAGGAGGTTGTTTTGAGTGTTAAATAAATTAAATTCTTTTGCACTAATTCCAGTGTTTGCATTCATTTTGTGCTTCCAGAATAGTTTTATTACTGAAATGAGTCTGGTGCAGATCTGTTCCAGATATGGCCCACACCTTGTAGTCAGCTTGTGGCCCACATCTGGCCCAAATGTGTGCTTCTCTTTTGGCTGACATGTGGCCCAAATCTGGCAACCGGGAGTGGCCCACTTAAGGCCCGGTAATCAGTGTGGCAAGTGGGCCAGATGAAAATGTGGCAAGTGGGCCACATCTGGGCCATAATAATTTTGCTATCTGGGTCAGAACCACTGTTTAGAGCGCTTACAGCGCCAGCAAACGCTGTTTTGAACGCCTTAATGCAAGACTTACTACTTGTTTGGAAATGCATGTGTAACATCACAAACATGATAAAACAGCTTGTTATCACATCCAAACACAGTTTTGAAACAAAATATGAGTTTTCAGTTCATTCTTCAAAAGTTGCACTTTTGCCACAAGTTATGCTCTGAAACACTGTTTAGAGCACTTACAACGCCAGCAAACGCTGTTTTGAACGCCTTAATGCAAGACTTACTACTTGTTTGGAAATGCATGTGTAACATTACAAACATGATAAAACAGCTTGTTATCACATCCAAACACTGTTTTGAAACAAAATATGAGTTTTCAGTTCATTCTTCAAAAGTTGCACTTTTGCCCCAAGTTATGCTCAGAAACACTGTTTAGAGCGCTTACAGCGCCAGCAAACGCTGTTTTGAACGCCTTAATGCAAGACTTACTACTTGTTTGGAAATGCATGTGTAACATTACAAACATGATAAAACAGCTTGTTATCACATCCAAACACTGTTTTGAAACAAAATATGAGTTTTCAGTTCATTCTTCAAAAGTTGCACTTTTGCCACAAGTTATGCTCAGAAACACTGTTTAGAGCACTTACAACGCCAGCAAACGCTGTTTTGAACGCCTTAATGCAAGACTTACTACTTGTTTGGAAATGCATGTGTAACATCACAAACATGATAAAACAGCTTGTTATCACATCCAAACACAGTTTTGAAACAAAATATGAGTTTTCAGTTCATTCTTCAAAAGTTGCACTTTTGCCACAAGTTATGCTCAGAACCACTGTTTAGAGCGCTTACAGCGCCAGCAAACGCTGTTTTGAACGCCTTAATGCAAGACTTACTACTTGTTTGGAAATGCATGTGTAACATCACAAACATGATAAAACAGCTTGTTATCACATCCAAACACAGTTTTGAAACAAAATATGAGTTTTCAGTTCATTCTTCAAAAGTTGCACTTTTGCCACAAGTTATGCTCAGAAACACTGTTTAGAGCACTTACAACGCCAGCAAACGCTGTTTTGAACGCCTTAATGCAAGACTTACTACTTGTTTGGAAATGCATGTGTAACATCACAAACATGATAAAACAGCTTGTTATCACATCCAAACACAGTTTTGAAACAAAATATGAGTTTTCAGTTCATTCTTCAAAAGTTGCACTTTTGCCACAAGTTATGCTCAGAAACACTGTTTAGAGCACTTACAACGCCAGCAAACGCTGTTTTGAACGCCTTAATGCAAGACTTACTACTTGTTTGGAAATGCATGTGTAACATTACAAACATGATAAAACAGCTTGTTATCACATCCAAACACTGTTTTGAAACAAAATATGAGTTTTCAGTTCATTCTTCAAAAGTTGCACTTTTGCCCCAAGTTATGCTCAGAAACACTGTTTAGAGCGCTTACAGCGCCAGCAAACGCTGTTTTGAACGCCTTAATGCAAGACTTACTACTTGTTTGGAACTGCATGTGTAACATCACAAACATGATAAAACAGCTTGTTATCACATCCAAACACAGTTTTGAAACAAAATATGAGTTTTCAGTTCATTCTTCAAAAGTTGCACTTTTGCCACAAGTTATGCTCAGAAACACTGTTTAGAGCACTTACAACGCCAGCAAACGCTGTTTTGAATGCCTTAATGCAAGACTTACTACTTGTTTGGAAATGCATGTGTAACATTACAAACATGATAAAACAGCTTGTTATCACATCCAAACACAGTTTTGAAACAAAATATGAGTTTTCAGTTCATTCTTCAAAAGTTGCACTTTTGCCACAAGTTATGCTCAGAAACACTGTTTAGAGCACTTACAACGCCAGCAAACGCTGTTTTGAATGCCTTAATGCAAGACTTACTACTTGTTTGGAAATGCATGTGTAACATTACAAACATGATAAAACAGCTTGTTATCACATCCAAACACAGTTTTGAAACAAAATATGAGTTTTCAGTTCATTCTTCAAAAGTTGCACTTTTGCCCCAAGTTATGCTCAGAAACACTGTTTAGAGCGCTTACAGCGCCAGCAAACGCTGTTTTGAACGCCTTAATGCAAGACTTACTACTTGTTTGGAAATGCATGTGTAACATCACAAACATGATAAAACAGCTTGTTATCACATCCAAACACAGTTTTGAAACAAAATATGAGTTTTCAGTTCATTCTTCAAAAGTTGCACTTTTGCCCCAAGTTATGCTCAGAAACACTGTTTAGAGCGCTTACAGCGCCAGCAAACGCTGTTTTGAATGCCTTAATGCAAGACTTACTACTTGTTTGGAACTGCATGTGTAACATCACAAACATGATAAAACAGCTTGTTATCACATCCAAACACAGTTTTGAAACAAAATATGAGTTTTCAGTTCATTCTTCAAAAGTTGCACTTTTGCCCCAAGTTATGCTCAGAAACACTGTTTAGAGCGCTTACAGCGCCAGCAAACGCTGTTTTGAACGCCTTAATGCAAGACTTACTACTTGTTTGGAAATGCATGTGTAACATCACAAACATGATAAAACAGCTTGTTATCACATCCAAACACAGTTTTGAAACAAAATATGAGTTTTCAGTTCATTCTTCAAAAGTTGCACTTTTGCCCCAAGTTATGCTCAGAAACACTGTTTAGAGCGCTTACAGCGCCAGCAAACGCTGTTTTGAACGCCTTAATGCAAGACTTACTACTTGTTTGGAAATGCATGTGTAACATCACAAACATGATAAAACAGCTTGTTATCACATCCAAACACAGTTTTGAAACAAAATATGAGTTTTCAGTTCATTCTTCAAAAGTTGCACTTTTGCCCCAAGTTATGCTCAGAAACACTGTTTAGAGCGCTTACAGCGCCAGCAAACGCTGTTTTGAACGCCTTAATGCAAGACTTACTACTTGTTTGGAACTGCATGTGTAACATCACAAACATGATAAAACAGCTTGTTATCACATCCAAACACAGTTTTGAAACAAAATATGAGTTTTCAGTTCATTCTTCAAAAGTTGCACTTTTGCCACAAGTTATGCTCAGAAACACTGTTTAGAGCACTTACAACGCCAGCAAACGCTGTTTTGAACGCCTTAATGCAAGACTTACTACTTGTTTGGAAATGCATGTGTAACATCACAAACATGATAAAACAGCTTGTTATCACATCCAAACACAGTTTTGAAACAAAATATGAGTTTTCAGTTCATTCTTCAAAAGTTGCACTTTTGCCACAAGTTATGCTCAGAAACACTGTTTAGAGCACTTACAACGCCAGCAAACGCTGTTTTGAACGCCTTAATGCAAGACTTACTACTTGTTTGGAAATACATGTGTAACATTACAAACATGATAAAACAGCTTGTTATCACATCCAAACACTGTTTTGAAACAAAATATGAGTTTTCAGTTCATTCTTCAAAAGTTGCACTTTTGCCCCAAGTTATGCTCAGAAACACTGTTTAGAGCGCTTACAGCGCCAGCAAACGCTGTTTTGAACGCCTTAATGCAAGACTTACTACTTGTTTGGAACTGCATGTGTAACATCACAAACATGATAAAACAGCTTGTTATCACATCCAAACACAGTTTTGAAACAAAATATGAGTTTTCAGTTCATTCTTCAAAAGTTGCACTTTTGCCCCAAGTTATGCTCAGAAACACTGTTTAGAGCGCTTACAGCGCCAGCAAACGCTGTTTTGAACGCCTTAATGCAAGACTTACTACTTGTTTGGAAATGCATGTGTAACATCACAAACATGATAAAACAGCTTGTTATCACATCCAAACACAGTTTTGAAACAAAATATGAGTTTTCAGTTCATTCTTCAAAAGTTGCACTTTTGCCCCAAGTTATGCTCAGAAACACTGTTTAGAGCGCTTACAGCGCCAGCAAACGCTGTTTTGAACGCCTTAATGCAAGACTTACTACTTGTTTGGAACTGCATGTGTAACATCACAAACATGATAAAACAGCTTGTTATCACATCCAAACACAGTTTTGAAACAAAATATGAGTTTTCAGTTCATTCTTCAAAAGTTGCACTTTTGCCACAAGTTATGCTCAGAAACACTGTTTAGAGCTCTTACAACGCCAGCAAACGCTGTTTTGAACGCCTTAATGCAAGACTTACTACTTGTTTGGAAATGCATGTGTAACATCACAAACATGATAAAACAGCTTGTTATCACATCCAAACACAGTTTTGAAACAAAATATGAGTTTTCAGTTCATTCTTCAAAAGTTGCACTTTTGCCACAAGTTATGCTCAGAAACACTGTTTAGAGCACTTACAACGCCAGCAAACGCTGTTTTGAACGCCTTAATGCAAGACTTACTACTTGTTTGGAAATGCATGTGTAACATTACAAACATGATAAAACAGCTTGTTATCACATCCAAACACTGTTTTGAAACAAAATATGAGTTTTCAGTTCATTCTTCAAAAGTTGCACTTTTGCCCCAAGTTATGCTCAGAAACACTGTTTAGAGCTCTTACAGCGCCAGCAAACGCTGTTTTGAACGCCTTAATACAAGACTTACTACTTGTTTGGAAATGCATGTGTAACATTACAAACATGATAAAACAGCTTGTTATCACATCCAAACACTGTTTTCATTCAAAATATGAGTTTTCTTTTCATTCTTCAAAAGTTGCACTTTTGCCACAAGTTATGCTCAGAAACACTGTTTAGAGCGCTTACAGCGCCAGCAAACGCTGTTTTGAATGCCTTAATGCAAGCCTTACTACTTGTTAGGAAATGCATGTGTAACATTACAAACATGATAAAACAGCTTGTTATCACATCCAAACACTGTTTTGGAACAAAATATGAGTTTTCAGTTCATTCTTCAAAAGTTGCACTTTTGCCACAAGTTATGCTCAGAGACACTGTTTAGAGCGCTTACAGCGCCAGCAAACGCTGTTTTGAACGCCTTAATACAAGACTTACTACTTGTTTGGAAATGCATGTGTAACATTACAAACATGATAAAACAGCTTGTTATCACATCCAAACACTGTTTTCATTCAAAATATGAGTTTTCTTTTCATTCTTCAAAAGTTGCACTTTTGCCACAAGTTATGCTCAGAAACACTGTTTAGAGCTCTTACAGCGCCAGCAAACGCTGTTTTGAACGCCTTAATACAAGACTTACTACTTGTTTGGAAATGCATGTGTAACATTACAAACATGATAAAACAGCTTGTTATCACATCCAAACACTGTTTTCATTCAAAATATGAGTTTTCTTTTCATTCTTCAAAAGTTGCACTTTTGCCACAAGTTATGCTCAGAAACACTGTTTAGAGCTCTTACAACGCCAGCAAACGCTGTTTTGAACGCCTTAATGCAAGCCTTACTACTTGTTAGGAAATGCATGTGTAACATTACAAACATGATAAAACAGCTTGTTATCACATCCAAACACTGTTTTGGAACAAAATATGAGTTTTCAGTTCATTCTTCAAAAGTTGCACTTTTGCTCCAAGTTATGCTCAGAAACACTGTTTAGAGCGCTTACAGTGCCAGCAAACGCTGTTTTGAACGCCTTAATACAAGACTTACTACTTGTTTGGAAATGCATGTGTAACATTACAAACATGATAAAACAGCTTGTTATCACATCCAAACACTGTTTTAGAACAAAATATGAGTTTTCAGTTCATTCTACAAAAGTTGCACTTTTGCTCCAAGTTATGCTCAGAAACACTGTTTAGAGCGCTTACAGCGCCAGCAAACACTGTTTTGAACGCCTTAATACAAGACTTACTACTTGTTTGGAAATGCATGTGTAACATTACAAACATGATAAAACAGCTTGTTATCACATCCAAACACTGTTTTAGAACAAAATATGAGTTTTCAGTTCATTCTTCAAAAGTTGCACTTTTGCTCCAAGTTATGCTCAGAAACACTGTTTAGAGCGCTTACAGCGCCAGCAAACGCTGTTTTGAACGCCTTAATACAAGACTTACTACTTGTTTGGAAATGCATGTGTAACATTACAAACATGATAAAACAGCTTATCACATCCAAACACTGTTTTCATTCAAAATATGAGTTTTCTTTTCATTCTTCAAAAGTTGCACTTTTGCCACAAGTTATGCTCAGAAACACTGTTTAGAGCGCTTACAGCGCCAGCAAACGCTGTTTTGAACGCCTTAATGCAAGCCTTACTACTTGTTAGGAAATGCATGTGTAACATTACAAACATGATAAAACAGCTTGGTATCACATCCAAACACTGTTTTAGAACAAAATATGAGTTTTCAGTTCATTCTTCAAAAGTTGCACTTTTGCTCCAAGTTATGCTCAGAAACACTGTTTAGAGCGCTTACAGCGCCAGCAAACGCTGTTTTGAACGCCTTAATACAAGACTTACTACTTGTTTGGAAATGCATGTGTAACATTACAAACATGATAAAACAGCTTATCACATCCAAACACTGTTTTCATTCAAAATATGAGTTTTCTTTTCATTCTTCAAAAGTTGCACTTTTGCCACAAGTTATGCTCAGAAACACTGTTTAGAGCGCTTACAGCGCCAGCAAACGCTGTTTTGAACGCCTTAATACAAGACTTACTACTTGTTTGGAAATGCATGTGTAACATTACAAACATGATAAAACAGCTTGTTATCACATCCAAACACTGTTTTCATTCAAAATATGAGTTTTCTTTTCATTCTTCAAAAGTTGCACTTTTGCCACAAGTTATGCTCAGAAACACTGTTTAGAGCTCTTACAACGCCAGCAAACACTGTTTTGAACGCCTTAATACAAGACTTACTACTTGTTTGGAAATGCATGTGTAACATTACAAACATGATAAAACAGCTTGTTATCACATCCAAACACTGTTTTCATTCAAAATATGAGTTTTCAGTTCATTCTTCAAAAGTTGCACTTTTGCCACAAGTTATGCTCAGAAACACTGTTTAGAGCGCTTACAGCGCCAGCAAACGCTGTTTTGAACGCCTTAATAAAAGACTTACTACTTGTTTGGAAATGCATGTGTAACATTACAAACATGATAAAACAGCTTGTTATCACATCCAAACACTGTTTTCATTCAAAATATGAGTTTTCTTTTCATTCTTCAAAAGTTGCACTTTTGCCACAAGTTATGCTCAGAAACACTGTTTAGAGCTCTTACAACGCCAGCAAACGCTGTTTTGAATGCCTTAATGCAAGCCTTACTACTTGTTAGGAAATGCATGTGTAACATTACAAACATGATAAAACAGCTTGTTATCACATCCAAACACTGTTTTGGAACAAAATATGAGTTTTCAGTTCATTCTTCAAAAGTTGCACTTTTGCCACAAGTTATGCTCAGAGACACTGTTTAGAGCGCTTACAGCGCCAGCAAACGCTGTTTTGAACGCCTTAATACAAGACTTACTACTTGTTTGGAAATGCATGTGTAACATTACAAACATGATAAAACAGCTTGTTATCACATCCAAACACTGTTTTCATTCAAAATATGAGTTTTCTTTTCATTCTTCAAAAGTTGCACTTTTGCCACAAGTTATGCTCAGAAACACTGTTTAGAGCTCTTACAGCGCCAGCAAACGCTGTTTTGAACGCCTTAATAAAAGACTTACTACTTGTTTGGAAATGCATGTGTAACATTACAAACATGATAAAACAGCTTGTTATCACATCCAAACACTGTTTTCATTCAAAATATGAGTTTTCTTTTCATTCTTCAAAAGTTGCACTTTTGCCACAAGTTATGCTCAGAAACACTGTTTAGAGCTCTTACAACGCCAGCAAACGCTGTTTTGAACGCCTTAATGCAAGCCTTACTACTTGTTAGGAAATGCATGTGTAACATTACAAACATGATAAAACAGCTTGTTATCACATCCAAACACTGTTTTGGAACAAAATATGAGTTTTCAGTTCATTCTTCAAAAGTTGCACTTTTGCTCCAAGTTATGCTCAGAAACACTGTTTAGAGCGCTTACAGTGCCAGCAAACGCTGTTTTGAACGCCTTAATACAAGACTTACTACTTGTTTGGAAATGCATGTGTAACATTACAAACATGATAAAACAGCTTGTTATCACATCCAAACACTGTTTTAGAACAAAATATGAGTTTTCAGTTCATTCTACAAAAGTTGCACTTTTGCTCCAAGTTATGCTCAGAAACACTGTTTAGAGCGCTTACAGCGCCAGCAAACACTGTTTTGAACGCCTTAATACAAGACTTACTACTTGTTTGGAAATGCATGTGTAACATTACAAACATGATAAAACAGCTTGTTATCACATCCAAACACTGTTTTAGAACAAAATATGAGTTTTCAGTTCATTCTACAAAAGTTGCACTTTTGCTCCAAGTTATGCTCAGAAACACTGTTTAGAGCGCTTACAGCGCCAGCAAACACTGTTTTGAACGCCTTAATACAAGACTTACTACTTGTTTGGAAATGCATGTGTAACATTACAAACATGATAAAACAGCTTGTTATCACATCCAAACACTGTTTTAGAACAAAATATGAGTTTTCAGTTCATTCTTCAAAAGTTGCACTTTTGCTCCAAGTTATGCTCAGAAACACTGTTTAGAGCGCTTACAGCGCCAGCAAACGCTGTTTTGAACGCCTTAATACAAGACTTACTACTTGTTTGGAAATGCATGTGTAACATTACAAACATGATAAAACAGCTTGTTATCACATCCAAACACTGTTTTCATTCAAAATATGAGTTTTCTTTTCATTCTTCAAAAGTTGCACTTTTGCCACAAGTTATGCTCAGAAACACTGTTTAGAGCGCTTACAGCGCCAGCAAACGCTGTTTTGAACGCCTTAATGCAAGCCTTACTACTTGTTAGGAAATGCATGTGTAACATTACAAACATGATAAAACAGCTTGTTATCACATCCAAACACTGTTTTCATTCAAAATATGAGTTTTCAGTTCATTCTTCAAAAGTTGCACTTTTGCCACAAGTTATGTTTAGAAACACTGTTTAGAGCGCTTACAGCGCCAGCAAACGCTGTTTTGAACGCCTTAATAAAAGACTTACTACTTGTTTGGAAATGCATGTGTAACATTACAAACATGATAAAACAGCTTGTTATCACATCCAAACACTGTTTTCATTCAAAATATGAGTTTTCTTTTCATTCTTCAAAAGTTGCACTTTTGCCACAAGTTATGCTCAGAAACACTGTTTAGAGCGCTTACAGCGCCAGCAAACGCTGTTTTGAACGCCTTAATGCAAGCCTTACTACTTGTTAGGAAATGCATGTGTAACATTACAAACATGATAAAACAGCTTGTTATCACATCCAAACACTGTTTTAGAACAAAATATGAGTTTTCAGTTCATTCTTCAAAAGTTGCACTTTTGCTCCAAGTTATGCTCAGAAAAACTGTTTAGAGCGCTTACAGCGCCAGCAAACGCTGTTTTGAACCCCTTAATACAAGACTTACTACTTGTTTGGAAATGCATTTGTAACATTACAAACATGATAAAACAGCTTGTTATCACATCCAAACACTGTTTTCATTCAAAATATGAGTTTTCTTTTCATTCTTCAAAAGTTGCACTTTTGCCACAAGTTATGCTCAGAAACACTGTTTAGAGCTCTTACAACGCCAGCAAACGCTGTTTTGAACGCCTTAATGCAAGCCTTACTACTTGTTAGGAAATGCATGTGTAACATTACAAACATGATAAAACAGCTTGTTATCACATCCAAACACTGTTTTGGAACAAAATATGAGTTTTCAGTTCATTCTTCAAAAGTTGCACTTTTGCCACAAGTTATGCTCAGAGACACTGTTTAGAGCGCTTACAGCGCCAGCAAACGCTGTTTTGAACGCCTTAATACAAGACTTACTACTTGTTTGGAAATGCATGTGTAACATTACAAACATGATAAAACAGCTTGTTATCACATCCAAACACTGTTTTAGAACAAAATATGAGTTTTCAGTTCATTCTACAAAAGTTGCACTTTTGCTCCAAGTTATGCTCAGAAACACTGTTTAGAGCGCTTACAGCGCCAGCAAACACTGTTTTGAACGCCTTAATACAAGACTTACTACTTGTTTGGAAATGCATGTGTAACATTACAAACATGATAAAACAGCTTGTTATCACATCCAAACACTGTTTTAGAACAAAATATGAGTTTTCAGTTCATTCTTCAAAAGTTGCACTTTTGCCACAAGTTATGCTCCCCAGATAGCAGACGGATGTGGGCCACTCCCGGCTGAGATATGGCACTGGTGGCTCACTGTCGGGCCTCGCAAACCGCATGTGAGCCAGAGGTGGCCCACATATTGAAAACACACATCTGGCCCACAAGTTGCAAAACAGATGTGGCCCACTTCTGGCACAGATATGGCAGTGTTGCCTACATGTGAGCCAAAAGTGGCCCACATGTTACAAACTGTTATTTGGCCCACATGCCTCAGTACTGATCTGGGCCGTAATACATTATAAAAAAACTCCAAAAACTCAAAAAAAAAAGTTTGTTAAAACTTGTAAATCCTGTAAAGCGCTTTGTGAAAACATGTGTTGTGAAAAGCGCTATATAAATATATTTGATTTGACTATAGTAATTAAAGGTACCACATGCTTTGTCAAGCCAACTTAATTAAATTTAATTTAGTTTGTGTTGGAAAAAAGAAATTTAAAGGTGAATAACTTAATGTTTAAACTTAGCCTAATGTTTTCCTGAAAGACTGTGGAAGAGCAGAAGTGAGAAAGCCTCAATGGCCTTGAGGAGAATAGAATGGGCCTATTCAGTGTAAGCTGCAAAACAAGCAGTTTGAGATAAGGAGATGGACGGCTAGAGAGGAGCAGGGGGGGCTCTAAGGAAGAGTAGCAAAGGTGGGGGCAGATATCGAAACTTAGAGAAGAGGTATGAAAGGGAGGACATCGCCCAGCACGAGGACTTTTTGCTTGGACGCTGCTGAGATCCACTTGGGCTAGGTAGAGTTCTAGGCAACTAGCACCAGTGCACTGGAGAGTTTGTACCACGTATATTTTGACTATATTGTATTCAATTATATTCCATATAAATTAATCTAAAAGAACTTTTGGTGTTAAGACTTTGCTTGGGTAATTCAGTCAAAACTAATCGGTTCATCGGGGCAGTGTTGGGGCCTATCTGGGTCAAGAAAAAATATCCCAACAATTGTTACCTTTTAGTTTTATTTGCTGTACTCGTGACAAAACATTAAGGCAGCACATATGCTGAAAGTGCGAGTCGATTGGCTGAAGTTCGTGCTGAAAGTTTAAAGCACAATCACCCAACACTCTACCTGCACTTCCGACCACACCGGAAAAGACGGACGACATACACGTTTTACGCACGCACAAGGTAAGACTTAAGTTTCTCTCCCTGCCCAAAAGAACATTGACAAGGAGGCTTGCTAAGCTTTACAATTGGTTAACTGTACTTTAAAATAGTGCTACTTTCGCTAAATTTGTCTGTATGCATTTTTTCTATGCGTCATTATTTTTCTTTGTTCTCTAGACTAGCTTGCTAACGGCTAGCTAGCTAGCTAACTTTATCTTCCGTCTTTGTGTACTGTTTTTAGCCACTTTACTTTTTCTCTCTTTGTTTGTTTTTATCGCTAGTTTAGTGATAACTTAGCGTGTCCTACAGACATAGAGTCTGTTATCGTGACCACTTTAAGGACAAGTTTTATTTACAAGAGGGACGAGCTGCTGGGGGGTGAGAACAAAAGGACACAAATGGGTTTAGCTAGCTAATGTAGCTAATTCATATAATGAATATAAATCTTGATTTAGCTAAGCTATATTATTATGCCAACAAGCTTATTCTGCTATTTCCAAACACAGTGTCATCTTTTTTAATTTGATATTTGATTTTAAATAGGTGTTACCATAGTTTTCTTTCAATTTATGACCAGTTGCTTAAATGTTAAAAGAAAATACTAGTCTGCAAATTTGTGTTGAGCTATCATCAACATTGTTTCAATTTTGAAGGTTTTTGTTATTGTTTTCTATCCTGATGCTTAATGTCATGTCTTCACAAAGCCAAAATGTTGAAAAGCCTTGTGTAATGATTCCTTTATTTTTGCCAGCAGTTGTTGATGTAATTTACTTGTGCTTGATTTATTATTTCTTCTTATTATTTATCTAACTCTGTTTTTATTTATAGATCACCGAAGGACTTCAGGAATGTTTGGATGTGAAAGACACTGTCTGGAGAGAGATCATGAGATGTACAATGACAAACTCTGGCTGGAGGGGCATAAACAGAAAGATGGAGCTTCATAACACACAACTAATGTAATAATTGGTATGCTTTCTGCTTTTTGATGTGAGCATTTGTTTGAAAATGCAACTTTGCCATACAAACGTTTATCTAAGCCATCACACCAGTAATATTTTAAAACACTTAGAATTTTATTTAAAATGGTTATTGACTTGCATTCTATAATTTCATTTCTCACATTAAATGGTGGTGTGTAATGCAACAATAATGACCCAATAGTGCTTGTGGTTAAGATGTGGGTCAGGTGTGGCAGTGAAGGTGAAAAGGTGGCTGTGCTCAATGTCTTAAGTATTTTGTATTTCCAGGTGCAGTTAGATGTAACAGGATTACGATGAAGGCTGCTGCCCAAGAAATAGAAATGTGGATGAAGAGATGGCAACACCCATCCATGGATCGAGAAGGTGGGAGGCAGGCAAGGAGAGAGCAAAGGGCTAGCCTGGCAAATCAGCAACCACCTGTTAATATTTAAAAGGGACAATACTTTTGTTTTGTGATTAATTTCATTTTGAGGCCTTGGTGTTTGTTTCATCTAAAATTACTTGGATTTGTTTAAATCTGTTTTACAAAGCTTGTTTCAAGCAAGTATTGTTTTGTGCTTGACTTTTTCAATGTTTTATCTTTGTTTTATAGCCTGTTTTCAGGAAAATTATGTACAAATTATATTCTTGATTAATGTGCTTGTGTTGATAATGTTGATAATGTTGACAATGTTGTTATTGTTATTAAGGATACTGTGTGGCGAATCATGAAGCAAACTGGCTAACTCTAGCCAAGAAGTTAAACTGGCAGGACATAAATGGGAAAATGGCATTCAGCAGCTTGTTCCTAAAAGATGTGATTGCTGGTAGGTGCTGTATTGTACTACTAACTTGTTTGATTACCATAAATTAATTCCTTGAAATGTACTTAATGCTTTAAAGCAAAATGTTTGTCTCAGCTGTAATAAAGGAAGTGTGTAACTTCAGCATGAGTGTGAATAGGTTAATCTTGCATGGTTAACATTTTTCATTTTAAAAAGGATAAAAGACAACAGCTAATTTAAATAAGTAGATTTAAATACACATTTTGAGCTCAGTAGTGTGTTTTTGAATATAATGTTTCCAATTTGATTAGAAATGGTGATAAGCTTCTATAACACTTGCTTTACTAAACAATCTCCTTTTTTGTTTTGCTCTTTGTTTTCCACAAAGGAGCTGTTAGAAGAAATTGGCTCACCAGACCGGCCACAAATCAAGAAATTGAGTTCTACGTTAATATATGGCTACATTTAGCAATGAACAGAGAAGGATGGAGGAAGCTACGGCAGAAGAGACAGTGTGTGTGAGATTCACACCAAAATTGTAACGTTTGAATGTTGTCAAATACTGTTATGTAAATCAATCCAATGTTTTTGTACTGGACAGTGATCTGGAAGGAGGAGGTTGTTTTGAGTGTTAAATAAATTAAATTCTTTTGCACTAATTCCAGTGTTTGCATTCATTTTGTGCTTCCAGAATAGTTTTATTACTGAAATGAGTCTGGTGCAGATCTGTTCCAGATATGGCCCACACCTTGTAGTCAGCTTGTGGCCCACATCTGGCCCAAATGTGTGCTTCTCTTTTGGCTGACATGTGGCCCAAATCTGGCAACCGGGAGTGGCCCACTTAAGGCCCGGTAATCAGTGTGGCAAGTGGGCCAGATGAAAATGTGGCAAGTGGGCCACATCTGGGCCATAATAATTTTGCTATCTGGGTCAGAACCACTGTTTAGAGCGCTTACAGCGCCAGCAAACGCTGTTTTGAACGCCTTAATGCAAGACTTACTACTTGTTTGGAAATGCATGTGTAACATCACAAACATGATAAAACAGCTTGTTATCACATCCAAACACAGTTTTGAAACAAAATATGAGTTTTCAGTTCATTCTTCAAAAGTTGCACTTTTGCCACAAGTTATGCTCTGAAACACTGTTTAGAGCACTTACAACGCCAGCAAACGCTGTTTTGAACGCCTTAATGCAAGACTTACTACTTGTTTGGAAATGCATGTGTAACATTACAAACATGATAAAACAGCTTGTTATCACATCCAAACACTGTTTTGAAACAAAATATGAGTTTTCAGTTCATTCTTCAAAAGTTGCACTTTTGCCCCAAGTTATGCTCAGAAACACTGTTTAGAGCGCTTACAGCGCCAGCAAACGCTGTTTTGAACGCCTTAATGCAAGACTTACTACTTGTTTGGAAATGCATGTGTAACATTACAAACATGATAAAACAGCTTGTTATCACATCCAAACACTGTTTTGAAACAAAATATGAGTTTTCAGTTCATTCTTCAAAAGTTGCACTTTTGCCACAAGTTATGCTCAGAAACACTGTTTAGAGCACTTACAACGCCAGCAAACGCTGTTTTGAACGCCTTAATGCAAGACTTACTACTTGTTTGGAAATGCATGTGTAACATCACAAACATGATAAAACAGCTTGTTATCACATCCAAACACAGTTTTGAAACAAAATATGAGTTTTCAGTTCATTCTTCAAAAGTTGCACTTTTGCCACAAGTTATGCTCAGAACCACTGTTTAGAGCGCTTACAGCGCCAGCAAACGCTGTTTTGAACGCCTTAATGCAAGACTTACTACTTGTTTGGAAATGCATGTGTAACATCACAAACATGATAAAACAGCTTGTTATCACATCCAAACACAGTTTTGAAACAAAATATGAGTTTTCAGTTCATTCTTCAAAAGTTGCACTTTTGCCACAAGTTATGCTCAGAAACACTGTTTAGAGCACTTACAACGCCAGCAAACGCTGTTTTGAACGCCTTAATGCAAGACTTACTACTTGTTTGGAAATGCATGTGTAACATCACAAACATGATAAAACAGCTTGTTATCACATCCAAACACAGTTTTGAAACAAAATATGAGTTTTCAGTTCATTCTTCAAAAGTTGCACTTTTGCCACAAGTTATGCTCAGAAACACTGTTTAGAGCACTTACAACGCCAGCAAACGCTGTTTTGAACGCCTTAATGCAAGACTTACTACTTGTTTGGAAATGCATGTGTAACATTACAAACATGATAAAACAGCTTGTTATCACATCCAAACACTGTTTTGAAACAAAATATGAGTTTTCAGTTCATTCTTCAAAAGTTGCACTTTTGCCCCAAGTTATGCTCAGAAACACTGTTTAGAGCGCTTACAGCGCCAGCAAACGCTGTTTTGAACGCCTTAATGCAAGACTTACTACTTGTTTGGAACTGCATGTGTAACATCACAAACATGATAAAACAGCTTGTTATCACATCCAAACACAGTTTTGAAACAAAATATGAGTTTTCAGTTCATTCTTCAAAAGTTGCACTTTTGCCACAAGTTATGCTCAGAAACACTGTTTAGAGCACTTACAACGCCAGCAAACGCTGTTTTGAATGCCTTAATGCAAGACTTACTACTTGTTTGGAAATGCATGTGTAACATTACAAACATGATAAAACAGCTTGTTATCACATCCAAACACAGTTTTGAAACAAAATATGAGTTTTCAGTTCATTCTTCAAAAGTTGCACTTTTGCCACAAGTTATGCTCAGAAACACTGTTTAGAGCACTTACAACGCCAGCAAACGCTGTTTTGAATGCCTTAATGCAAGACTTACTACTTGTTTGGAAATGCATGTGTAACATTACAAACATGATAAAACAGCTTGTTATCACATCCAAACACAGTTTTGAAACAAAATATGAGTTTTCAGTTCATTCTTCAAAAGTTGCACTTTTGCCCCAAGTTATGCTCAGAAACACTGTTTAGAGCGCTTACAGCGCCAGCAAACGCTGTTTTGAACGCCTTAATGCAAGACTTACTACTTGTTTGGAAATGCATGTGTAACATCACAAACATGATAAAACAGCTTGTTATCACATCCAAACACAGTTTTGAAACAAAATATGAGTTTTCAGTTCATTCTTCAAAAGTTGCACTTTTGCCCCAAGTTATGCTCAGAAACACTGTTTAGAGCGCTTACAGCGCCAGCAAACGCTGTTTTGAACGCCTTAATGCAAGACTTACTACTTGTTTGGAACTGCATGTGTAACATCACAAACATGATAAAACAGCTTGTTATCACATCCAAACACAGTTTTGAAACAAAATATGAGTTTTCAGTTCATTCTTCAAAAGTTGCACTTTTGCCCCAAGTTATGCTCAGAAACACTGTTTAGAGCGCTTACAGCGCCAGCAAACGCTGTTTTGAACGCCTTAATGCAAGACTTACTACTTGTTTGGAAATGCATGTGTAACATCACAAACATGATAAAACAGCTTGTTATCACATCCAAACACAGTTTTGAAACAAAATATGAGTTTTCAGTTCATTCTTCAAAAGTTGCACTTTTGCCCCAAGTTATGCTCAGAAACACTGTTTAGAGCGCTTACAGCGCCAGCAAACGCTGTTTTGAACGCCTTAATGCAAGACTTACTACTTGTTTGGAAATGCATGTGTAACATCACAAACATGATAAAACAGCTTGTTATCACATCCAAACACTGTTTTGAAACAAAATATGAGTTTTCAGTTCATTCTTCAAAAGTTGCACTTTTGCCCCAAGTTATGCTCAGAAACACTGTTTAGAGCGCTTACAGCGCCAGCAAACGCTGTTTTGAACGCCTTAATGCAAGACTTACTACTTGTTTGGAACTGCATGTGTAACATCACAAACATGATAAAACAGCTTGTTATCACATCCAAACACAGTTTTGAAACAAAATATGAGTTTTCAGTTCATTCTTCAAAAGTTGCACTTTTGCCACAAGTTATGCTCAGAAACACTGTTTAGAGCACTTACAACGCCAGCAAACGCTGTTTTGAACGCCTTAATGCAAGACTTACTACTTGTTTGGAAATGCATGTGTAACATCACAAACATGATAAAACAGCTTGTTATCACATCCAAACACAGTTTTGAAACAAAATATGAGTTTTCAGTTCATTCTTCAAAAGTTGCACTTTTGCCACAAGTTATGCTCAGAAACACTGTTTAGAGCACTTACAACGCCAGCAAACGCTGTTTTGAACGCCTTAATGCAAGACTTACTACTTGTTTGGAAATACATGTGTAACATTACAAACATGATAAAACAGCTTGTTATCACATCCAAACACTGTTTTGAAACAAAATATGAGTTTTCAGTTCATTCTTCAAAAGTTGCACTTTTGCCCCAAGTTATGCTCAGAAACACTGTTTAGAGCGCTTACAGCGCCAGCAAACGCTGTTTTGAACGCCTTAATGCAAGACTTACTACTTGTTTGGAACTGCATGTGTAACATCACAAACATGATAAAACAGCTTGTTATCACATCCAAACACAGTTTTGAAACAAAATATGAGTTTTCAGTTCATTCTTCAAAAGTTGCACTTTTGCCCCAAGTTATGCTCAGAAACACTGTTTAGAGCGCTTACAGCGCCAGCAAACGCTGTTTTGAACGCCTTAATGCAAGACTTACTACTTGTTTGGAAATGCATGTGTAACATCACAAACATGATAAAACAGCTTGTTATCACATCCAAACACAGTTTTGAAACAAAATATGAGTTTTCAGTTCATTCTTCAAAAGTTGCACTTTTGCCCCAAGTTATGCTCAGAAACACTGTTTAGAGCGCTTACAGCGCCAGCAAACGCTGTTTTGAACGCCTTAATGCAAGACTTACTACTTGTTTGGAACTGCATGTGTAACATCACAAACATGATAAAACAGCTTGTTATCACATCCAAACACAGTTTTGAAACAAAATATGAGTTTTCAGTTCATTCTTCAAAAGTTGCACTTTTGCCCCAAGTTATGCTCAGAAACACTGTTTAGAGCGCTTACAGCGCCAGCAAACGCTGTTTTGAACGCCTTAATGCAAGACTTACTACTTGTTTGGAAATGCATGTGTAACATCACAAACATGATAAAACAGCTTGTTATCACATCCAAACACAGTTTTGAAACAAAATATGAGTTTTCAGTTCATTCTTCAAAAGTTGCACTTTTGCCCCAAGTTATGCTCAGAAACACTGTTTAGAGCGCTTACAGCGCCAGCAAACGCTGTTTTGAACGCCTTAATGCAAGACTTACTACTTGTTTGGAAATGCATGTGTAACATCACAAACATGATAAAACAGCTTGTTATCACATCCAAACACTGTTTTGAAACAAAATATGAGTTTTCAGTTCATTCTTCAAAAGTTGCACTTTTGCCCCAAGTTATGCTCAGAAACACTGTTTAGAGCGCTTACAGCGCCAGCAAACGCTGTTTTGAACGCCTTAATGCAAGACTTACTACTTGTTTGGAACTGCATGTGTAACATCACAAACATGATAAAACAGCTTGTTATCACATCCAAACACAGTTTTGAAACAAAATATGAGTTTTCAGTTCATTCTTCAAAAGTTGCACTTTTGCCACAAGTTATGCTCAGAAACACTGTTTAGAGCACTTACAACGCCAGCAAACGCTGTTTTGAATGCCTTAATGCAAGACTTACTACTTGTTTGGAAATGCATGTGTAACATTACAAACATGATAAAACAGCTTGTTATCACATCCAAACACAGTTTTGAAACAAAATATGAGTTTTCAGTTCATTCTTCAAAAGTTGCACTTTTGCCACAAGTTATGCTCAGAAACACTGTTTAGAGCACTTACAACGCCAGCAAACGCTGTTTTGAACGCCTTAATGCAAGACTTACTACTTGTTTGGAAATGCATGTGTAACATTACAAACATGATAAAACAGCTTGTTATCACATCCAAACACAGTTTTGAAACAAAATATGAGTTTTCAGTTCATTCTTCAAAAGTTGCACTTTTGCCCCAAGTTATGCTCAGAAACACTGTTTAGAGCGCTTACAGCGCCAGCAAACGCTGTTTTGAACGCCTTAATGCAAGACTTACTACTTGTTTGGAACTGCATGTGTAACATCACAAACATGATAAAACAGCTTGTTATCACATCCAAACACAGTTTTGAAACAAAATATGAGTTTTCAGTTCATTCTTCAAAAGTTGCACTTTTGCCACAAGTTATGCTCAGAAACACTGTTTAGAGCACTTACAACGCCAGCAAACGCTGTTTTGAATGCCTTAATGCAAGACTTACTACTTGTTTGGAAATGCATGTGTAACATTACAAACATGATAAAACAGCTTGTTATCACATCCAAACACAGTTTTGAAACAAAATATGAGTTTTCAGTTCATTCTTCAAAAGTTGCACTTTTGCCACAAGTTATGCTCAGAAACACTGTTTAGAGCACTTACAACGCCAGCAAACGCTGTTTTGAATGCCTTAATGCAAGACTTACTACTTGTTTGGAAATGCATGTGTAACATTACAAACATGATAAAACAGCTTGTTATCACATCCAAACACAGTTTTGAAACAAAATATGAGTTTTCAGTTCATTCTTCAAAAGTTGCACTTTTGCCCCAAGTTATGCTCAGAAACACTGTTTAGAGCGCTTACAGCGCCAGCAAACGCTGTTTTGAACGCCTTAATGCAAGACTTACTACTTGTTTGGAAATGCATGTGTAACATCACAAACATGATAAAACAGCTTGTTATCACATCCAAACACAGTTTTGAAACAAAATATGAGTTTTCAGTTCATTCTTCAAAAGTTGCACTTTTGCCCCAAGTTATGCTCAGAAACACTGTTTAGAGCGCTTACAGCGCCAGCAAACGCTGTTTTGAACGCCTTAATGCAAGACTTACTACTTGTTTGGAAATGCATGTGTAACATCACAAACATGATAAAACAGCTTGTTATCACATCCAAACACTGTTTTGAAACAAAATATGAGTTTTCAGTTCATTCTTCAAAAGTTGCACTTTTGCCCCAAGTTATGCTCAGAAACACTGTTTAGAGCGCTTACAGCGCCAGCAAACGCTGTTTTGAACGCCTTAATGCAAGACTTACTACTTGTTTGGAACTGCATGTGTAACATCACAAACATGATAAAACAGCTTGTTATCACATCCAAACACAGTTTTGAAACAAAATATGAGTTTTCAGTTCATTCTTCAAAAGTTGCACTTTTGCCACAAGTTATGCTCAGAAACACTGTTTAGAGCACTTACAACGCCAGCAAACGCTGTTTTGAATGCCTTAATGCAAGACTTACTACTTGTTTGGAAATGCATGTGTAACATTACAAACATGATAAAACAGCTTGTTATCACATCCAAACACAGTTTTGAAACAAAATATGAGTTTTCAGTTCATTCTTCAAAAGTTGCACTTTTGCCACAAGTTATGCTCAGAAACACTGTTTAGAGCACTTACAACGCCAGCAAACGCTGTTTTGAATGCCTTAATGCAAGACTTACTACTTGTTTGGAAATGCATGTGTAACATTACAAACATGATAAAACAGCTTGTTATCACATCCAAACACAGTTTTGAAACAAAATATGAGTTTTCAGTTCATTCTTCAAAAGTTGCACTTTTGCCCCAAGTTATGCTCAGAAACACTGTTTAGAGCGCTTACAGCGCCAGCAAACGCTGTTTTGAACGCCTTAATGCAAGACTTACTACTTGTTTGGAAATGCATGTGTAACATCACAAACATGATAAAACAGCTTGTTATCACATCCAAACACTGTTTTGAAACAAAATATGAGTTTTCAGTTCATTCTTCAAAAGTTGCACTTTTGCCCCAAGTTATGCTCAGAAACACTGTTTAGAGCGCTTACAGCGCCAGCAAACGCTGTTTTGAACGCCTTAATGCAAGACTTACTACTTGTTTGGAACTGCATGTGTAACATCACAAACATGATAAAACAGCTTGTTATCACATCCAAACACAGTTTTGAAACAAAATATGAGTTTTCAGTTCATTCTTCAAAAGTTGCACTTTTGCCACAAGTTATGCTCAGAAACACTGTTTAGAGCACTTACAACGCCAGCAAACGCTGTTTTGAATGCCTTAATGCAAGACTTACTACTTGTTTGGAAATGCATGTGTAACATTACAAACATGATAAAACAGCTTGTTATCACATCCAAACACAGTTTTGAAACAAAATATGAGTTTTCAGTTCATTCTTCAAAAGTTGCACTTTTGCCCCAAGTTATGCTCAGAAACACTGTTTAGAGCGCTTACAGCGCCAGCAAACGCTGTTTTGAACGCCTTAATGCAAGACTTACTACTTGTTTGGAAATGCATGTGTAACATCACAAACATGATAAAACAGCTTGTTATCACATCCAAACACAGTTTTGAAACAAAATATGAGTTTTCAGTTCATCCTTCAAAAGTTGCACTTTTGCCACAAGTTATGCTCAGAAACACTGTTTAGAGCACTTACAACGCCAGCAAACGCTGTTTTGAACGCCTTAATGCAAGACTTACTACTTGTTTGGAAATGCATGTGTAACATCACAAACATGATAAAACAGCTTGTTATCACATCCAAACACAGTTTTGAAACAAAATATGAGTTTTCAGTTCATTCTTCAAAAGTTGCACTTTTGCCCCAAGTTATGCTCAGAAACACTGTTTAGAGCGCTTACAGCGCCAGCAAACGCTGTTTTGAACGCCTTAATGCAAGACTTACTACTTGTTTGGAAATGCATGTGTAACATCACAAACATGATAAAACAGCTTGTTATCACATCCAAACACAGTTTTGAAACAAAATATGAGTTTTCAGTTCATTCTTCAAAAGTTGCACTTTTGCCCCAAGTTATGCTCAGAAACACTGTTTAGAGCGCTTACAGCGCCAGCAAACGCTGTTTTGAACGCCTTAATGCAAGACTTACTACTTGTTTGGAAATGCATGTGTAACATCACAAACATGATAAAACAGCTTGTTATCACATCCAAACACAGTTTTGAAACAAAATATGAGTTTTCAGTTCATTCTTCAAAAGTTGCACTTTTGCCACAAGTTATGCTCAGAAACACTGTTTAGAGCACTTACAACGCCAGCAAACGCTGTTTTGAACGCCTTAATGCAAGACTTACTACTTGTTTGGAAATGCATGTGTAACATTACAAACATGATAAAACAGCTTGTTATCACATCCAAACACAGTTTTGAAACAAAATATGAGTTTTCAGTTCATTCTTCAAAAGTTGCACTTTTGCCCCAAGTTATGCTCAGAAACACTGTTTAGAGCGCTTACAGCGCCAGCAAACGCTGTTTTGAACGCCTTAATGCAAGACTTACTACTTGTTTGGAAATGCATGTGTAACATCACAAACATGATAAAACAGCTTGTTATCACATCCAAACACAGTTTTGAAACAAAATATGAGTTTTCAGTTCATTCTTCAAAAGTTGCACTTTTGCCACAAGTTATGCTCAGAAACACTGTTTAGAGCACTTACAACGCCAGCAAACGCTGTTTTGAACGCCTTAATGCAAGACTTACTACTTGTTTGGAAATGCATGTGTAAAATTACAAACATGATAAAACAGCTTGTTATCACATCCAAACACTGTTTTGAAACAAAATACGAGTTTTCAGTTCATTCTTCAAAAGTTGCACTTTTGCCCCAAGTTATGCACAGAAACACTGTTTAGAGCGCTTACAGCGCCAGCAAACGCTGTTTTGAACGCCTTAATGCAAGACTTACTACTTGTTTGGAAATGCATGTGTAACATCACAAACATGATAAAACAGCTTGTTATCACATCCAAACACAGTTTTGAAACAAAATATGAGTTTTCAGTTCATTCTTCAAAAGTTGCACTTTTGCCACAAGTTATGCTCAGAACCACTGTTTAGAGCGCTTACAGCGCCAGCAAACGCTGTTTTGAACGCCTTAATGCAAGACTTACTACTTGTTTGGAAATGCATGTGTAACATCACAAACATGATAAAACAGCTTATCACATCCAAACACAGTTTTGAAACAAAATATGAGTTTTCAGTTCATTCTTCAAAAGTTGCACTTTTGCCACAAGTTATGCTCAGAAACACTGTTTAGAGCACTTACAACGCCAGCAAACGCTGTTTTGAACGCCTTAATGCAAGACTTACTACTTGTTTGGAAATGCATGTGTAACATTACAAACATGATAAAACAGCTTGTTATCACATCCAAACACTGTTTTGAAACAAAATATGAGTTTTCAGTTCATTCTTCAAAAGTTGCACTTTTGCCACAAGTTATGCTCAGAAACACTGTTTAGAGCACTTACAACGCCAGCAAACGCTGTTTTGAACGCCTTAATGCAAGACTTACTACTTGTTTGGAAATGCATGTGTAACATTACAAACATGATAAAACAGCTTGTTATCACATCCAAACACTGTTTTGAAACAAAATACGAGTTTTCAGTTCATTCTTCAAAAGTTGCACTTTTGCCCCAAGTTATGCACAGAAACACTGTTTAGAGCGCTTACAGCGCCAGCAAACGCTGTTTTGAACGCCTTAATGCAAGACTTACTACTTGTTTGGAAATGCATGTGTAACATTACAAACATGATAAAACAGCTTGTTATCACATCCAAACACTGTTTTGAAACAAAATATGAGTTTTCAGTTCATTCTTCAAAAGTTGCACTTTTGCCCCAAGTTATGCTCAGAAACACTGTTTAGAGCGCTTACAGCGCCAGCAAACGCTGTTTTGAACGCCTTAATGCAAGACTTACTACTTGTTTGGAAATGCATGTGTAACATCACAAACATGATAAAACAGCTTGTTATCACATCCAAACACAGTTTTGAAACAAAATATGAGTTTTCAGTTCATTCTTCAAAAGTTGCACTTTTGCCACAAGTTATGCTCAGAACCACTGTTTAGAGCGCTTACAGCGCCAGCAAACGCTGTTTTGAACGCCTTAATGCAAGACTTACTACTTGTTTGGAAATGCATGTGTAACATCACAAACATGATAAAACAGCTTGTTATCACATCCAAACACAGTTTTGAAACAAAATATGAGTTTTCAGTTCATTCTTCAAAAGTTGCACTTTTGCCCCAAGTTATGCTCAGAAACACTGTTTAGAGCGCTTACAGCGCCAGCAAACGCTGTTTTGAACGCCTTAATGCAAGACTTACTACTTGTTTGGAAATGCATGTGTAACATCACAAACATGATAAAACAGCTTGTTATCACATCCAAACACAGTTTTGAAACAAAATATGAGTTTTCAGTTCATTCTTCAAAAGTTGCACTTTTGCCACAAGTTATGCTCAGAAACACTGTTTAGAGCACTTACAACGCCAGCAAACGCTGTTTTGAACGCCTTAATGCAAGACTTACTACTTGTTTGGAAATGCATGTGTAACATTACAAACATGATAAAACAGCTTGTTATCACATCCAAACACTGTTTTGAAACAAAATATGAGTTTTCAGTTCATTCTTCAAAAGTTGCACTTTTGCCCCAAGTTATGCACAGAAACACTGTTTAGAGCGCTTACAGCGCCAGCAAACGCTGTTTTGAACGCCTTAATGCAAGACTTACTACTTGTTTGGAAATGCATGTGTAACATCACAAACATGATAAAACAGCTTGTTATCACATCCAAACACAGTTTTGAAACAAAATATGAGTTTTCAGTTCATTCTTCAAAAGTTGCACTTTTGCCACAAGTTATGCTCAGAACCACTGTTTAGAGCGCTTACAGCGCCAGCAAACGCTGTTTTGAACGCCTTAATGCAAGACTTACTACTTGTTTGGAAATGCATGTGTAACATCACAAACATGATAAAACAGCTTATCACATCCACAGTTTTGAAACAAAATATGAGTTTTCAGTTCATTCTTCAAAAGTTGCACTTTTGCCACAAGTTATGCTCAGAACCACTGTTTAGAGCGCTTACAGCGCCAGCAAACGCTGTTTTGAACGCCTTAATGCAAGACTTACTACTTGTTTGGAAATGCATGTGTAACATCACAAACATGATAAAACAGCTTGTTATCACATCCAAACACAGTTTTGAAACAAAATATGAGTTTTCAGTTCATTCTTCAAAAGTTGCACTTTTGCCCCAAGTTATGCTCAGAAACACTGTTTAGAGCGCTTACAGCGCCAGCAAACGCTGTTTTGAACGCCTTAATGCAAGACTTACTACTTGTTTGGAAATGCATGTGTAACATCACAAACATGATAAAACAGCTTGTTATCACATCCAAACACAGTTTTGAAACAAAATATGAGTTTTCAGTTCATTCTTCAAAAGTTGCACTTTTGCCCCAAGTTATGCTCAGAAACACTGTTTAGAGCGCTTACAGCGCCAGCAAACGCTGTTTTGAACGCCTTAATGCAAGACTTACTACTTGTTTGGAAATGCATGTGTAACATTACAAACATGATAAAACAGCTTGTTATCACATCCAAACACTGTTTTGAAACAAAATATGAGTTTTCAGTTCATTCTTCAAAAGTTGCACTTTTGCCCCAAGTTATGCTCAGAAACACTGTTTAGAGCGCTTACAGCGCCAGCAAACGCTGTTTTGAACGCCTTAATGCAAGACTTACTACTTGTTTGGAAATGCATGTGTAACATCACAAACATGATAAAACAGCTTATCACATCCAAACACAGTTTTGAAACAAAATATGAGTTTTCAGTTCATTCTTCAAAAGTTGCACTTTTGCCACAAGTTATGCTCAGAAACACTGTTTAGAGCACTTACAACGCCAGCAAACGCTGTTTTGAACGCCTTAATGCAAGACTTACTACTTGTTTGGAAATGCATGTGTAACATTACAAACATGATAAAACAGCTTGTTATCACATCCAAACACTGTTTTGAAACAAAATATGAGTTTTCAGTTCATTCTTCAAAAGTTGCACTTTTGCCCCAAGTTATGCACAGAAACACTGTTTAGAGCGCTTACAGCGCCAGCAAACGCTGTTTTGAACGCCTTAATGCAAGACTTACTACTTGTTTGGAAATGCATGTGTAACATCACAAACATGATAAAACAGCTTATCACATCCAAACACAGTTTTGAAACAAAATATGAGTTTTCAGTTCATTCTTCAAAAGTTGCACTTTTGCCACAAGTTATGCTCAGAACCACTGTTTAGAGCGCTTACAGCGCCAGCAAACGCTGTTTTGAACGCCTTAATGCAAGACTTACTACTTGTTTGGAAATGCATGTGTAACATCACAAACATGATAAAACAGCTTGTTATCACATCCAAACACAGTTTTGAAACAAAATATGAGTTTTCAGTTCATTCTTCAAAAGTTGCACTTTTGCCCCAAGTTATGCTCAGAAACACTGTTTAGAGCGCTTACAGCGCCAGCAAACGCTGTTTTGAACGCCTTAATGCAAGACTTACTACTTGTTTGGAAATGCATGTGTAACATCACAAACATGATAAAACAGCTTGTTATCACATCCAAACACAGTTTTGAAACAAAATATGAGTTTTCAGTTCATTCTTCAAAAGTTGCACTTTTGCCCCAAGTTATGCTCAGAAACACTGTTTAGAGCGCTTACAGCGCCAGCAAACGCTGTTTTGAACGCCTTAATGCAAGACTTACTACTTGTTTGGAAATGCATGTGTAACATTACAAACATGATAAAACAGCTTGTTATCACATCCAAACACTGTTTTGAAACAAAATATGAGTTTTCAGTTCATTCTTCAAAAGTTGCACTTTTGCCCCAAGTTATGCTCAGAAACACTGTTTAGAGCGCTTACAGCGCCAGCAAACGCTGTTTTGAACGCCTTAATGCAAGACTTACTACTTGTTTGGAAATGCATGTGTAACATCACAAACATGATAAAACAGCTTATCACATCCAAACACAGTTTTGAAACAAAATATGAGTTTTCAGTTCATTCTTCAAAAGTTGCACTTTTGCCACAAGTTATGCTCAGAAACACTGTTTAGAGCACTTACAACGCCAGCAAACGCTGTTTTGAACGCCTTAATGCAAGACTTACTACTTGTTTGGAAATGCATGTGTAACATTACAAACATGATAAAACAGCTTGTTATCACATCCAAACACTGTTTTGAAACAAAATATGAGTTTTCAGTTCATTCTTCAAAAGTTGCACTTTTGCCCCAAGTTATGCACAGAAACACTGTTTAGAGCGCTTACAGCGCCAGCAAACGCTGTTTTGAACGCCTTAATGCAAGACTTACTACTTGTTTGGAAATGCATGTGTAACATCACAAACATGATAAAACAGCTTGTTATCACATCCAAACACAGTTTTGAAACAAAATATGAGTTTTCAGTTCATTCTTCAAAAGTTGCACTTTTGCCACAAGTTATGCTCAGAAACACTGTTTAGAGCACTTACAACGCCAGCAAACGCTGTTTTGAACGCCTTAATGCAAGACTTACTACTTGTTTGGAAATGCATGTGTAACATTACAAACATGATAAAACAGCTTGTTATCACATCCAAACACTGTTTTCTTTCAAAATATGAGTTTTCTTTTCATTCTTCAAAAGTTGCACTTTTGCCCCAAGTTATGCTCAGAAACACTGTTTAGAGCACTTACAACGCCAGCAAACGCTGTTTTGAACGCCTTAATGCAAGACTTACTACTTGTTTGGAAATGCATGTGTAACATTACAAACATGATAAAACAGCTTGTTATCACATCCAAACACTGTTTTCATTCAAAATATGAGTTTTCTTTTCATTCTTCAAAAGTTGCACTTTTGCCCCAAGTTATGCTCAGAAACACTGTTTAGAGCACTTACAACGCCAGCAAACGCTGTTTTGAACGCCTTAATGCAAGACTTACTACTTGTTTGGAAATGCATGTGTAACATTACAAACATGATAAAACAGCTTGTTATCACATCCAAACACTGTTTTCTTTCAAAATATGAGTTTTCTTTTCATTCTTCAAAAGTTGCACTTTTGCCCCAAGTTATGCTCAGAAACACTGTTTAGAGCACTTACAATGCCAGCAAACGCTGTTTTGAACGCCTTAATGCAAGACTTACTACTTGTTTGGAAATGCATGTGTAACATCACAAACATGATAAAACAGCTTGTTATCACATCCAAACACAGTTTTGAAACAAAATATGAGTTTTCAGTTCATTCTTCAAAAGTTGCACTTTTGCCACAAGTTATGCTCAGAACCACTGTTTAGAGCGCTTACAGCGCCAGCAAACGCTGTTTTGAACGCCTTAATGCAAGACTTACTACTTGTTTGGAAATGCATGTGTAACATCACAAACATGATAAAACAGCTTGTTATCACATCCAAACACAGTTTTGAAACAAAATATGAGTTTTCAGTTCATTCTTCAAAAGTTGCACTTTTGCCCCAAGTTATGCACAGAAACACTGTTTAGAGCGCTTACAGCGCCAGCAAACGCTGTTTTGAACGCCTTAATGCAAGACTTACTACTTGTTTGGAAATGCATGTGTAACATCACAAACATGATAAAACAGCTTGTTATCACATCCAAACACAGTTTTGAAACAAAATATGAGTTTTCAGTTCATTCTTCAAAAGTTGCACTTTTGCCACAAGTTATGCTCAGAAACACTGTTTAGAGCACTTACAACGCCAGCAAACGCTGTTTTGAACGCCTTAATGCAAGACTTACTACTTGTTTGGAAATGCATGTGTAACATTACAAACATGATAAAACAGCTTGTTATCACATCCAAACACTGTTTTGAAACAAAATATGAGTTTTCAGTTCATTCTTCAAAAGTTGCACTTTTGCCCCAAGTTATGCACAGAAACACTGTTTAGAGCGCTTACAGCGCCAGCAAACGCTGTTTTGAACGCCTTAACACTAGGAACCCGACGGCCGCGAAAATTTTCGCAAGGCTTAGTAAGGTCCATGTAGCCCACTCCCCTGCTGTGAAGAGATTAACGCCCATTGTCTTGGTAATGCGGTGGAAGCGTCTCACCCCCAGCTCATACGCCTGCCAAAGCACAAGCGGCTCACCTCCAAGCTCATACAAGGCACCAAACGTGATACTTCACGAAAAACTTGGTTACAAACAAGCAGACTGTATATGTTACCGATCCTACAACAAACAGCGGAAATTTTGTAGACTCGTGTTTCAAAAGATACAATTCAAGCGCACGTAGAGAGTTTCTCAAATGAGTCCCGTCAAACAATAAAAATAAATAAAATTGTCTGAACCTCTTTGTATATTGTTTGAAGCTCTTTGTATATTTACTACACTATATAATATTTGTTACACTTTCTGTTTCCGCGTTTGAATTCGCGTTTGAAAAGCTAAGAAATTATATGGCGCAATTATATATATGGCTGATAAATGTTGTGATCTAAACAGCAGACTGGAAAAGGAGAGGAAAAGACAGGAAGAACAAATTCATGTGCTGTAAAACAACTTTATTTTGATCAAACATGGATGTCTATTCCGGGTTTCTTGAAGTGGAATGTCAAGAAAGTTGAGGGTGTCTTGAAGTTGAGGGTGTACTCGCCAGATGCACTTGCCGCATGCAACACACGCGTTGATGCTGTGGAGAACAATTCAAGGTACACCTTACATTTTGAATAAAATCTTTCAGAAGACAAAAATACGTAACATATGTGGTGTTACGTATGTAGGCCTACTTATCAACGTACCTTCATGTAGTTGTAGCCAACAGTTGCTACACAGCCAGGGTGTACTCGCTGCATGCAACGGGCCACCGGCGTGTTCCTGCGTGCACTGTGTATGCACGCACCTTCATGATGTCTGTCAACGGCGCACTGCAAAGAACAAAGTACATGTTATATTTTGAACGAATTTATTCATGTGTACCAGCCAGGGACCCTCTTTCTTACATTTGCGGCAGGTTCATCGTTCATCGCTGCCAAGGTCAACGGGCCACCGGCGTGTTCCTGCGCGCACTGTGTATGCACGCACAGAAGTACATGTTATATTTAGAACGAATTCATTCATGTATAAATTGATTCTGTGAAAATGTCACAGGCATGGGTCATAACAGAACGGGAATCCAATTCCAGCAACCATGAGAAAAATAACCAGCAACCACGACGAGAAATAAACAGAGGACTAACACGGAAACAGACATGAAATGGCAGGAGATGCGGGGCAGACCGTGACACCGGGTTTCATGATGTGCGACTGTGGAACAGAAAGAGAAGAGATTTTTGGTTATGTTCAAATAATAGTGTGTGTGTATATATATGTGTGTGTGATTGGTTGTCTGTATATATATATAATATATTTATATATATATATATATATATATATATAAATATACTTATCGACGTACCTTCATGTAGTTTTAGGTACACAGTTGCCACACAGCCAGGGACACTCTGCCCTACACTTGCGACAGGTGTACTTGCCGCATGCAGCGCACGGGGTTATGCTGTGGTTCCGGTTGCAGTTTGTCTGCACCTGACACGTAGTCTTCTTTCCAGGAGCAGGCGAAGGACGTGGCGTTCTCTTCAACTCCTTTTCCTGTAGGAAACGAAGACGGAGTTCCTCAGCAAGAGTACACATAAAAACTCTCCTACTCTCTGTGGACCCCGTACATGCCGTGTACAAAACATGCGCGTTCATCGCTGCCAGGTCAAGTATGTTATAAAACACTGCAACGGGCCACCGGCGTGTTCCTGCGCGCACTGTGTATGCACGCGCCTTCTGGTCCATGATGTCAACGGCGCACTGCAAAGAACAAATACAAAGAAGTACATGTTATATTTTGAATAAATTCATTCATGTATGATAAATTGATTTATCAATGCCAACACATGCATACCTTCGTCCGGTTGTAGTCCGTCACAGTGTTTGGCTTCTTTTTGCGGTCGTCTGCAATCTCCACGTGCGTGTGCATAGTGCTCAGAACGCAAACTGTTTTGTTGGGCTTGGAGGCATACACCGTCAGAAGCGCATCATCGGATCTGTACACCTCCGTTGACAACTTCTCACGTCCCTTGGCGTTTTTGGCTTCCAAAGGAACTTCTCGGCGAATCTTGTTCATTGTCCCAAGCAGAGTCGTGTTGCATTCCAGCAGCTTCTTAGCCAGGGAAAGAGATGTGAAAAAATTGTCTGTGGCTACAGTTCTGCCCTTGCCCAGGTATGGCTTCATAAGCTTCATCACCACATTCTCGGACACTCTTTCCCCCTTGGGACGATCGGGGTCCTTTCCAAGGTATGGAATGGCGTTGCACATGTACTTTGTGTTCAACTCAGAAGCAACCCAAAACTTTATTCCAAACTTGTCCGGCTTTGAGGCAATGTACTGGGTGAATGGACAGCGAACCTTGGTCGGAAACAGCTGCTCGTCGACTGTCAGTTCCTTGCCTGGGGTATAGCACAAAATGCAGTTGTTCACAAATCGCTGCCAGATGTCCGAAATCGCAGCAAATCTGTCGCTCTTTGCACGCTCTGCACGGGTGTCCTTATTATCAAAGCGCAAGTACCGCATGATTTCTTGGTAGCGGTCCCGTGCCATTGTCTCCTGGATCGAAGGCACAGCGAACATTGCCGACCAACAGTCCGACATCGCTCCAACTGGACAGAGGACTGCTCGTAGAAATAGGATTGCTACGAATGCCATAAACTCGCTGACCGACAAACTCCAGCTGCTGTCTGTTCTGCGGGCTTCATGGACAGTGCAGTCTGTGATGATTCGCAGCATCTCCATGTCGAGCAAACACAGAAAACTCTGCATTCTGCTTGTGATCCTACGCTGTATTAGTAAAAGTAAACAAATGACGCTAGGTAAATTACACGTACTAAATATCATTCAAACACAAGCAGAAACACTGGAAAGAAATATGAAGTTACTATACCTTTGCATGCTCTGTAGGCCCGGACGGCTCAACAAATGTTGAATTAGGCGAACAGCTGCTGACACGAGAGCGTGCGATGCCAACCTTCTCCCAAACAGTTCCATCTTTTGCCCGTACGGTTGGTGCAGGTGTGGTGTCAGCCTGTGTCCGTCTCTTCCTTGGAGGGCTCTGTTGTACCTCATCCGATGTACTGCTTCTTTCTTCATCGGATGAATCGCTGGTCAAAAAACAGGAGGGTCCTTCTCCCGCATCGGACTCACAGCAGTCCTCGTTGGTCAGCAAAGCCGCAACTTCTTGACCGGTGAACGTCCTCTGTCTTGCCATGGTGTTTTGCGTCGTCTCCACACAGGATAGTAGTGAAAATGTAAGTCGCCTGCCTTTGGGTTTCAGCTTTTATCATGACTCTGAAGAACACACCCACAACAGCGCATACTAATTATACTTTATTATAATAGGTGGCGCTTCACACATAACGCCGAAACCGAAACCGGGCTAATCCCCTGCATACACGGGAACAATAAAAGTTGTTCCCCGTGATAATGGTTCACGGCAATCCGTGAATATCAGTCAAACACAAGCATAAACACTGCAAAAAATATTATATTACTATGCTGTATGAGTAAAAATAAATAAATGACGCTAAGTTATTTACACAAACGAAATATCTTATTTACACAAACGAAATATCAGTCAAACACAAGCATAAACACTGCAAAAAATATTATATTACTATGCTGTATGAGTAAAAATAAATAAATGACGCTAAGTTATTTACACAAACGAAATATCTTATTTACACGAACGAAATATCAGTCAAACACAAGAAAACACAAAAAATATTATATTACTATGCTGTATGAGTAAAAATAAATAAATGACGCTAAGTTATTTACACAAACGAAATATCTTATTTACACGAACGAAATATCAGTCAAACACAAGCATAAACACTGCAAAAAATATTATATTACTATGCTGTATGAGTAAAAATAAATAAATGACGCTAAGTTATTTACATGAACGAAATATCTTATTTACACAAACGAAATATCAGTCAAACACAAGCATAAACACTGCAAAAAAATATTATGTTACTATGCTGTATGAGTAAAAATAAGTAAATGTACAAATAAATATTACTTTACTATACCTTTATTACTTTGTTGCTGCTATTGAAGTGCATACACAAGAAAATCTGGGACGCTTGCTTCATACATAACGCCAATACCACGCTAATGATAATGTGTTTCACGGGAACAATATGAACCCGTGATAATGGTTGGTTCAGCCATGTAAATGTGTGGCGCTATTGAAGTGCATACACAAGAAAATCTGGGACGTTTGCTTCATACATAACGCCAATACCACGCTAATGATAATGTGTTTCACGGGAACAATATGGACCCGTGATAATGGTTGGTTCAGCCATGTAAATGTGTGGCGCTATTGAAGTGCATGCACAAGAAAATCTGAGACGCTTGCTTCATACATAACGCCAATACCACGCTAATGATAATGGTTCACCGCTCTAAATAATACTTATGTCAATATGTAGCGCTTCACACATAACGCCGAAACAGGGCTAAACTTTATTTATTTATTTTAGACTACAAACTAGACCTGGTGCACACAGACTGCACACAGACTAGACCTGGTGCACCACAGAGCTCCTGCCACAGAGCTCCTGCCTGTCTTTCTGCTCCTGTCTTGCTCTGAAATTAACATATGTATGGTCCTGCTAATTGGGCAGGAGAAGGAGGGGTGATGTCCTCAGAACCTTGAAATCTCAGGAGTTCCAGTGTTAATGCAAGACTTACTACTTGTTTGGAAATGCATGTGTAACATCACAAACATGATAAAACAGCTTATCACATCCAAACACAGTTTTGAAACAAAATATGAGTTTTCAGTTCATTCTTCAAAAGTTGCACTTTTGCCACAAGTTATGCTCAGAAACACTGTTTAGAGCACTTACAACGCCAGCAAACGCTGTTTTGAACGCCTTAATGCAAGACTTACTACTTGTTTGGAAATGCATGTGTAACAATACAAACATGATAAAACAGCTTGTTATCACATCCAAACACTGTTTTGAAACAAAATATGAGTTTTCAGTTCATTCTTCAAAAGTTGCACTTTTGCCCCAAGTTATGCACAGAAACACTGTTTAGAGCGCTTACAGCGCCAGCAAACGCTGTTTTGAACGCCTTAATGCAAGACTTACTACTTGTTTGGAAATGCATGTGTAACATCACAAACATGATAAAACAGCTTGTTATCACATCCAAACACAGTTTTGAAACAAAATATGAGTTTTCAGTTCATTCTTCAAAAGTTGCACTTTTGCCACAAGTTATGCTCAGAAACACTGTTTAGAGCACTTACAACGCCAGCAAACGCTGTTTTGAACGCCTTAATGCAAGACTTACTACTTGTTTGGAAATGTATGTGTAACATCACAAACATGATAAAACAGCTTGTTATCACATCCAAACACTGTTTTGAAACAAAATATGAGTTTTCAGTTCATTCTTCAAAAGTTGCACTTTTGCCACAAGTTATGCTCAGAACCACTGTTTAGAGCGCTTACAGCGCCAGCAAACGCTGTTTTGAACGCCTTAATGCAAGACTTACTACTTGTTTGGAAATGCATGTGTAACATCACAAACATGATAAAACAGCTTGTTATCACATCCAAACACAGTTTTGAAACAAAATATGAGTTTTCAGTTCATTCTTCAAAAGTTGCACTTTTGCCCCAAGTTATGCTCAGAAACACTGTTTAGAGCACTTACAACGCCAGCAAATGCTGTTTTGAACGCCTTAATGCAAGACTTACTACTTGTTTGGAAATGCATGTGTAACATTACAAACATGATAAAACAGCTTGTTATCACATCCAAACACTGTTTTGAAACAAAATATGAGTTTTCAGTTCATTCTTCAAAAGTTGCACTTTTGCCCCAAGTTATGCACAGAAACACTGTTTAGAGCGCTTACAGCGCCAGCAAACGCTGTTTTGAACGCCTTAATGCAAGACTTACTACTTGTTTGGAAATGCATGTGTAACATCACAAACATGATAAAACAGCTTGTTATCACATCCAAACACAGTTTTGAAACAAAATATGAGTTTTCAGTTCATTCTTCAAAAGTTGCACTTTTGCCACAAGTTATGCTCAGAAACACTGTTTAGAGCACTTACAACGCCAGCAAACGCTGTTTTGAACGCCTTAATGCAAGACTTACTACTTGTTTGGAAATGCATGTGTAACATTACAAACATGATAAAACAGCTTGTTATCACATCCAAACACTGTTTTCTTTCAAAATATGAGTTTTCTTTTCATTCTTCAAAAGTTGCACTTTTGCCCCAAGTTATGCTCAGAAACACTGTTTAGAGCACTTACAACGCCAGCAAACGCTGTTTTGAACGCCTTAATGCAAGACTTACTACTTGTTTGGAAATGCATGTGTAACATTACAAACATGATAAAACAGCTTGTTATCACATCCAAACACTGTTTTCATTCAAAATATGAGTTTTCTTTTCATTCTTCAAAAGTTGCACTTTTGCCCCAAGTTATGCTCAGAAACACTGTTTAGAGCACTTACAACGCCAGCAAACGCTGTTTTGAACGCCTTAATGCAAGACTTACTACTTGTTTGGAAATGCATGTGTAACATTACAAACATGATAAAACAGCTTGTTATCACATCCAAACACTGTTTTGAAACAAAATATGAGTTTTCAGTTCATTCTTCAAAAGTTGCACTTTTGCCCCAAGTTATGCACAGAAACACTGTTTAGAGCGCTTACAGCGCCAGCAAACGCTGTTTTGAACGCCTTAATGCAAGACTTACTACTTGTTTGGAAATGCATGTGTAACATCACAAACATGATAAAACAGCTTGTTATCACATCCAAACACAGTTTTGAAACAAAATATGAGTTTTCAGTTCATTCTTCAAAAGTTGCACTTTTGCCACAAGTTATGCTCAGAACCACTGTTTAGAGCGCTTACAGCGCCAGCAAACGCTGTTTTGAACGCCTTAATGCAAGACTTACTACTTGTTTGGAAATGCATGTGTAACATCACAAACATGATAAAACAGCTTGTTATCATATCCAAACACAGTTTTGAAACAAAATATGAGTTTTCAGTTCATTCTTCAAAAGTTGCACTTTTGCCCCAAGTTATGCACAGAAACACTGTTTAGAGCGCATACAGCGCCAGCAAACGCTGTTTTGAACGCCTTAATGCAAGACTTACTACTTGTTTGGAAATGCATGTGTAACATCACAAACATGATAAAACAGCTTGTTATCACATCCAAACACAGTTTTGAAACAAAATATGAGTTTTCAGTTCATTCTTCAAAAGTTGCACTTTTGCCACAAGTTATGCTCAGAAACACTGTTTAGAGCACTTACAACGCCAGCAAACGCTGTTTTGAACGCCTTAATGCAAGACTTACTACTTGTTTGGAAATGCATGTGTAACATTACAAACATGATAAAACAGCTTGTTATCACATCCAAACACTGTTTTCTTTCAAAATATGAGTTTTCTTTTCATTCTTCAAAAGTTGCACTTTTGCCCCAAGTTATGCTCAGAAACACTGTTTAGAGCACTTACAACGCCAGCAAACGCTGTTTTGAACGCCTTAATGCAAGACTTACTACTTGTTTGGAAATGCATGTGTAACATTACAAACATGATAAAACAGCTTGTTATCACATCCAAACACAGTTTTGAAACAAAATATGAGTTTTCAGTTCATTCTTCAAAAGTTGCACTTTTGCCACAAGTTATGCTCAGAACCACTGTTTAGAGCGCTTACAGCGCCAGCAAACGCTGTTTTGAACGCCTTAATGCAAGACTTACTACTTGTTTGGAAATGCATGTGTAACATCACAAACATGATAAAACAGCTTGTTATCATATCCAAACACAGTTTTGAAACAAAATATGAGTTTTCAGTTCATTCTTCAAAAGTTGCACTTTTGCCCCAAGTTATGCACAGAAACACTGTTTAGAGCGCATACAGCGCCAGCAAACGCTGTTTTGAACGCCTTAATGCAAGACTTACTACTTGTTTGGAAATGCATGTGTAACATCACAAACATGATAAAACAGCTTGTTATCACATCCAAACACAGTTTTGAAACAAAATATGAGTTTTCAGTTCATTCTTCAAAAGTTGCACTTTTGCCACAAGTTATGCTCAGAAACACTGTTTAGAGCACTTACAACGCCAGCAAACGCTGTTTTGAACGCCTTAATGCAAGACTTACTACTTGTTTGGAAATGCATGTGTAACATCACAAACATGATAAAACAGCTTGTTATCACATCCAAACACAGTTTTGAAACAAAATATGAGTTTTCAGTTCATTCTTCAAAAGTTGCACTTTTGCCCCAAGTTATGCACAGAAACACTGTTTAGAGCGCATACAGCGCCAGCAAACGCTGTTTTGAACGCCTTAATGCAAGACTTACTACTTGTTTGGAAATGCATGTGTAACATCACAAACATGATAAAACAGCTTGTTATCACATCCAAACACAGTTTTGAAACAAAATATGAGTTTTCAGTTCATTCTTCAAAAGTTGCACTTTTGCCACAAGTTATGCTCAGAAACACTGTTTAGAGCACTTACAACGCCAGCAAACGCTGTTTTGAACGCCTTAATGCAAGACTTACTACTTGTTTGGAAATGCATGTGTAACATCACAAACATGATAAAACAGCTTGTTATCACATCCAAACACAGTTTTGAAACAAAATATGAGTTTTCAGTTCATTCTTCAAAAGTTGCACTTTTGCCACAAGTTATGCTCAGAAACACTGTTTAGAGCACTTACAACGCCAGCAAACGCTGTTTTGAACGCCTTAATGCAAGACTTACTACTTGTTTGGAAATGCATGTGTAACATTACAAACATGATAAAACAGCTTGTTATCACATCCAAACACTGTTTTGAAACAAAATATGAGTTTTCAGTTCATTCTTCAAAAGTTGCACTTTTGCCCCAAGTTATGCACAGAAACACTGTTTAGAGCGCTTACAGCGCCAGCAAACGCTGTTTTGAACGCCTTAATGCAAGACTTACTACTTGTTTGGAAATGCATGTGTAACATCACAAACATGATAAAACAGCTTGTTATCACATCCAAACACAGTTTTGAAACAAAATATGAGTTTTCAGTTCATTCTTAAAAAGTTGCACTTTTGCCACAAGTTATGCTCAGAACCACTGTTTAGAGCGCTTACAGCGCCAGCAAACGCTGTTTTGAACGCCTTAATGCAAGACTTACTACTTGTTTGGAAATGCATGTGTAACATCACAAACATGATAAAACAGCTTGTTATCACATCCAAACACAGTTTTGAAACAAAATATGAGTTTTCAGTTCATTCTTCAAAAGTTGCACTTTTGCCCCAAGTTATGCTCAGAAACACTGTTTAGAGAGCTTACAGTGCCAGCAAACGCTGTTTTGAACGCCTTAATGCAAGACTTAATACTTGTTTGGAAATGCATGTGTAACATCACAAACATGATAAAACAGCTTGTTATCACATCCAAACACTGTTTTGAAACAAAATATGAGTTTTCAGTTCATTCTTCAAAAGTTGCACTTTTGCCCCAAGTTATGCACAGAAACACTGTTTAGAGCGCTTACAGCGCCAGCAAACGCTGTTTTGAACGCCTTAATGCAAGACTTACTACTTGTTTGGAAATGCATGTGTAACATCACAAACATGATAAAACAGCTTGTTATCACATCCAAACACAGTTTTGAAACAAAATATGAGTTTTCAGTTCATTCTTCAAAAGTTGCACTTTTGCCACAAGTTATGCTCAGAAACACTGTTTAGAGCACTTACAACGCCAGCAAACGCTGTTTTGAACGCCTTAATGCAAGACTTACTACTTGTTTGGAAATGCATGTGTAACATTACAAACATGATAAAACAGCTTGTTATCACATCCAAACACTGTTTTCTTTCAAAATATGAGTTTTCTTTTCATTCTTCAAAAGTTGCACTTTTGCCCCAAGTTATGCTCAGAAACACTGTTTAGAGCACTTACAACGCCAGCAAACGCTGTTTTGAACGCCTTAATGCAAGACTTACTACTTGTTTGGAAATGCATGTGTAACATTACAAACATGATAAAACAGCTTGTTATCACATCCAAACACTGTTTTCATTCAAAATATGAGTTTTCTTTTCATTCTTCAAAAGTTGCACTTTTGCCCCAAGTTATGCTCAGAAACACTGTTTAGAGCACTTACAACGCCAGCAAACGCTGTTTTGAACGCCTTAATGCAAGACTTACTACTTGTTTGGAAATGCATGTGTAACATTACAAACATGATAAAACAGCTTGTTATCACATCCAAACACTGTTTTGAAACAAAATATGAGTTTTCAGTTCATTCTTCAAAAGTTGCACTTTTGCCCCAAGTTATGCACAGAAACACTGTTTAGAGCGCTTACAGCGCCAGCAAACGCTGTTTTGAACGCCTTAATGCAAGACTTACTACTTGTTTGGAAATGCATGTGTAACATCACAAACATGATAAAACAGCTTGTTATCACATCCAAACACAGTTTTGAAACAAAATATGAGTTTTCAGTTCATTCTTCAAAAGTTGCACTTTTGCCACAAGTTATGCTCAGAACCACTGTTTAGAGCGCTTACAGCGCCAGCAAACGCTGTTTTGAACGCCTTAATGCAAGACTTACTACTTGTTTGGAAATGCATGTGTAACATCACAAACATGATAAAACAGCTTGTTATCACATCCAAACACAGTTTTGAAACAAAATATGAGTTTTCAGTTCATTCTTCAAAAGTTGCACTTTTGCCCCAAGTTATGCACAGAAACACTGTTTAGAGCGCATACAGCGCCAGCAAACGCTGTTTTGAACGCCTTAATGCAAGACTTACTACTTGTTTGGAAATGCATGTGTAACATCACAAACATGATAAAACAGCTTGTTATCACATCCAAACACAGTTTTGAAACAAAATATGAGTTTTCAGTTCATTCTTCAAAAGTTGCACTTTTGCCACAAGTTATGCTCAGAAACACTGTTTAGAGCACTTACAACGCCAGCAAACGCTGTTTTGAACGCCTTAATGCAAGACTTACTACTTGTTTGGAAATGCATGTGTAACATCACAAACATGATAAAACAGCTTGTTATCACATCCAAACACAGTTTTGAAACAAAATATGAGTTTTCAGTTCATTCTTCAAAAGTTGCACTTTTGCCACAAGTTATGCTCAGAAACACTGTTTAGAGCACTTACAACGCCAGCAAACGCTGTTTTGAACGCCTTAATGCAAGACTTACTACTTGTTTGGAAATGCATGTGTAACATTACAAACATGATAAAACAGCTTGTTATCACATCCAAACACTGTTTTGAAACAAAATATGAGTTTTCAGTTCATTCTTCAAAAGTTGCACTTTTGCCCCAAGTTATGCACAGAAACACTGTTTAGAGCGCTTACAGCGCCAGCAAACGCTGTTTTGAACGCCTTAATGCAAGACTTACTACTTGTTTGGAAATGCATGTGTAACATCACAAACATGATAAAACAGCTTGTTATCACATCCAAACACAGTTTTGAAACAAAATATGAGTTTTCAGTTCATTCTTAAAAAGTTGCACTTTTGCCACAAGTTATGCTCAGAACCACTGTTTAGAGCGCTTACAGCGCCAGCAAACGCTGTTTTGAACGCCTTAATGCAAGACTTACTACTTGTTTGGAAATGCATGTGTAACATCACAAACATGATAAAACAGCTTGTTATCACATCCAAACACAGTTTTGAAACAAAATATGAGTTTTCAGTTCATTCTTCAAAAGTTGCACTTTTGCCCCAAGTTATGCTCAGAAACACTGTTTAGAGAGCTTACAGTGCCAGCAAACGCTGTTTTGAACGCCTTAATGCAAGACTTACTACTTGTTTGGAAATGCATGTGTAACATCACAAACATGATAAAACAGCTTGTTATCACATCCAAACACTGTTTTGAAACAAAATATGAGTTTTCAGTTCATTCTTCAAAAGTTGCACTTTTGCCCCAAGTTATGCACAGAAACACTGTTTAGAGCGCTTACAGCGCCAGCAAACGCTGTTTTGAACGCCTTAATGCAAGACTTACTACTTGTTTGGAAATGCATGTGTAACATCACAAACATGATAAAACAGCTTGTTATCACATCCAAACACAGTTTTGAAACAAAATATGAGTTTTCAGTTCATTCTTCAAAAGTTGCACTTTTGCCACAAGTTATGCTCAGAAACACTGTTTAGAGCACTTACAACGCCAGCAAACGCTGTTTTGAACGCCTTAATGCAAGACTTACTACTTGTTTGGAAATGCATGTGTAACATCACAAACATGATAAAACAGCTTGTTATCACATCCAAACACTGTTTTGAAACAAAATATGAGTTTTCAGTTCATTCTTCAAAAGTTGCACTTTTGCCACAAGTTATGCTCAGAACCACTGTTTAGAGCGCTTACAGCGCCAGCAAACGCTGTTTTGAACGCCTTAATGCAAGACTTACTACTTGTTTGGAAATGCATGTGTAACATCACAAACATGATAAAACAGCTTGTTATCACATCCAAACACAGTTTTGAAACAAAATATGAGTTTTCAGTTCATTCTTCAAAAGTTGCACTTTTGCCCCAAGTTATGCTCAGAAACACTGTTTAGAGCACTTACAACGCCAGCAAACGCTGTTTTGAACGCCTTAATGCAAGACTTACTACTTGTTTGGAAATGCATGTGTAACATCACAAACATGATAAAACAGCTTGTTATCACATCCAAACACAGTTTTGAAACAAAATATGAGTTTTCAGTTCATTCTTCAAAAGTTGCACTTTTGCCACAAGTTATGCTCAGAAACACTGTTTAGAGCACTTACAACGCCAGCAAACGCTGTTTTGAACGCCTTAATGCAAGACTTACTACTTGTTTGGAAATGTATGTGTAACATCACAAACATGATAAAACAGCTTGTTATCACATCCAAACACTGTTTTGAAACAAAATATGAGTTTTCAGTTCATTCTTCAAAAGTTGCACTTTTGCCACAAGTTATGCTCAGAAACACTGTTTAGAGCACTTACAACGCCAGCAAACGCTGTTTTGAACGCCTTAATGCAAGACTTACTACTTGTTTGGAAATGCATGTGTAACATTACAAACATGATAAAACAGCTTATCACATCCAAACACTGTTTTCTTTCAAAATATGAGTTTTCTTTTCATTCTTCAAAAGTTGCACTTTTGCCCCAAGTTATGCTCAGAAACACTGTTTAGAGCACTTACAACGCCAGCAAACGCTGTTTTGAACGCCTTAATGCAAGACTTACTACTTGTTTGGAAATGCATGTGTAACATTACAAACATGATAAAACAGCTTGTTATCACATCCAAACACTGTTTTCATTCAAAATATGAGTTTTCTTTTCATTCTTCAAAAGTTGCACTTTTGCCCCAAGTTATGCTCAGAAACACTGTTTAGAGCACTTACAACGCCAGCAAACGCTGTTTTGAACGCCTTAATGCAAGACTTACTACTTGTTTGGAAATGCATGTGTAACATTACAAACATGATAAAACAGCTTGTTATCACATCCAAACACTGTTTTGAAACAAAATATGAGTTTTCAGTTCATTCTTCAAAAGTTGCACTTTTGCCCCAAGTTATGCACAGAAACACTGTTTAGAGCGCTTACAGCGCCAGCAAACGCTGTTTTGAACGCCTTAATGCAAGACTTACTACTTGTTTGGAAATGCATGTGTAACATCACAAACATGATAAAACAGCTTGTTATCACATCCAAACACAGTTTTGAAACAAAATATGAGTTTTCAGTTCATTCTTCAAAAGTTGCACTTTTGCCACAAGTTATGCTCAGAAACACTGTTTAGAGCGCTTACAGCGCCAGCAAACGCTGTTTTGAACGCCTTAATGCAAGACTTACTACTTGTTTGGAAATGCATGTGTAACATTACAAACATGATAAAACAGCTTGTTATCACATCCAAACACTGTTTTGAAACAAAATATGAGTTTTCAGTTCATTCTTCAAAAGTTGCACTTTTGCCACAAGTTATGCTCAGAACCACTGTTTAGAGCGCTTACAGCGCCAGCAAACGCTGTTTTGAACGCCTTAATGCAAGACTTACTACTTGTTTGGAAATGCATGTGTAACATCACAAACATGATAAAACAGCTTGTTATCACATCCAAACACAGTTTTGAAACAAAATATGAGTTTTCAGTTCATTCTTCAAAAGTTGCACTTTTGCCCCAAGTTATGCTCAGAAACACTGTTTAGAGCACTTACAACGCCAGCAAACGCTGTTTTGAACGCCTTAATGCAAGACTTACTACTTGTTTGGAAATGCATGTGTAACATTACAAACATGATAAAACAGCTTGTTATCACATCCAAACACTGTTTTGAAACAAAATATGAGTTTTCAGTTCATTCTTCAAAAGTTGCACTTTTGCCCCAAGTTATGCACAGAAACACTGTTTAGAGCGCTTACAGCGCCAGCAAACGCTGTTTTGAACGCCTTAATGCAAGACTTACTACTTGTTTGGAAATGCATGTGTAACATCACAAACATGATAAAACAGCTTGTTATCACATCCAAACACAGTTTTGAAACAAAATATGAGTTTTCAGTTCATTCTTCAAAAGTTGCACTTTTGCCACAAGTTATGCTCAGAACCACTGCTTAGAGCGCTTACAGCGCCAGCAAACGCTGTTTTGAACGCCTTAATGCAAGACTTACTACTTGTTTGGAAATGCATGTGTAACATCACAAACATGATAAAACAGCTTGTTATCACATCCAAACACAGTTTTGAAACAAAATATGAGTTTTCAGTTCATTCTTCAAAAGTTGCACTTTTGCCACAAGTTATGCTCAGAAACACTGTTTAGAGCGCTTACAGCGCCAGCAAACGCTGTTTTGAACGCCTTAATGCAAGACTTACTACTTGTTTGGAAATGCATGTGTAACATTACAAACATGATAAAACAGCTTGTTATCACATCCAAACACTGTTTTGAAACAAAATATGAGTTTTCAGTTCATTCTTCAAAAGTTGCACTTTTGCCACAAGTTATGCTCAGAACCACTGTTTAGAGCGCTTACAGCGCCAGCAAACGCTGTTTTGAACGCCTTAATGCAAGACTTACTACTTGTTTGGAAATGCATGTGTAACATCACAAACATGATAAAACAGCTTGTTATCACATCCAAACACAGTTTTGAAACAAAATATGAGTTTTCAGTTCATTCTTCAAAAGTTGCACTTTTGCCCCAAGTTATGCTCAGAAACACTGTTTAGAGCACTTACAACGCCAGCAAACGCTGTTTTGAACGCCTTAATGCAAGACTTACTACTTGTTTGGAAATGCATGTGTAACATTACAAACATGATAAAACAGCTTGTTATCACATCCAAACACTGTTTTGAAACAAAATATGAGTTTTCAGTTCATTCTTCAAAAGTTGCACTTTTGCCCCAAGTTATGCACAGAAACACTGTTTAGAGCGCTTAACACTAGGAACCCGACGGCCGCGAAAATTTTCGCAAGGCTTAGTAAGGTCCATGTAGCCCACTCCCCTGCTGTGAAGAGATTAACGCCCATTGTCTTGGTAATGCGGTGGAAGCGTCTCACCCCCAGCTCATACGCCTGCCAAAGCACAAGCGGCTCACCTCCAAGCTCATACAAGGCACCAAACGTGATACTTCACGAAAAACTTGGTTACAAACAAGCAGACTGTATATGTTACCGATCCTACAACAAACAGCGGAAATTTTGTAGACTCGTGTTTCAAAAGATACAATTCAAGCGCACGTAGAGAGTTTCTCAAATGAGTCCCGTCAAACAATAAAAATAAATAAAATTGTCTGAACCTCTTTGTATATTGTTTGAAGCTCTTTGTATATTTACTACACTATATAATATTTGTTACACTTTCTGTTTCCGCGTTTGAATTCGCGTTTGAAAAGCTAAGAAATTATATGGCGCAATTATATATATGGCTGATAAATGTTGTGATCTAAACAGCAGACTGGAAAAGGAGAGGAAAAGACAGGAAGAACAAATTCATGTGCTGTAAAACAACTTTATTTTGATCAAACATGGATGTCTATTCCGGGTTTCTTGAAGTGGAATGTCAAGAAAGTTGAGGGTGTCTTGAAGTTGAGGGTGTACTCGCCAGATGCACTTGCCGCATGCAACACACGCGTTGATGCTGTGGAGAACAATTCAAGGTACACCTTACATTTTCAATAAAATCTTTCAGAAGACAAAAATACGTAACATATGTGGTGTTACGTATGTAGGCCTACTTATCAACGTACCTTCATGTAGTTGTAGCCAACAGTTGCTACACAGCCAGGGTGTACTCGCTGCATGCAACGGGCCACCGGCGTGTTCCTGCGTGCACTGTGTATGCACGCACCTTCATGATGTCTGTCAACGGCGCACTGCAAAGAACAAAGTACATGTTATATTTTGAACGAATTTATTCATGTGTACCAGCCAGGGACCCTCTTTCTTACATTTGCGGCAGGTTCATCGTTCATCGCTGCCAAGGTCAACGGGCCACCGGCGTGTTCCTGCGCGCACTGTGTATGCACGCACAGAAGTACATGTTATATTTAGAACGAATTCATTCATGTATAAATTGATTCTGTGAAAATGTCACAGGCATGGGTCATAACAGAACGGGAATCCAATTCCAGCAACCATGAGAAAAATAACCAGCAACCACGACGAGAAATAAACAGAGGACTAACACGGAAACAGACATGAAATGGCAGGAGATGCGGGGCAGACCGTGACACCGGGTTTCATGATGTGCGACTGTGGAACAGAAAGAGAAGAGATTTTTGGTTATGTTCAAATAATAGTGTGTGTGTATATATATGTGTGTGTGATTGGTTGTCTGTATATATATATAATATATTTATATATATATATATATATATAAATATACTTATCGACGTACCTTCATGTAGTTTTAGGTACACAGTTGCCACACAGCCAGGGACACTCTGCCCTACACTTGCGACAGGTGTACTTGCCGCATGCAGCGCACGGGGTTATGCTGTGGTTCCGGTTGCAGTTTGTCTGCACCTGACACGTAGTCTTCTTTCCAGGAGCAGGCGAAGGACGTGGCGTTCTCTTCAACTCCTTTTCCTGTAGGAAACGAAGACGGAGTTCCTCAGCAAGAGTACACATAAAAACTCTCCTACTCTCTGTGGACCCCGTACATGCCGTGTACAAAACATGCGCGTTCATCGCTGCCAGGTCAAGTATGTTATAAAACACTGCAACGGGCCACCGGCGTGTTCCTGCGCGCACTGTGTATGCACGCGCCTTCTGGTCCATGATGTCAACGGCGCACTGCAAAGAACAAATACAAAGAAGTACATGTTATATTTTGAATAAATTCATTCATGTATGATAAATTGATTTATCAATGCCAACACATGCATACCTTCGTCCGGTTGTAGTCCGTCACAGTGTTTGGCTTCTTTTTGCGGTCGTCTGCAATCTCCACGTGCGTGTGCATAGTGCTCAGAACGCAAACTGTTTTGTTGGGCTTGGAGGCATACACCGTCAGAAGCGCATCATCGGATCTGTACACCTCCGTTGACAACTTCTCACGTCCCTTGGCGTTTTTGGCTTCCAAAGGAACTTCTCGGCGAATCTTGTTCATTGTCCCAAGCAGAGTCGTGTTGCATTCCAGCAGCTTCTTAGCCAGGGAAAGAGATGTGAAAAAATTGTCTGTGGCTACAGTTCTGCCCTTGCCCAGGTATGGCTTCATAAGCTTCATCACCACATTCTCGGACACTCTTTCCCCCTTGGGACGATCGGGGTCCTTTCCAAGGTATGGAATGGCGTTGCACATGTACTTTGTGTTCAACTCAGAAGCAACCCAAAACTTTATTCCAAACTTGTCCGGCTTTGAGGCAATGTACTGGGTGAATGGACAGCGAACCTTGGTCGGAAACAGCTGCTCGTCGACTGTCAGTTCCTTGCCTGGGGTATAGCACAAAATGCAGTTGTTCACAAATCGCTGCCAGATGTCCGAAATCGCAGCAAATCTGTCGCTCTTTGCACGCTCCGCACGGGTGTCCTTATTATCAAAGCGCAAGTACCGCATGATTTCTTGGTAGCGGTCCCGTGCCATTGTCTCCTGGATCGAAGGCACAGCGAACATTGCCGACCAACAGTCCGACATCGCTCCAACTGGACAGAGGACTGCTCGTAGAAATAGGATTGCTACGAATGCCATAAACTCGCTGACCGACAAACTCCAGCTGCTGTCTGTTCTGCGGGCTTCATGGACAGTGCAGTCTGTGATGATTCGCAGCATCTCCATGTCGAGCAAACACAGAAAACTCTGCATTCTGCTTGTGATCCTACGCTGTATTAGTAAAAGTAAACAAATGACGCTAGGTAAATTACACGTACTAAATATCATTCAAACACAAGCAGAAACACTGGAAAGAAATATGAAGTTACTATACCTTTGCATGCTCTGTAGGCCCGGACGGCTCAACAAATGTTGAATTAGGCGAACAGCTGCTGACACGAGAGCGTGCGATGCCAACCTTCTCCCAAACAGTTCCATCTTTTGCCCGTACGGTTGGTGCAGGTGTGGTGTCAGCCTGTGTCCGTCTCTTCCTTGGAGGGCTCTGTTGTACCTCATCCGATGTACTGCTTCTTTCTTCATCGGATGAATCGCTGGTCAAAAAACAGGAGGGTCCTTCTCCCGCATCGGACTCACAGCAGTCCTCGTTGGTCAGCAAAGCCGCAACTTCTTGACCGGTGAACGTCCTCTGTCTTGCCATGGTGTTTTGCGTCGTCTCCACACAGGATAGTAGTGAAAATGTAAGTCGCCTGCCTTTGGGTTTCAGCTTTTATCATGACTCTGAAGAACACACCCACAACAGCGCATACTAATTATACTTTATTATAATAGGTGGCGCTTCACACATAACGCCGAAACCGAAACCGGGCTAATCCCCTGCATACACGGGAACAATAAAAGTTGTTCCCCGTGATAATGGTTCACGGCAATCCGTGAATATCAGTCAAACACAAGCATAAACACTGCAAAAAATATTATATTACTATGCTGTATGAGTAAAAATAAATAAATGACGCTAAGTTATTTACACAAACGAAATATCTTATTTACACAAACGAAATATCAGTCAAACACAAGCATAAACACTGCAAAAAATATTATATTACTATGCTGTATGAGTAAAAATAAATAAATGACGCTAAGTTATTTACACAAACGAAATATCTTATTTACACGAACGAAATATCAGTCAAACACAAGAAAACACAAAAAATATTATATTACTATGCTGTATGAGTAAAAATAAATAAATGACGCTAAGTTATTTACACAAACGAAATATCTTATTTACACGAACGAAATATCAGTCAAACACAAGCATAAACACTGCAAAAAAATATTATGTTACTATGCTGTATGAGTAAAAATAAGTAAATGTACAAATAAATATTACTTTACTATACCTTTATTACTTTGTTGCTGCTATTGAAGTGCATACACAAGAAAATCTGGGACGCTTGCTTCATACATAACGCCAATACCACGCTAATGATAATGTGTTTCACGGGAACAATATGAACCCGTGATAATGGTTGGTTCAGCCATGTAAATGTGTGGCGCTATTGAAGTGCATACACAAGAAAATCTGGGACGTTTGCTTCATACATAACGCCAATACCACGCTAATGATAATGTGTTTCACGGGAACAATATGGACCCGTGATAATGGTTGGTTCAGCCATGTAAATGTGTGGCGCTATTGAAGTGCATGCACAAGAAAATCTGAGACGCTTGCTTCATACATAACGCCAATACCACGCTAATGATAATGGTTCACCGCTCTAAATAATACTTATGTCAATATGTAGCGCTTCACACATAACGCCGAAACAGGGCTAAACTTTATTTATTTATTTTAGACTACAAACTAGACCTGGTGCACACAGACTGCACACAGACTAGACCTGGTGCACCACAGAGCTCCTGCCACAGAGCTCCTGCCTGTCTTTCTGCTCCTGTCTTGCTCTGAAATTAACATATGTATGGTCCTGCTAATTGGGCAGGAGAAGGAGGGGTGATGTCCTCAGAACCTTGAAATCTCAGGAGTTCCAGTGTTAATGCAAGACTTACTACTTGTTTGGAAATGCATGTGTAACATCACAAACATGATAAAACAGCTTATCACATCCAAACACAGTTTTGAAACAAAATATGAGTTTTCAGTTCATTCTTCAAAAGTTGCACTTTTGCCACAAGTTATGCTCAGAAACACTGTTTAGAGCACTTACAACGCCAGCAAACGCTGTTTTGAACGCCTTAATGCAAGACTTACTACTTGTTTGGAAATGCATGTGTAACAATACAAACATGATAAAACAGCTTGTTATCACATCCAAACACTGTTTTGAAACAAAATATGAGTTTTCAGTTCATTCTTCAAAAGTTGCACTTTTGCCCCAAGTTATGCACAGAAACACTGTTTAGAGCGCTTACAGCGCCAGCAAACGCTGTTTTGAACGCCTTAATGCAAGACTTACTACTTGTTTGGAAATGCATGTGTAACATCACAAACATGATAAAACAGCTTGTTATCACATCCAAACACAGTTTTGAAACAAAATATGAGTTTTCAGTTCATTCTTCAAAAGTTGCACTTTTGCCACAAGTTATGCTCAGAAACACTGTTTAGAGCACTTACAACGCCAGCAAACGCTGTTTTGAACGCCTTAATGCAAGACTTACTACTTGTTTGGAAATGTATGTGTAACATCACAAACATGATAAAACAGCTTGTTATCACATCCAAACACTGTTTTGAAACAAAATATGAGTTTTCAGTTCATTCTTCAAAAGTTGCACTTTTGCCACAAGTTATGCTCAGAACCACTGTTTAGAGCGCTTACAGCGCCAGCAAACGCTGTTTTGAACGCCTTAATGCAAGACTTACTACTTGTTTGGAAATGCATGTGTAACATCACAAACATGATAAAACAGCTTGTTATCACATCCAAACACAGTTTTGAAACAAAATATGAGTTTTCAGTTCATTCTTCAAAAGTTGCACTTTTGCCCCAAGTTATGCTCAGAAACACTGTTTAGAGCACTTACAACGCCAGCAAATGCTGTTTTGAACGCCTTAATGCAAGACTTACTACTTGTTTGGAAATGCATGTGTAACATTACAAACATGATAAAACAGCTTGTTATCACATCCAAACACTGTTTTGAAACAAAATATGAGTTTTCAGTTCATTCTTCAAAAGTTGCACTTTTGCCCCAAGTTATGCACAGAAACACTGTTTAGAGCGCTTACAGCGCCAGCAAACGCTGTTTTGAACGCCTTAATGCAAGACTTACTACTTGTTTGGAAATGCATGTGTAACATCACAAACATGATAAAACAGCTTGTTATCACATCCAAACACAGTTTTGAAACAAAATATGAGTTTTCAGTTCATTCTTCAAAAGTTGCACTTTTGCCACAAGTTATGCTCAGAAACACTGTTTAGAGCACTTACAACGCCAGCAAACGCTGTTTTGAACGCCTTAATGCAAGACTTACTACTTGTTTGGAAATGCATGTGTAACATTACAAACATGATAAAACAGCTTGTTATCACATCCAAACACTGTTTTCTTTCAAAATATGAGTTTTCTTTTCATTCTTCAAAAGTTGCACTTTTGCCCCAAGTTATGCTCAGAAACACTGTTTAGAGCACTTACAACGCCAGCAAACGCTGTTTTGAACGCCTTAATGCAAGACTTACTACTTGTTTGGAAATGCATGTGTAACATTACAAACATGATAAAACAGCTTGTTATCACATCCAAACACTGTTTTCATTCAAAATATGAGTTTTCTTTTCATTCTTCAAAAGTTGCACTTTTGCCCCAAGTTATGCTCAGAAACACTGTTTAGAGCACTTACAACGCCAGCAAACGCTGTTTTGAACGCCTTAATGCAAGACTTACTACTTGTTTGGAAATGCATGTGTAACATTACAAACATGATAAAACAGCTTGTTATCACATCCAAACACTGTTTTGAAACAAAATATGAGTTTTCAGTTCATTCTTCAAAAGTTGCACTTTTGCCCCAAGTTATGCACAGAAACACTGTTTAGAGCGCTTACAGCGCCAGCAAACGCTGTTTTGAACGCCTTAATGCAAGACTTACTACTTGTTTGGAAATGCATGTGTAACATCACAAACATGATAAAACAGCTTGTTATCACATCCAAACACAGTTTTGAAACAAAATATGAGTTTTCAGTTCATTCTTCAAAAGTTGCACTTTTGCCACAAGTTATGCTCAGAACCACTGTTTAGAGCGCATACAGCGCCAGCAAACGCTGTTTTGAACGCCTTAATGCAAGACTTACTACTTGTTTGGAAATGCATGTGTAACATCACAAACATGATAAAACAGCTTGTTATCACATCCAAACACAGTTTTGAAACAAAATATGAGTTTTCAGTTCATTCTTCAAAAGTTGCACTTTTGCCACAAGTTATGCTCAGAACCACTGTTTAGAGCGCTTACAGCGCCAGCAAACGCTGTCTTGAACGCCTTAATGCAAGACTTACTACTTGTTTGGAAATGCATGTGTAACATCACAAACATGATAAAACAGCTTGTTATCACATCCAAACACAGTTTTGAAACAAAATATGAGTTTTCAGTTCATTCTTCAAAAGTTGCACTTTTGCCCCAAGTTATGCTCAGAAACACTGTTTAGAGAGCTTACAGTGCCAGCAAACGCTGTTTTGAACGCCTTAATGCAAGACTTACTACTTGTTTGGAAATGCATGTGTAACATCACAAACATGATAAAACAGCTTGTTATCACATCCAAACACTGTTTTGAAACAAAATATGAGTTTTCAGTTCATTCTTCAAAAGTTGCACTTTTGCCCCAAGTTATGCACAGAAACACTGTTTAGAGCGCTTACAGCGCCAGCAAACGCTGTTTTGAACGCCTTAATGCAAGACTTACTACTTGTTTGGAAATGCATGTGTAACATCACAAACATGATAAAACAGCTTGTTATCACATCCAAACACAGTTTTGAAACAAAATATGAGTTTTCAGTTCATTCTTCAAAAGTTGCACTTTTGCCACAAGTTATGCTCAGAAACACTGTTTAGAGCACTTACAACGCCAGCAAACGCTGTTTTGAACGCCTTAATGCAAGACTTACTACTTGTTTGGAAATGCATGTGTAACATCACAAACATGATAAAACAGCTTGTTATCACATCCAAACACTGTTTTGAAACAAAATATGAGTTTTCAGTTCATTCTTCAAAAGTTGCACTTTTGCCACAAGTTATGCTCAGAACCACTGTTTAGAGCGCTTACAGCGCCAGCAAACGCTGTTTTGAACGCCTTAATGCAAGACTTACTACTTGTTTGGAAATGCATGTGTAACATCACAAACATGATAAAACAGCTTGTTATCACATCCAAACACAGTTTTGAAACAAAATATGAGTTTTCAGTTCATTCTTCAAAAGTTGCACTTTTGCCCCAAGTTATGCTCAGAAACACTGTTTAGAGCACTTACAACGCCAGCAAACGCTGTTTTGAACGCCTTAATGCAAGACTTACTACTTGTTTGGAAATGTATGTGTAACATCACAAACATGATAAAACAGCTTGTTATCACATCCAAACACTGTTTTGAAACAAAATATGAGTTTTCAGTTCATTCTTCAAAAGTTGCACTTTTGCCACAAGTTATGCTCAGAAACACTGTTTAGAGCACTTACAACGCCAGCAAACGCTGTTTTGAACGCCTTAATGCAAGACTTACTACTTGTTTGGAAATGCATGTGTAACATTACAAACATGATAAAACAGCTTGTTATCACATCCAAACACTGTTTTCTTTCAAAATATGAGTTTTCTTTTCATTCTTCAAAAGTTGCACTTTTGCCCCAAGTTATGCTCAGAAACACTGTTTAGAGCACTTACAACGCCAGCAAACGCTGTTTTGAACGCCTTAATGCAAGACTTACTACTTGTTTGGAAATGCATGTGTAACATTACAAACATGATAAAACAGCTTGTTATCACATCCAAACACTGTTTTCATTCAAAATATGAGTTTTCTTTTCATTCTTCAAAAGTTGCACTTTTGCCCCAAGTTATGCTCAGAAACACTGTTTAGAGCACTTACAACGCCAGCAAACGCTGTTTTGAACGCCTTAATGCAAGACTTACTACTTGTTTGGAAATGCATGTGTAACATTACAAACATGATAAAACAGCTTGTTATCACATCCAAACACTGTTTTGAAACAAAATATGAGTTTTCAGTTCATTCTTCAAAAGTTGCACTTTTGCCCCAAGTTATGCACAGAAACACTGTTTAGAGCGCTTACAGCGCCAGCAAACGCTGTTTTGAACGCCTTAATGCAAGACTTACTACTTGTTTGGAAATGCATGTGTAACATCACAAACATGATAAAACAGCTTGTTATCACATCCAAACACAGTTTTGAAACAAAATATGAGTTTTCAGTTCATTCTTCAAAAGTTGCACTTTTGCCACAAGTTATGCTCAGAAACACTGTTTAGAGCGCTTACAGCGCCAGCAAACGCTGTTTTGAACGCCTTAATGCAAGACTTACTACTTGTTTGGAAATGCATGTGTAACATTACAAACATGATAAAACAGCTTGTTATCACATCCAAACACTGTTTTGAAACAAAATATGAGTTTTCAGTTCATTCTTCAAAAGTTGCACTTTTGCCACAAGTTATGCTCAGAACCACTGTTTAGAGCGCTTACAGCGCCAGCAAACGCTGTTTTGAACGCCTTAATGCAAGACTTACTACTTGTTTGGAAATGCATGTGTAACATCACAAACATGATAAAACAGCTTGTTATCACATCCAAACACAGTTTTGAAACAAAATATGAGTTTTCAGTTCATTCTTCAAAAGTTGCACTTTTGCCCCAAGTTATGCTCAGAAACACTGTTTAGAGCACTTACAACGCCAGCAAACGCTGTTTTGAACGCCTTAATGCAAGACTTACTACTTGTTTGGAAATGCATGTGTAACATTACAAACATGATAAAACAGCTTGTTATCACATCCAAACACTGTTTTGAAACAAAATATGAGTTTTCAGTTCATTCTTCAAAAGTTGCACTTTTGCCCCAAGTTATGCACAGAAACACTGTTTAGAGCGCTTACAGCGCCAGCAAACGCTGTTTTGAACGCCTTAATGCAAGACTTACTACTTGTTTGGAAATGCATGTGTAACATCACAAACATGATAAAACAGCTTGTTATCACATCCAAACACAGTTTTGAAACAAAATATGAGTTTTCAGTTCATTCTTCAAAAGTTGCACTTTTGCCACAAGTTATGCTCAGAACCACTGCTTAGAGCGCTTACAGCGCCAGCAAACGCTGTTTTGAACGCCTTAATGCAAGACTTACTACTTGTTTGGAAATGCATGTGTAACATCACAAACATGATAAAACAGCTTGTTATCACATCCAAACACAGTTTTGAAACAAAATATGAGTTTTCAGTTCATTCTTCAAAAGTTGCACTTTTGCCCCAAGTTATGCTCAGAAACACTGTTTAGAGAGCTTACAGTGCCAGCAAACGCTGTTTTGAACGCCTTAATGCAAGACTTACTACTTGTTTGGAAATGCATGTGTAACATCACAAACATGATAAAACAGCTTGTTATCACATCCAAACACTGTTTTGAAACAAAATATGAGTTTTCAGTTCATTCTTCAAAAGTTGCACTTTTGCCCCAAGTTATGCACAGAAACACTGTTTAGAGCGCTTACAGCGCCAGCAAACGCTGTTTTGAACGCCTTAATGCAAGACTTACTACTTGTTTGGAAATGCATGTGTAACATCACAAACATGATAAAACAGCTTGTTATCACATCCAAACACAGTTTTGAAACAAAATATGAGTTTTCAGTTCATTCTTCAAAAGTTGCACTTTTGCCACAAGTTATGCTCAGAAACACTGTTTAGAGCACTTACAACGCCAGCAAACGCTGTTTTGAACGCCTTAATGCAAGACTTACTACTTGTTTGGAAATGCATGTGTAACATCACAAACATGATAAAACAGCTTGTTATCACATCCAAACACTGTTTTGAAACAAAATATGAGTTTTCAGTTCATTCTTCAAAAGTTGCACTTTTGCCACAAGTTATGCTCAGAACCACTGTTTAGAGCGCTTACAGCGCCAGCAAACGCTGTTTTGAACGCCTTAATGCAAGACTTACTACTTGTTTGGAAATGCATGTGTAACATCACAAACATGATAAAACAGCTTGTTATCACATCCAAACACAGTTTTGAAACAAAATATGAGTTTTCAGTTCATTCTTCAAAAGTTGCACTTTTGCCCCAAGTTATGCTCAGAAACACTGTTTAGAGCACTTACAACGCCAGCAAACGCTGTTTTGAACGCCTTAATGCAAGACTTACTACTTGTTTGGAAATGCATGTGTAACATCACAAACATGATAAAACAGCTTGTTATCACATCCAAACACAGTTTTGAAACAAAATATGAGTTTTCAGTTCATTCTTCAAAAGTTGCACTTTTGCCACAAGTTATGCTCAGAAACACTGTTTAGAGCACTTACAACGCCAGCAAACGCTGTTTTGAACGCCTTAATGCAAGACTTACTACTTGTTTGGAAATGTATGTGTAACATCACAAACATGATAAAACAGCTTGTTATCACATCCAAACACTGTTTTGAAACAAAATATGAGTTTTCAGTTCATTCTTCAAAAGTTGCACTTTTGCCACAAGTTATGCTCAGAAACACTGTTTAGAGCACTTACAACGCCAGCAAACGCTGTTTTGAACGCCTTAATGCAAGACTTACTACTTGTTTGGAAATGCATGTGTAACATTACAAACATGATAAAACAGCTTGTTATCACATCCAAACACTGTTTTCTTTCAAAATATGAGTTTTCTTTTCATTCTTCAAAAGTTGCACTTTTGCCCCAAGTTATGCTCAGAAACACTGTTTAGAGCACTTACAACGCCAGCAAACGCTGTTTTGAACGCCTTAATGCAAGACTTACTACTTGTTTGGAAATGCATGTGTAACATTACAAACATGATAAAACAGCTTGTTATCACATCCAAACACTGTTTTCATTCAAAATATGAGTTTTCTTTTCATTCTTCAAAAGTTGCACTTTTGCCCCAAGTTATGCTCAGAAACACTGTTTAGAGCACTTACAACGCCAGCAAACGCTGTTTTGAACGCCTTAATGCAAGACTTACTACTTGTTTGGAAATGCATGTGTAACATTACAAACATGATAAAACAGCTTGTTATCACATCCAAACACTGTTTTGAAACAAAATATGAGTTTTCAGTTCATTCTTCAAAAGTTGCACTTTTGCCCCAAGTTATGCACAGAAACACTGTTTAGAGCGCTTACAGCGCCAGCAAACGCTGTTTTGAACGCCTTAATGCAAGACTTACTACTTGTTTGGAAATGCATGTGTAACATCACAAACATGATAAAACAGCTTGTTATCACATCCAAACACAGTTTTGAAACAAAATATGAGTTTTCAGTTCATTCTTCAAAAGTTGCACTTTTGCCACAAGTTATGCTCAGAAACACTGTTTAGAGCGCTTACAGCGCCAGCAAACGCTGTTTTGAACGCCTTAATGCAAGACTTACTACTTGTTTGGAAATGCATGTGTAACATTACAAACATGATAAAACAGCTTGTTATCACATCCAAACACTGTTTTGAAACAAAATATGAGTTTTCAGTTCATTCTTCAAAAGTTGCACTTTTGCCACAAGTTATGCTCAGAACCACTGTTTAGAGCGCTTACAGCGCCAGCAAACGCTGTTTTGAACGCCTTAATGCAAGACTTACTACTTGTTTGGAAATGCATGTGTAACATTACAAACATGATAAAACAGCTTGTTATCACATCCAAACACAGTTTTGAAACAAAATATGAGTTTTCAGTTCATTCTTCAAAAGTTGCACTTTTGCCCCAAGTTATGCTCAGAAACACTGTTTAGAGCACTTACAACGCCAGCAAACGCTGTTTTGAACGCCTTAATGCAAGACTTACTACTTGTTTGGAAATGCATGTGTAACATCACAAACATGATAAAACAGCTTGTTATCACATCCAAACACAGTTTTGAAACAAAATATGAGTTTTCAGTTCATTCTTCAAAAGTTGCACTTTTGCCACAAGTTATGCTCAGAAACACTGTTTAGAGCACTTACAACGCCAGCAAACGCTGTTTTGAACGCCTTAATGCAAGACTTACTACTTGTTTGGAAATGTATGTGTAACATCACAAACATGATAAAACAGCTTGTTATCACATCCAAACACTGTTTTGAAACAAAATATGAGTTTTCAGTTCATTCTTCAAAAGTTGCACTTTTGCCACAAGTTATGCTCAGAAACACTGTTTAGAGCACTTACAACGCCAGCAAACGCTGTTTTGAACGCCTTAATGCAAGACTTACTACTTGTTTGGAAATGCATGTGTAACATTACAAACATGATAAAACAGCTTGTTATCACATCCAAACACTGTTTTCTTTCAAAATATGAGTTTTCTTTTCATTCTTCAAAAGTTGCACTTTTGCCCCAAGTTATGCTCAGAAACACTGTTTAGAGCACTTACAACGCCAGCAAACGCTGTTTTGAACGCCTTAATGCAAGACTTACTACTTGTTTGGAAATGCATGTGTAACATTACAAACATGATAAAACAGCTTGTTATCACATCCAAACACTGTTTTCATTCAAAATATGAGTTTTCTTTTCATTCTTCAAAAGTTGCACTTTTGCCCCAAGTTATGCTCAGAAACACTGTTTAGAGCACTTACAACGCCAGCAAACGCTGTTTTGAACGCCTTAATGCAAGACTTACTACTTGTTTGGAAATGCATGTGTAACATTACAAACATGATAAAACAGCTTGTTATCACATCCAAACACTGTTTTGAAACAAAATATGAGTTTTCAGTTCATTCTTCAAAAGTTGCACTTTTGCCCCAAGTTATGCACAGAAACACTGTTTAGAGCGCTTACAGCGCCAGCAAACGCTGTTTTGAACGCCTTAATGCAAGACTTACTACTTGTTTGGAAATGCATGTGTAACATCACAAACATGATAAAACAGCTTGTTATCACATCCAAACACAGTTTTGAAACAAAATATGAGTTTTCAGTTCATTCTTCAAAAGTTGCACTTTTGCCACAAGTTATGCTCAGAAACACTGTTTAGAGCGCTTACAGCGCCAGCAAACGCTGTTTTGAACGCCTTAATGCAAGACTTACTACTTGTTTGGAAATGCATGTGTAACATTACAAACATAATAAAACAGCTTGTTATCACATCCAAACACTGTTTTGAAACAAAATATGAGTTTTCAGTTCATTCTTCAAAAGTTGCACTTTTGCCACAAGTTATGCTCAGAACCACTGTTTAGAGCGCTTACAGCGCCAGCAAACGCTGTTTTGAACGCCTTAATGCAAGACTTACTACTTGTTTGGAAATGCATGTGTAACATCACAAACATGATAAAACAGCTTGTTATCACATCCAAACACAGTTTTGAAACAAAATATGAGTTTTCAGTTCATTCTTCAAAAGTTGCACTTTTGCCCCAAGTTATGCTCAGAAACACTGTTTAGAGCACTTACAACGCCAGCAAACGCTGTTTTGAACGCCTTAATGCAAGACTTACTACTTGTTTGGAAATGCATGTGTAACATTACAAACATGATAAAACAGCTTGTTATCACATCCAAACACTGTTTTGAAACAAAATATGAGTTTTCAGTTCATTCTTCAAAAGTTGCACTTTTGCCCCAAGTTATGCACAGAAACACTGTTTAGAGCGCTTACAGCGCCAGCAAACGCTGTTTTGAACGCCTTAATGCAAGACTTACTACTTGTTTGGAAATGCATGTGTAACATCACAAACATGATAAAACAGCTTGTTATCACATCCAAACACAGTTTTGAAACAAAATATGAGTTTTCAGTTCATTCTTCAAAAGTTGCACTTTTGCCACAAGTTATGCTCAGAACCACTGCTTAGAGCGCTTACAGCGCCAGCAAACGCTGTTTTGAACGCCTTAATGCAAGACTTACTACTTGTTTGGAAATGCATGTGTAACATCACAAACATGATAAAACAGCTTGTTATCACATCCAAACACAGTTTTGAAACAAAATATGAGTTTTCAGTTCATTCTTCAAAAGTTGCACTTTTGCCACAAGTTATGCTCAGAAACACTGTTTAGAGCGCTTACAGCGCCAGCAAACGCTGTTTTGAACGCCTTAATGCAAGACTTACTACTTGTTTGGAAATGCATGTGTAACATTACAAACATGATAAAACAGCTTGTTATCACATCCAAACACTGTTTTGAAACAAAATATGAGTTTTCAGTTCATTCTTCAAAAGTTGCACTTTTGCCACAAGTTATGCTCAGAACCACTGTTTAGAGCGCTTACAGCGCCAGCAAACGCTGTTTTGAACGCCTTAATGCAAGACTTACTACTTGTTTGGAAATGCATGTGTAACATCACAAACATGATAAAACAGCTTGTTATCACATCCAAACACAGTTTTGAAACAAAATATGAGTTTTCAGTTCATTCTTCAAAAGTTGCACTTTTGCCCCAAGTTATGCTCAGAAACACTGTTTAGAGCACTTACAACGCCAGCAAACGCTGTTTTGAACGCCTTAATGCAAGACTTACTACTTGTTTGGAAATGCATGTGTAACATTACAAACATGATAAAACAGCTTGTTATCACATCCAAACACTGTTTTGAAACAAAATATGAGTTTTCAGTTCATTCTTCAAAAGTTGCACTTTTGCCCCAAGTTATGCACAGAAACACTGTTTAGAGCGCTTAACACTAGGAACCCGACGGCCGCGAAAATTTTCGCAAGGCTTAGTAAGGTCCATGTAGCCCACTCCCCTGCTGTGAAGAGATTAACGCCCATTGTCTTGGTAATGCGGTGGAAGCGTCTCACCCCCAGCTCATACGCCTGCCAAAGCACAAGCGGCTCACCTCCAAGCTCATACAAGGCACCAAACGTGATACTTCACGAAAAACTTGGTTACAAACAAGCAGACTGTATATGTTACCGATCCTACAACAAACAGCGGAAATTTTGTAGACTCGTGTTTCAAAAGATACAATTCAAGCGCACGTAGAGAGTTTCTCAAATGAGTCCCGTCAAACAATAAAAATAAATAAAATTGTCTGAACCTCTTTGTATATTGTTTGAAGCTCTTTGTATATTTACTACACTATATAATATTTGTTACACTTTCTGTTTCCGCGTTTGAATTCGCGTTTGAAAAGCTAAGAAATTATATGGCGCAATTATATATATGGCTGATAAATGTTGTGATCTAAACAGCAGACTGGAAAAGGAGAGGAAAAGACAGGAAGAACAAATTCATGTGCTGTAAAACAACTTTATTTTGATCAAACATGGATGTCTATTCCGGGTTTCTTGAAGTGGAATGTCAAGAAAGTTGAGGGTGTCTTGAAGTTGAGGGTGTACTCGCCAGATGCACTTGCCGCATGCAACACACGCGTTGATGCTGTGGAGAACAATTCAAGGTACACCTTACATTTTGAATAAAATCTTTCAGAAGACAAAAATACGTAACATATGTGGTGTTACGTATGTAGGCCTACTTATCAACGTACCTTCATGTAGTTGTAGCCAACAGTTGCTACACAGCCAGGGTGTACTCGCTGCATGCAACGGGCCACCGGCGTGTTCCTGCGTGCACTGTGTATGCACGCACCTTCATGATGTCTGTCAACGGCGCACTGCAAAGAACAAAGTACATGTTATATTTTGAACGAATTTATTCATGTGTACCAGCCAGGGACCCTCTTTCTTACATTTGCGGCAGGTTCATCGTTCATCGCTGCCAAGGTCAACGGGCCACCGGCGTGTTCCTGCGCGCACTGTGTATGCACGCACAGAAGTACATGTTATATTTAGAACGAATTCATTCATGTATAAATTGATTCTGTGAAAATGTCACAGGCATGGGTCATAACAGAACGGGAATCCAATTCCAGCAACCATGAGAAAAATAACCAGCAACCACGACGAGAAATAAACAGAGGACTAACACGGAAACAGACATGAAATGGCAGGAGATGCGGGGCAGACCGTGACACCGGGTTTCATGATGTGCGACTGTGGAACAGAAAGAGAAGAGATTTTTGGTTATGTTCAAATAATAGTGTGTGTGTATATATATGTGTGTGTGATTGGTTGTCTGTATATATATATAATATATTTATATATATATATATATATATAAATATACTTATCGACGTACCTTCATGTAGTTTTAGGTACACAGTTGCCACACAGCCAGGGACACTCTGCCCTACACTTGCGACAGGTGTACTTGCCGCATGCAGCGCACGGGGTTATGCTGTGGTTCCGGTTGCAGTTTGTCTGCACCTGACACGTAGTCTTCTTTCCAGGAGCAGGCGAAGGACGTGGCGTTCTCTTCAACTCCTTTTCCTGTAGGAAACGAAGACGGAGTTCCTCAGCAAGAGTACACATAAAAACTCTCCTACTCTCTGTGGACCCCGTACATGCCGTGTACAAAACATGCGCGTTCATCGCTGCCAGGTCAAGTATGTTATAAAACACTGCAACGGGCCACCGGCGTGTTCCTGCGCGCACTGTGTATGCACGCGCCTTCTGGTCCATGATGTCAACGGCGCACTGCAAAGAACAAATACAAAGAAGTACATGTTATATTTTGAATAAATTCATTCATGTATGATAAATTGATTTATCAATGCCAACACATGCATACCTTCGTCCGGTTGTAGTCCGTCACAGTGTTTGGCTTCTTTTTGCGGTCGTCTGCAATCTCCACGTGCGTGTGCATAGTGCTCAGAACGCAAACTGTTTTGTTGGGCTTGGAGGCATACACCGTCAGAAGCGCATCATCGGATCTGTACACCTCCGTTGACAACTTCTCACGTCCCTTGGCGTTTTTGGCTTCCAAAGGAACTTCTCGGCGAATCTTGTTCATTGTCCCAAGCAGAGTCGTGTTGCATTCCAGCAGCTTCTTAGCCAGGGAAAGAGATGTGAAAAAATTGTCTGTGGCTACAGTTCTGCCCTTGCCCAGGTATGGCTTCATAAGCTTCATCACCACATTCTCGGACACTCTTTCCCCCTTGGGACGATCGGGGTCCTTTCCAAGGTATGGAATGGCGTTGCACATGTACTTTGTGTTCAACTCAGAAGCAACCCAAAACTTTATTCCAAACTTGTCCGGCTTTGAGGCAATGTACTGGGTGAATGGACAGCGAACCTTGGTCGGAAACAGCTGCTCGTCGACTGTCAGTTCCTTGCCTGGGGTATAGCACAAAATGCAGTTGTTCACAAATCGCTGCCAGATGTCCGAAATCGCAGCAAATCTGTCGCTCTTTGCACGCTCCGCACGGGTGTCCTTATTATCAAAGCGCAAGTACCGCATGATTTCTTGGTAGCGGTCCCGTGCCATTGTCTCCTGGATCGAAGGCACAGCGAACATTGCCGACCAACAGTCCGACATCGCTCCAACTGGACAGAGGACTGCTCGTAGAAATAGGATTGCTACGAATGCCATAAACTCGCTGACCGACAAACTCCAGCTGCTGTCTGTTCTGCGGGCTTCATGGACAGTGCAGTCTGTGATGATTCGCAGCATCTCCATGTCGAGCAAACACAGAAAACTCTGCAGTCTGCTTGTGATCCTACGCTGTATTAGTAAAAGTAAACAAATGACGCTAGGTAAATTACACGTACTAAATATCATTCAAACACAAGCAGAAACACTGGAAAGAAATATGAAGTTACTATACCTTTGCATGCTCTGTAGGCCCGGACGGCTCAACAAATGTTGAATTAGGCGAACAGCTGCTGACACGAGAGCGTGCGATGCCAACCTTCTCCCAAACAGTTCCATCTTTTGCCCGTACGGTTGGTGCAGGTGTGGTGTCAGCCTGTGTCCGTCTCTTCCTTGGAGGGCTCTGTTGTACCTCATCCTATGTACTGCTTCTTTCTTCATCGGATGAATCGCTGGTCAAAAAACAGGAGGGTCCTTCTCCCGCATCGGACTCACAGCAGTCCTCGTTGGTCAGCAAAGCCGCAACTTCTTGACCGGTGAACGTCCTCTGTCTTGCCATGGTGTTTTGCGTCGTCTCCACACAGGATAGTAGTGAAAATGTAAGTCGCCTGCCTTTGGGTTTCAGCTTTTATCATGACTCTGAAGAACACACCCACAACAGCGCATACTAATTATACTTTATTATAATAGGTGGCGCTTCACACATAACGCCGAAACCGAAACCGGGCTAATCCCCTGCATACACGGGAACAATAAAAGTTGTTCCCCGTGATAATGGTTCACGGCAATCCGTGAATATCAGTCAAACACAAGCATAAACACTGCAAAAAATATTATATTACTATGCTGTATGAGTAAAAATAAATAAATGACGCTAAGTTATTTACACAAACGAAATATCTTATTTACACAAACGAAATATCAGTCAAACACAAGCATAAACACTGCAAAAAATATTATATTACTATGCTGTATGAGTAAAAATAAATAAATGACGCTAAGTTATTTACACAAACGAAATATCTTATTTACACGAACGAAATATCAGTCAAACACAAGAAAACACAAAAAATATTATATTACTATGCTGTATGAGTAAAAATAAATAAATGACGCTAAGTTATTTACATGAACGAAATATCTTATTTACACAAACGAAATATCAGTCAAACACAAGCATAAACACTGCAAAAAAATATTATGTTACTATGCTGTATGAGTAAAAATAAGTAAATGTACAAATAAATATTACTTTACTATACCTTTATTACTTTGTTGCTGCTATTGAAGTGCATACACAAGAAAATCTGGGACGCTTGCTTCATACATAACGCCAATACCACGCTAATGATAATGTGTTTCACGGGAACAATATGAACCCGTGATAATGGTTGGTTCAGCCATGTAAATGTGTGGCGCTATTGAAGTGCATACACAAGAAAATCTGGGACGTTTGCTTCATACATAACGCCAATACCACGCTAATGATAATGTGTTTCACGGGAACAATATGGACCCGTGATAATGGTTGGTTCAGCCATGTAAATGTGTGGCGCTATTGAAGTGCATGCACAAGAAAATCTGAGACGCTTGCTTCATACATAACGCCAATACCACGCTAATGATAATGGTTCACCGCTCTAAATAATACTTATGTCAATATGTAGCGCTTCACACATAACGCCGAAACAGGGCTAAACTTTATTTATTTATTTTAGACTACAAACTAGACCTGGTGCACACAGACTGCACACAGACTAGACCTGGTGCACCACAGAGCTCCTGCCACAGAGCTCCTGCCTGTCTTTCTGCTCCTGTCTTGCTCTGAAATTAACATATGTATGGTCCTGCTAATTGGGCAGGAGAAGGAGGGGTGATGTCCTCAGAACCTTGAAATCTCAGGAGTTCCAGTGTTAAAGCGCCAGCAAACGCTGTTTTGAACGCCTTAATGCAAGACTTACTACTTGTTTGGAAATGCATGTGTAACATCACAAACATGATAAAACAGCTTGTTATCACATCCAAACACAGTTTTGAAACAAAATATGAGTTTTCAGTTCATTCTTCAAAAGTTGCACTTTTGCCACAAGTTATGCTCAGAACCACTGCTTAGAGCGCTTACAGCGCCAGCAAACGCTGTTTTGAACGCCTTAATGCAAGACTTACTACTTGTTTGGAAATGCATGTGTAACATCACAAACATGATAAAACAGCTTATCACATCCAAACACAGTTTTGAAACAAAATATGAGTTTTCAGTTCATTCTTCAAAAGTTGCACTTTTGCCACAAGTTATGCTCAGAAACACTGTTTAGAGCACTTACAACGCCAGCAAACGCTGTTTTGAACGCCTTAATGCAAGACTTACTACTTGTTTGGAAATGCATGTGTAACATTACAAACATGATAAAACAGCTTGTTATCACATCCAAACACTGTTTTGAAACAAAATATGAGTTTTCAGTTCATTCTTCAAAAGTTGCACTTTTGCCCCAAGTTATGCTCAGAAACACTGTTTAGAGCACTTACAACGCCAGCAAACGCTGTTTTGAACGCCTTGATGCAAGACTTACTACTTGTTTGGAAATGCATGTGTAACATCACAAACATGATAAAACAGCTTGTTATCACATCCAAACACAGTTTTGAAACAAAATATGAGTTTTCAGTTCATTCTTCAAAAGTTGCACTTTTGCCACAAGTTATGCTCAGAAACACTGTTTAGAGCGCTTACAGCGCCAGCAAACGCTGTTTTGAACGCCTTAATGCAAGACTTACTACTTGTTTGGAAATGCATGTGTAACATTACAAACATGATAAAACAGCTTGTTATCACATCCAAACACTGTTTTGAAACAAAATATGAGTTTTCAGTTCATTCTTCAAAAGTTGCACTTTTGCCACAAGTTATGCTCAGAACCACTGTTTAGAGCGCTTACAGCGCCAGCAAACGCTGTTTTGAACGCCTTAATGCAAGACTTACTACTTGTTTGGAAATGCATGTGTAACATCACAAACATGATAAAACAGCTTGTTATCACATCCAAACACAGTTTTGAAACAAAATATGAGTTTTCAGTTCATTCTTCAAAAGTTGCACTTTTGCCCCAAGTTATGCTCAGAAACACTGTTTAGAGCACTTACAACGCCAGCAAACGCTGTTTTGAACGCCTTAATGCAAGACTTACTACTTGTTTGGAAATGCATGTGTAACATTACAAACATGATAAAACAGCTTGTTATCACATCCAAACACTGTTTTGAAACAAAATATGAGTTTTCAGTTCATTCTTCAAAAGTTGCACTTTTGCCCCAAGTTATGCACAGAAACACTGTTTAGAGCGCTTACAGCGCCAGCAAACGCTGTTTTGAACGCCTTAATGCAAGACTTACTACTTGTTTGGAAATGCATGTGTAACATCACAAACATGATAAAACAGCTTGTTATCACATCCAAACACAGTTTTGAAACAAAATATGAGTTTTCAGTTCATTCTTCAAAAGTTGCACTTTTGCCACAAGTTATGCTCAGAACCACTGTTTAGAGCGCTTACAGCGCCAGCAAACGCTGTTTTGAACGCCTTAATGCAAGACTTACTACTTGTTTGGAAATGCATGTGTAACATCACAAACATGATAAAACAGCTTGTTATCACATCCAAACACAGTTTTGAAACAAAATATGAGTTTTCAGTTCATTCTTCAAAAGTTGCACTTTTGCCCCAAGTTATGCACAGAAACACTGTTTAGAGCGCATACAGCGCCAGCAAACGCTGTTTTGAACGCCTTAATGCAAGACTTACTACTTGTTTGGAAATGCATGTGTAACATCACAAACATGATAAAACAGCTTGTTATCACATCCAAACACAGTTTTGAAACAAAATATGAGTTTTCAGTTCATTCTTCAAAAGTTGCACTTTTGCCACAAGTTATGCTCAGAAACACTGTTTAGAGCACTTACAACGCCAGCAAACGCTGTTTTGAACGCCTTAATGCAAGACTTACTACTTGTTTGGAAATGCATGTGTAACATCACAAACATGATAAAACAGCTTGTTATCACATCCAAACACAGTTTTGAAACAAAATATGAGTTTTCAGTTCATTCTACAAAAGTTGCACTTTTGCCACAAGTTATGCTCAGAAACACTGTTTAGAGCACTTACAACGCCAGCAAACGCTGTTTTGAACGCCTTAATGCAAGACTTACTACTTGTTTGGAAATGCATGTGTAACATTACAAACATGATAAAACAGCTTGTTATCACATCCAAACACTGTTTTGAAACAAAATATGAGTTTTCAGTTCATTCTTCAAAAGTTGCACTTTTGCCCCAAGTTATGCACAGAAACACTGTTTAGAGCGCTTACAGCGCCAGCAAACGCTGTTTTGAACGCCTTAATGCAAGACTTACTACTTGTTTGGAAATGCATGTGTAACATCACAAACATGATAAAACAGCTTGTTATCACATCCAAACACAGTTTTGAAACAAAATATGAGTTTTCAGTTCATTCTTAAAAAGTTGCACTTTTGCCACAAGTTATGCTCAGAACCACTGTTTAGAGCGCTTACAGCGCCAGCAAACGCTGTTTTGAACGCCTTAATGCAAGACTTACTACTTGTTTGGAAATGCATGTGTAACATCACAAACATGATAAAACAGCTTGTTATCACATCCAAACACAGTTTTGAAACAAAATATGAGTTTTCAGTTCATTCTTCAAAAGTTGCACTTTTGCCCCAAGTTATGCTCAGAAACACTGTTTAGAGAGCTTACAGTGCCAGCAAACGCTGTTTTGAACGCCTTAATGCAAGACTTAATACTTGTTTGGAAATGCATGTGTAACATCACAAACATGATAAAACAGCTTGTTATCACATCCAAACACTGTTTTGAAACAAAATATGAGTTTTCAGTTCATTCTTCAAAAGTTGCACTTTTGCCCCAAGTTATGCACAGAAACACTGTTTAGAGCGCTTACAGCGCCAGCAAACGCTGTTTTGAACGCCTTAATGCAAGACTTACTACTTGTTTGGAAATGCATGTGTAACATCACAAACATGATAAAACAGCTTGTTATCACATCCAAACACAGTTTTGAAACAAAATATGAGTTTTCAGTTCATTCTTCAAAAGTTGCACTTTTGCCACAAGTTATGCTCAGAAACACTGTTTAGAGCACTTACAACGCCAGCAAACGCTGTTTTGAACGCCTTAATGCAAGACTTACTACTTGTTTGGAAATGCATGTGTAACATCACAAACATGATAAAACAGCTTGTTATCACATCCAAACACTGTTTTGAAACAAAATATGAGTTTTCAGTTCATTCTTCAAAAGTTGCACTTTTGCCCCAAGTTATGCACAGAAACACTGTTTAGAGCGCTTACAGCGCCAGCAAACGCTGTTTTGAACGCCTTAATGCAAGACTTACTACTTGTTTGGAAATGCATGTGTAACATCACAAACATGATAAAACAGCTTGTTATCACATCCAAACACAGTTTTGAAACAAAATATGAGTTTTCAGTTCATTCTTCAAAAGTTGCACTTTTGCCCCAAGTTATGCACAGAAACACTGTTTAGAGCGCTTACAGCGCCAGCAAACGCTGTTTTGAACGCCTTAATGCAAGACTTACTACTTGTTTGGAAATGCATGTGTAACATCACAAACATGATAAAACAGCTTGTTATCACATCCAAACACAGTTTTGAAACAAAATATGAGTTTTCAGTTCATTCTTCAAAAGTTGCACTTTTGCCCCAAGTTATGCACAGAAACACTGTTTAGAGCGCTTACAGCGCCAGCAAACGCTGTTTTGAACGCCTTAATGCAAGACTTACTACTTGTTTGGAAATGCATGTGTAACATCACAAACATGATAAAACAGCTTGTTATCACATCCAAACACAGTTTTGAAACAAAATATGAGTTTTCAGTTCATTCTTCAAAAGTTGCACTTTTGCCACAAGTTATGCTCAGAAACACTGTTTAGAGCACTTACAACGCCAGCAAACGCTGTTTTGAACGCCTTAATGCAAGACTTACTACTTGTTTGGAAATGCATGTGTAACATCACAAACATGATAAAAAAGCTTGTTATCACATCCAAACACAGTTTTGAAACAAAATATGAGTTTTCAGTTCATTCTTCAAAAGTTGCACTTTTGCCACAAGTTATGCTCAGAAACACTGTTTAGAGCACTTACAACGCCAGCAAACGCTGTTTTGAACGCCTTAATGCAAGACTTACTACTTGTTTGGAAATGCATGTGTAACATTACAAACATGATAAAACAGCTTGTTATCACATCCAAACACTGTTTTGAAACAAAATATGAGTTTTCAGTTCATTCTTCAAAAGTTGCACTTTTGCCCCAAGTTATGCACAGAAACACTGTTTAGAGCGCTTACAGCGCCAGCAAACGCTGTTTTGAACGCCTTAATGCAAGACTTACTACTTGTTTGGAAATGCATGTGTAACATCACAAACATGATAAAACAGCTTATCACATCCAAACACAGTTTTGAAACAAAATATGAGTTTTCAGTTCATTCTTCAAAAGTTGCACTTTTGCCACAAGTTATGCTCAGAAACACTGTTTAGAGCACTTACAACGCCAGCAAACGCTGTTTTGAACGCCTTAATGCAAGACTTACTACTTGTTTGGAAATGTATGTGTAACATCACAAACATGATAAAACAGCTTGTTATCACATCCAAACACTGTTTTGAAACAAAATATGAGTTTTCAGTTCATTCTTCAAAAGTTGCACTTTTGCCACAAGTTATGCTCAGAACCACTGTTTAGAGCGCTTACAGCGCCAGCAAACGCTGTTTTGAACGCCTTAATGCAAGACTTACTACTTGTTTGGAAATGCATGTGTAACATCACAAACATGATAAAACAGCTTGTTATCACATCCAAACACAGTTTTGAAACAAAATATGAGTTTTCAGTTCATTCTTCAAAAGTTGCACTTTTGCCCCAAGTTATGCTCAGAAACACTGTTTAGAGCGCTTACAGCGCCAGCAAACGCTGTTTTGAACGCCTTAATGCAAGACTTACTACTTGTTTGGAAATGCATGTGTAACATCACAAACATGATAAAACAGCTTGTTATCACATCCAAACACAGTTTTGAAACAAAATATGAGTTTTCAGTTCATTCTTCAAAAGTTGCACTTTTGCCACAAGTTATGCTCAGAAACACTGTTTAGAGCACTTACAACGCCAGCAAACGCTGTTTTGAACGCCTTAATGCAAGACTTACTACTTGTTTGGAAATGCATGTGTAACATTACAAACATGATAAAACAGCTTGTTATCACATCCAAACACTGTTTTCTTTCAAAATATGAGTTTTCTTTTCATTCTTCAAAAGTTGCACTTTTGCCCCAAGTTATGCTCAGAAACACTGTTTAGAGCACTTACAACGCCAGCAAACGCTGTTTTGAACGCCTTAATGCAAGACTTACTACTTGTTTGGAAATGCATGTGTAACATTACAAACATGATAAAACAGCTTGTTATCACATCCAAACACTGTTTTCATTCAAAATATGAGTTTTCTTTTCATTCTTCAAAAGTTGCACTTTTGCCCCAAGTTATGCTCAGAAACACTGTTTAGAGCACTTACAACGCCAGCAAACGCTGTTTTGAACGCCTTAATGCAAGACTTACTACTTGTTTGGAAATGCATGTGTAACATTACAAACATGATAAAACAGCTTGTTATCACATCCAAACACTGTTTTGAAACAAAATATGAGTTTTCAGTTCATTCTTCAAAAGTTGCACTTTTGCCCCAAGTTATGCACAGAAACACTGTTTAGAGCGCTTACAGCGCCAGCAAACGCTGTTTTGAACGCCTTAATGCAAGACTTACTACTTGTTTGGAAATGCATGTGTAACATCACAAACATGATAAAACAGCTTGTTATCACATCCAAACACAGTTTTGAAACAAAATATGAGTTTTCAGTTCATTCTTCAAAAGTTGCACTTTTGCCACAAGTTATGCTCAGAACCACTGTTTAGAGCGCTTACAGCGCCAGCAAACGCTGTTTTGAACGCCTTAATGCAAGACTTACTACTTGTTTGGAAATGCATGTGTAACATCACAAACATGATAAAACAGCTTGTTATCACATCCAAACACAGTTTTGAAACAAAATATGAGTTTTCAGTTCATTCTTCAAAAGTTGCACTTTTGCCCCAAGTTATGCACAGAAACACTGTTTAGAGCGCATACAGCGCCAGCAAACGCTGTTTTGAACGCCTTAATGCAAGACTTACTACTTGTTTGGAAATGCATGTGTAACATCACAAACATGATAAAACAGCTTGTTATCACATCCAAACACAGTTTTGAAACAAAATATGAGTTTTCAGTTCATTCTTCAAAAGTTGCACTTTTGCCACAAGTTATGCTCAGAAACACTGTTTAGAGCACTTACAACGCCAGCAAACGCTGTTTTGAACGCCTTAATGCAAGACTTACTACTTGTTTGGAAATGCATGTGTAACATCACAAACATGATAAAACAGCTTGTTATCACATCCAAACACAGTTTTGAAACAAAATATGAGTTTTCAGTTCATTCTTCAAAAGTTGCACTTTTGCCACAAGTTATGCTCAGAAACACTGTTTAGAGCACTTACAACGCCAGCAAACGCTGTTTTGAACGCCTTAATGCAAGACTTACTACTTGTTTGGAAATGCATGTGTAACATTACAAACATGATAAAACAGCTTGTTATCACATCCAAACACTGTTTTGAAACAAAATATGAGTTTTCAGTTCATTCTTCAAAAGTTGCACTTTTGCCCCAAGTTATGCACAGAAACACTGTTTAGAGCGCTTACAGCGCCAGCAAACGCTGTTTTGAACGCCTTAATGCAAGACTTACTACTTGTTTGGAAATGCATGTGTAACATCACAAACATGATAAAACAGCTTGTTATCACATCCAAACACAGTTTTGAAACAAAATATGAGTTTTCAGTTCATTCTTAAAAAGTTGCACTTTTGCCACAAGTTATGCTCAGAACCACTGTTTAGAGCGCTTACAGCGCCAGCAAACGCTGTTTTGAACGCCTTAATGCAAGACTTACTACTTGTTTGGAAATGCATGTGTAACATCACAAACATGATAAAACAGCTTGTTATCACATCCAAACACAGTTTTGAAACAAAATATGAGTTTTCAGTTCATTCTTCAAAAGTTGCACTTTTGCCCCAAGTTATGCACAGAAACACTGTTTAGAGCGCTTACAGCGCCAGCAAACGCTGTTTTGAACGCCTTAATGCAAGACTTACTACTTGTTTGGAAATGCATGTGTAACATCACAAACATGATAAAACAGCTTGTTATCACATCCAAACACAGTTTTGAAACAAAATATGAGTTTTCAGTTCATTCTTCAAAAGTTGCACTTTTGCCACAAGTTATGCTCAGAACCACTGTTTAGAGCGCTTACAGCGCCAGCAAACGCTGTTTTGAACGCCTTAATGCAAGACTTACTACTTGTTTGGAAATGCATGTGTAACATCACAAACATGATAAAACAGCTTGTTATCACATCCAAACACAGTTTTGAAACAAAATATGAGTTTTCAGTTCATTCTTCAAAAGTTGCACTTTTGCCCCAAGTTATGCACAGAAACACTGTTTAGAGCGCATACAGCGCCAGCAAACGCTGTTTTGAACGCCTTAATGCAAGACTTACTACTTGTTTGGAAATGCATGTGTAACATCACAAACATGATAAAACAGCTTGTTATCACATCCAAACACAGTTTTGAAACAAAATATGAGTTTTCAGTTCATTCTTCAAAAGTTGCACTTTTGCCACAAGTTATGCTCAGAAACACTGTTTAGAGCACTTACAACGCCAGCAAACGCTGTTTTGAACGCCTTAATGCAAGACTTACTACTTGTTTGGAAATGCATGTGTAACATCACAAACATGATAAAACAGCTTGTTATCACATCCAAACACAGTTTTGAAACAAAATATGAGTTTTCAGTTCATTCTTCAAAAGTTGCACTTTTGCCACAAGTTATGCTCAGAAACACTGTTTAGAGCACTTACAACGCCAGCAAACGCTGTTTTGAACGCCTTAATGCAAGACTTACTACTTGTTTGGAAATGCATGTGTAACATTACAAACATGATAAAACAGCTTGTTATCACATCCAAACACTGTTTTGAAACAAAATATGAGTTTTCAGTTCATTCTTCAAAAGTTGCACTTTTGCCCCAAGTTATGCACAGAAACACTGTTTAGAGCGCTTACAGCGCCAGCAAACGCTGTTTTGAACGCCTTAATGCAAGACTTACTACTTGTTTGGAAATGCATGTGTAACATCACAAACATGATAAAACAGCTTGTTATCACATCCAAACACAGTTTTGAAACAAAATATGAGTTTTCAGTTCATTCTTAAAAAGTTGCACTTTTGCCACAAGTTATGCTCAGAACCACTGTTTAGAGCGCTTACAGCGCCAGCAAACGCTGTTTTGAACGCCTTAATGCAAGACTTACTACTTGTTTGGAAATGCATGTGTAACATCACAAACATGATAAAACAGCTTGTTATCACATCCAAACACAGTTTTGAAACAAAATATGAGTTTTCAGTTCATTCTTCAAAAGTTGCACTTTTGCCCCAAGTTATGCTCAGAAACACTGTTTAGAGAGCTTACAGTGCCAGCAAACGCTGTTTTGAACGCCTTAATGCAAGACTTAATACTTGTTTGGAAATGCATGTGTAACATCACAAACATGATAAAACAGCTTGTTATCACATCCAAACACTGTTTTGAAACAAAATATGAGTTTTCAGTTCATTCTTCAAAAGTTGCACTTTTGCCCCAAGTTATGCACAGAAACACTGTTTAGAGCGCTTACAGCGCCAGCAAACGCTGTTTTGAACGCCTTAATGCAAGACTTACTACTTGTTTGGAAATGCATGTGTAACATCACAAACATGATAAAACAGCTTGTTATCACATCCAAACACAGTTTTGAAACAAAATATGAGTTTTCAGTTCATTCTTCAAAAGTTGCACTTTTGCCACAAGTTATGCTCAGAAACACTGTTTAGAGCACTTACAACGCCAGCAAACGCTGTTTTGAACGCCTTAATGCAAGACTTACTACTTGTTTGGAAATGCATGTGTAACATCACAAACATGATAAAACAGCTTGTTATCACATCCAAACACTGTTTTGAAACAAAATATGAGTTTTCAGTTCATTCTTCAAAAGTTGCACTTTTGCCACAAGTTATGCTCAGAACCACTGTTTAGAGCGCTTACAGCGCCAGCAAACGCTGTTTTGAACGCCTTAATGCAAGACTTACTACTTGTTTGGAAATGCATGTGTAACATCACAAACATGATAAAACAGCTTGTTATCACATCCAAACACAGTTTTGAAACAAAATATGAGTTTTCAGTTCATTCTTCAAAAGTTGCACTTTTGCCCCAAGTTATGCTCAGAAACACTGTTTAGAGCACTTACAACGCCAGCAAACGCTGTTTTGAACGCCTTAATGCAAGACTTACTACTTGTTTGGAAATGCATGTGTAACATCACAAACATGATAAAACAGCTTGTTATCACATCCAAACACAGTTTTGAAACAAAATATGAGTTTTCAGTTCATTCTTCAAAAGTTGCACTTTTGCCACAAGTTATGCTCAGAAACACTGTTTAGAGCACTTACAACGCCAGCAAACGCTGTTTTGAACGCCTTAATGCAAGACTTACTACTTGTTTGGAAATGTATGTGTAACATCACAAACATGATAAAACAGCTTGTTATCACATCCAAACACTGTTTTGAAACAAAATATGAGTTTTCAGTTCATTCTTCAAAAGTTGCACTTTTGCCACAAGTTATGCTCAGAAACACTGTTTAGAGCACTTACAACGCCAGCAAACGCTGTTTTGAACGCCTTAATGCAAGACTTACTACTTGTTTGGAAATGCATGTGTAACATTACAAACATGATAAAACAGCTTGTTATCACATCCAAACACTGTTTTCTTTCAAAATATGAGTTTTCTTTTCATTCTTCAAAAGTTGCACTTTTGCCCCAAGTTATGCTCAGAAACACTGTTTAGAGCACTTACAACGCCAGCAAACGCTGTTTTGAACGCCTTAATGCAAGACTTACTACTTGTTTGGAAATGCATGTGTAACATTACAAACATGATAAAACAGCTTGTTATCACATCCAAACACTGTTTTCATTCAAAATATGAGTTTTCTTTTCATTCTTCAAAAGTTGCACTTTTGCCCCAAGTTATGCACAGAAACACTGTTTAGAGCGCTTACAGCGCCAGCAAACGCTGTTTTGAACGCCTTAATGCAAGACTTACTACTTGTTTGGAAATGCATGTGTAACATCACAAACATGATAAAACAGCTTGTTATCACATCCAAACACAGTTTTGAAACAAAATATGAGTTTTCAGTTCATTCTTCAAAAGTTGCACTTTTGCCACAAGTTATGCTCAGAACCACTGTTTAGAGCGCTTACAGCGCCAGCAAACGCTGTTTTGAACGCCTTAATGCAAGACTTACTACTTGTTTGGAAATGCATGTGTAACATCACAAACATGATAAAACAGCTTGTTATCACATCCAAACACAGTTTTGAAACAAAATATGAGTTTTCAGTTCATTCTTCAAAAGTTGCACTTTTGCCCCAAGTTATGCACAGAAACACTGTTTAGAGCGCATACAGCGCCAGCAAACGCTGTTTTGAACGCCTTAATGCAAGACTTACTACTTGTTTGGAAATGCATGTGTAACATCACAAACATGATAAAACAGCTTGTTATCACATCCAAACACAGTTTTGAAACAAAATATGAGTTTTCAGTTCATTCTTCAAAAGTTGCACTTTTGCCACAAGTTATGCTCAGAAACACTGTTTAGAGCACTTACAACGCCAGCAAACGCTGTTTTGAACGCCTTAATGCAAGACTTACTACTTGTTTGGAAATGCATGTGTAACATCACAAACATGATAAAACAGCTTGTTATCACATCCAAACACAGTTTTGAAACAAAATATGAGTTTTCAGTTCATTCTTCAAAAGTTGCACTTTTGCCACAAGTTATGCTCAGAAACACTGTTTAGAGCACTTACAACGCCAGCAAACGCTGTTTTGAACGCCTTAATGCAAGACTTACTACTTGTTTGGAAATGCATGTGTAACATTACAAACATGATAAAACAGCTTGTTATCACATCCAAACACTGTTTTGAAACAAAATATGAGTTTTCAGTTCATTCTTCAAAAGTTGCACTTTTGCCCCAAGTTATGCACAGAAACACTGTTTAGAGCGCTTACAGCGCCAGCAAACGCTGTTTTGAACGCCTTAATGCAAGACTTACTACTTGTTTGGAAATGCATGTGTAACATCACAAACATGATAAAACAGCTTGTTATCACATCCAAACACAGTTTTGAAACAAAATATGAGTTTTCAGTTCATTCTTAAAAAGTTGCACTTTTGCCACAAGTTATGCTCAGAACCACTGTTTAGAGCGCTTACAGCGCCAGCAAACGCTGTTTTGAACGCCTTAATGCAAGACTTACTACTTGTTTGGAAATGCATGTGTAACATCACAAACATGATAAAACAGCTTGTTATCACATCCAAACACTGTTTTGAAACAAAATATGAGTTTTCAGTTCATTCTTCAAAAGTTGCACTTTTGCCCCAAGTTATGCACAGAAACACTGTTTAGAGCGCTTACAGCGCCAGCAAACGCTGTTTTGAACGCCTTAATGCAAGACTTACTACTTGTTTGGAAATGCATGTGTAACATCACAAACATGATAAAACAGCTTGTTATCACATCCAAACACAGTTTTGAAACAAAATATGAGTTTTCAGTTCATTCTTCAAAAGTTGCACTTTTGCCCCAAGTTATGCTCAGAAACACTGTTTAGAGCACTTACAACGCCAGCAAACGCTGTTTTGAACGCCTTAATGCAAGACTTACTACTTGTTTGGAAATGCATGTGTAACATCACAAACATGATAAAACAGCTTGTTATCACATCCAAACACTGTTTTGAAACAAAATATGAGTTTTCAGTTCATTCTTCAAAAGTTGCACTTTTGCCACAAGTTATGCTCAGAACCACTGTTTAGAGCGCTTACAGCGCCAGCAAACGCTGTTTTGAACGCCTTAATGCAAGACTTACTACTTGTTTGGAAATGCATGTGTAACATCACAAACATGATAAAACAGCTTGTTATCACATCCAAACACAGTTTTGAAACAAAATATGAGTTTTCAGTTCATTCTTCAAAAGTTGCACTTTTGCCCCAAGTTATGCTCAGAAACACTGTTTAGAGCACTTACAACGCCAGCAAACGCTGTTTTGAACGCCTTAATGCAAGACTTACTACTTGTTTGGAAATGCATGTGTAACATCACAAACATGATAAAACAGCTTGTTATCACATCCAAACACAGTTTTGAAACAAAATATGAGTTTTCAGTTCATTCTTCAAAAGTTGCACTTTTGCCACAAGTTATGCTCAGAAACACTGTTTAGAGCACTTACAACGCCAGCAAACGCTGTTTTGAACGCCTTAATGCAAGACTTACTACTTGTTTGGAAATGTATGTGTAACATCACAAACATGATAAAACAGCTTGTTATCACATCCAAACACTGTTTTGAAACAAAATATGAGTTTTCAGTTCATTCTTCAAAAGTTGCACTTTTGCCACAAGTTATGCTCAGAAACACTGTTTAGAGCACTTACAACGCCAGCAAACGCTGTTTTGAACGCCTTAATGCAAGACTTACTACTTGTTTGGAAATGCATGTGTAACATTACAAACATGATAAAACAGCTTGTTATCACATCCAAACACTGTTTTCTTTCAAAATATGAGTTTTCTTTTCATTCTTCAAAAGTTGCACTTTTGCCCCAAGTTATGCTCAGAAACACTGTTTAGAGCACTTACAACGCCAGCAAACGCTGTTTTGAACGCCTTAATGCAAGACTTACTACTTGTTTGGAAATGCATGTGTAACATTACAAACATGATAAAACAGCTTGTTATCACATCCAAACACTGTTTTCATTCAAAATATGAGTTTTCTTTTCATTCTTCAAAAGTTGCACTTTTGCCCCAAGTTATGCTCAGAAACACTGTTTAGAGCACTTACAACGCCAGCAAACGCTGTTTTGAACGCCTTAATGCAAGACTTACTACTTGTTTGGAAATGCATGTGTAACATTACAAACATGATAAAACAGCTTGTTATCACATCCAAACACTGTTTTGAAACAAAATATGAGTTTTCAGTTCATTCTTCAAAAGTTGCACTTTTGCCCCAAGTTATGCACAGAAACACTGTTTAGAGCGCTTACAGCGCCAGCAAACGCTGTTTTGAACGCCTTAATGCAAGACTTACTACTTGTTTGGAAATGCATGTGTAACATCACAAACATGATAAAACAGCTTGTTATCACATCCAAACACAGTTTTGAAACAAAATATGAGTTTTCAGTTCATTCTTCAAAAGTTGCACTTTTGCCACAAGTTATGCTCAGAACCACTGTTTAGAGCGCTTACAGCGCCAGCAAACGCTGTTTTGAACGCCTTAATGCAAGACTTACTACTTGTTTGGAAATGCATGTGTAACATCACAAACATGATAAAACAGCTTGTTATCACATCCAAACACAGTTTTGAAACAAAATATGAGTTTTCAGTTCATTCTTCAAAAGTTGCACTTTTGCCCCAAGTTATGCACAGAAACACTGTTTAGAGCGCATACAACGCCAGCAAACGCTGTTTTGAACGCCTTAATGCAAGACTTACTACTTGTTTGGAAATGCATGTGTAACATTACAAACATGATAAAACAGCTTGTTATCACATCCAAACACTGTTTTGAAACAAAATATGAGTTTTCAGTTCATTCTTCAAAAGTTGCACTTTTGCCCCAAGTTATGCACAGAAACACTGTTTAGAGCGCTTACAGCGCCAGCAAACGCTGTTTTGAACGCCTTAATGCAAGACTTACTACTTGTTTGGAAATGCATGTGTAACATCACAAACATGATAAAACAGCTTGTTATCACATCCAAACACAGTTTTGAAACAAAATATGAGTTTTCAGTTCATTCTTCAAAAGTTGCACTTTTGCCACAAGTTATGCTCAAAAACACTGTTTAGAGCACTTACAACGCCAGCAAACGCTGTTTTGAACGCCTTAATGCAAGACTTACTACTTGTTTGGAAATGCATGTGTAACATCACAAACATGATAAAACAGCTTGTTATCACATCCAAACACTGTTTTGAAACAAAATATGAGTTTTCAGTTCATTCTTCAAAAGTTGCACTTTTGCCACAAGTTATGCTCAGAACCACTGTTTAGAGCGCTTACAGCGCCAGCAAACGCTGTTTTGAACGCCTTAATGCAAGACTTACTACTTGTTTGGAAATGCATGTGTAACATCACAAACATGATAAAACAGCTTGTTATCACATCCAAACACAGTTTTGAAACAAAATATGAGTTTTCAGTTCATTCTTCAAAAGTTGCACTTTTGCCCCAAGTTATGCTCAGAAACACTGTTTAGAGCACTTACAACGCCAGCAAACGCTGTTTTGAACGCCTTAATGCAAGACTTACTACTTGTTTGGAAATGCATGTGTAACATCACAAACATGATAAAACAGCTTGTTATCACATCCAAACACAGTTTTGAAACAAAATATGAGTTTTCAGTTCATTCTTCAAAAGTTGCACTTTTGCCACAAGTTATGCTCAGAAACACTGTTTAGAGCACTTACAACGCCAGCAAACGCTGTTTTGAACGCCTTAATGCAAGACTTACTACTTGTTTGGAAATGTATGTGTAACATCACAAACATGATAAAACAGCTTGTTATCACATCCAAACACTGTTTTGAAACAAAATATGAGTTTTCAGTTCATTCTTCAAAAGTTGCACTTTTGCCACAAGTTATGCTCAGAAACACTGTTTAGAGCACTTACAACGCCAGCAAACGCTGTTTTGAACGCCTTAATGCAAGACTTACTACTTGTTTGGAAATGCATGTGTAACATTACAAACATGATAAAACAGCTTGTTATCACATCCAAACACTGTTTTCTTTCAAAATATGAGTTTTCTTTTCATTCTTCAAAAGTTGCACTTTTGCCCCAAGTTATGCTCAGAAACACTGTTTTAGAGCACTTACAACGCCAGCAAACGCTGTTTTGAACGCCTTAATGCAAGACTTACTACTTGTTTGGAAATGCATGTGTAACATTACAAACATGATAAAACAGCTTGTTATCACATCCAAACACTGTTTTCATTCAAAATATGAGTTTTCTTTTCATTCTTCAAAAGTTGCACTTTTGCCCCAAGTTATGCTCAGAAACACTGTTTAGAGCACTTACAACGCCAGCAAACGCTGTTTTGAACGCCTTAATGCAAGACTTACTACTTGTTTGGAAATGCATGTGTAACATTACAAACATGATAAAACAGCTTGTTATCACATCCAAACACTGTTTTGAAACAAAATATGAGTTTTCAGTTCATTCTTCAAAAGTTGCACTTTTGCCCCAAGTTATGCACAGAAACACTGTTTAGAGCGCTTACAGCGCCAGCAAACGCTGTTTTGAACGCCTTAATGCAAGACTTACTACTTGTTTGGAAATGCATGTGTAACATCACAAACATGATAAAACAGCTTGTTATCACATCCAAACACAGTTTTGAAACAAAATATGAGTTTTCAGTTCATTCTTCAAAAGTTGCACTTTTGCCACAAGTTATGCTCAGAACCACTGTTTAGAGCGCTTACAGCGCCAGCAAACGCTGTTTTGAACGCCTTAATGCAAGACTTACTACTTGTTTGGAAATGCATGTGTAACATCACAAACATGATAAAACAGCTTATCACATCCAAACACAGTTTTGAAACAAAATATGAGTTTTCAGTTCATTCTTCAAAAGTTGCACTTTTGCCACAAGTTATGCTCAGAACACTGTTTAGAGCACTTACAACGCCAGCAAACGCTGTTTTGAACGCCTTAATGCAAGACTTACTACTTGTTTGGAAATGCATGTGTAACATCACAAACATGATAAAACAGCTTGTTATCACATCCAAACACAGTTTTGAAACAAAATATGAGTTTTCAGTTCATTCTTCAAAAGTTGCACTTTTGCCACAAGTTATGCTCAGAACCACTGCTTAGAGCGCTTACAGCGCCAGCAAACGCTGTTTTGAACGCCTTAATGCAAGACTTACTACTTGTTTGGAAATGCATGTGTAACATCACAAACATGATAAAACAGCTTATCACATCCAAACACAGTTTTGAAACAAAATATGAGTTTTCAGTTCATTCTTCAAAAGTTGCACTTTTGCCACAAGTTATGCTCAGAAACACTGTTTAGAGCACTTACAACGCCAGCAAACGCTGTTTTGAACGCCTTAATGCAAGACTTACTACTTGTTTGGAAATGCATGTGTAACATTACAAACATGATAAAACAGCTTGTTATCACATCCAAACACTGTTTTGAAACAAAATATGAGTTTTCAGTTCATTCTTCAAAAGTTGCACTTTTGCCCCAAGTTATGCTCAGAAACACTGTTTAGAGCACTTACAACGCCAGCAAACGCTGTTTTGAACGCCTTGATGCAAGACTTACTACTTGTTTGGAAATGCATGTGTAACATCACAAACATGATAAAACAGCTTGTTATCACATCCAAACACAGTTTTGAAACAAAATATGAGTTTTCAGTTCATTCTTCAAAAGTTGCACTTTTGCCACAAGTTATGCTCAGAAACACTGTTTAGAGCGCTTACAGCGCCAGCAAACGCTGTTTTGAACGCCTTAATGCAAGACTTACTACTTGTTTGGAAATGCATGTGTAACATTACAAACATGATAAAACAGCTTGTTATCACATCCAAACACTGTTTTGAAACAAAATATGAGTTTTCAGTTCATTCTTCAAAAGTTGCACTTTTGCCACAAGTTATGATCAGAACCACTGTTTAGAGCGCTTACAGCGCCAGCAAACGCTGTTTTGAACGCCTTAATGCAAGACTTACTACTTGTTTGGAAATGCATGTGTAACATCACAAACATGATAAAACAGCTTGTTATCACATCCAAACACAGTTTTGAAACAAAATATGAGTTTTCAGTTCATTCTTCAAAAGTTGCACTTTTGCCCCAAGTTATGCTCAGAAACACTGTTTAGAGCACTTACAACGCCAGCAAACGCTGTTTTGAACGCCTTAATGCAAGACTTACTACTTGTTTGGAAATGCATGTGTAACATTACAAACATGATAAAACAGCTTGTTATCACATCCAAACACTGTTTTGAAACAAAATATGAGTTTTCAGTTCATTCTTCAAAAGTTGCACTTTTGCCCCAAGTTATGCACAGAAACACTGTTTAGAGCGCTTACAGCGCCAGCAAACGCTGTTTTGAACGCCTTAATGCAAGACTTACTACTTGTTTGGAAATGCATGTGTAACATCACAAACATGATAAAACAGCTTGTTATCACATCCAAACACAGTTTTGAAACAAAATATGAGTTTTCAGTCATTCTTCAAAAGTTGCACTTTTGCCACAAGTTATGCTCAGAACCACTGCTTAGAGCGCTTACAGCGCCAGCAAACGCTGTTTTTGAACGCCTTAATGCAAGACTTACTACTTGTTTGGAAATGCATGTGTAACATCACAAACATGATAAAACAGCTTATCACATCCAAACACAGTTTTGAAACAAAATATGAGTTTTCAGTTCATTCTTCAAAAGTTGCACTTTTGCCACAAGTTATGCTCAGAAACACTGTTTAGAGCACTTACAACGCCAGCAAACGCTGTTTTGAACGCCTTAATGCAAGACTTACTACTTGTTTGGAAATGCATGTGTAACATTACAAACATGATAAAACAGCTTGTTATCACATCCAAACACTGTTTTGAAACAAAATATGAGTTTTCAGTTCATTCTTCAAAAGTTGCACTTTTGCCCCAAGTTATGCTCAGAAACACTGTTTAGAGCACTTACAACGCCAGCAAACGCTGTTTTGAACGCCTTGATGCAAGACTTACTACTTGTTTGGAAATGCATGTGTAACATCACAAACATGATAAAACAGCTTGTTATCACATCCAAACACAGTTTTGAAACAAAATATGAGTTTCAGTTCATTCTTCAAAAGTTGCACTTTTGCCACAAGTTATGCTCAGAACCACTGCTTAGAGCGCTTACAGCGCCAGCAAACGCTGTTTTGAACGCCTTAATGCAAGACTTACTACTTGTTTGGAAATGCATGTGTAACATCACAAACATGATAAAACAGCTTATCACATCCAAACACAGTTTTGAAACAAATATGAGTTTTCAGTTCATTCTTCAAAAGTTGCACTTTTGCCACAAGTTATGCTCAGAAACACTGTTTAGAGCACTTACAACGCCAGCAAACGCTGTTTTGAACGCCTTAATGCAAGACTTACTACTTGTTTGGAAATGCATGTGTAACATTACAAACATGATAAAACAGCTTGTTATCACATCCAAACACTGTTTTGAAACAAAATATGAGTTTTCAGTTCATTCTTCAAAAGTTGCACTTTTGCCCCAAGTTATGCTCAGAAACACTGTTTAGAGCACTTACAACGCCAGCAAACGCTGTTTTGAACGCCTTGATGCAAGACTTACTACTTGTTTGGAAATGCATGTGTAACATCACAAACATGATAAAACAGCTTGTTATCACATCCAAACACAGTTTTGAAACAAAATATGAGTTTTCAGTTCATTCTTCAAAAGTTGCACTTTTGCCCCAAGTTATGCTCAGAAACACTGTTTAGAGCGCTTACAGCGCCAGCAAACGCTGTTTTGAACGCCTTAATGCAAGACTTACTACTTGTTTGGAAATGCATGTGTAACATTACAAACATGATAAAACAGCTTGTTATCACATCCAAACACTGTTTTGAAACAAAATATGAGTTTTCAGTTCATTCTTCAAAAGTTGCACTTTTGCCCCAAGTTATGCACAGAAACACTGTTTAGAGCGCTTACAGCGCCAGCAAACGCTGTTTTGAACGCCTTAATGCAAGACTTACTACTTGTTTGGAAATGCATGTGTAACATCACAAACATGATAAAACAGCTTGTTATCACATCCAAACACAGTTTTGAAACAAAATATGAGTTTTCAGTTCATTCTTCAAAAGTTGCACTTTGCCACAAGTTATGCTCAGAAACACTGTTTAGAGCACTTACAACGCCAGCAAACGCTGTTTTGAACGCCTTAATGCAAGACTTACTACTTGTTTGGAAATGTATGTGTAACATCACAAACATGATAAAACAGCTTGTTATCACATCCAAACACTGTTTTGAAACAAAATATGAGTTTTCAGTTCATTCTTCAAAAGTTGCACTTTTGCCACAAGTTATGCTCAGAACCACTGTTTAGAGCGCTTACAGCGCCAGCAAACGCTGTTTTGAACGCCTTAATGCAAGACTTACTAATTGTTTGGAATGCATGTGTAACATCACAAACATGATAAAACAGCTTGTTATCACATCCAAACACAGTTTTGAAACAAAATATGAGTTTTCAGTTCATTCTTCAAAAGTTGCACTTTTGCCCCAAGTTATGCTCAGAAACACTGTTTAGAGCGCTTACAGCGCCAGCAAACGCTGTTTTGAACGCCTTAATGCAAGACTTACTACTTGTTTGGAAATGCATGTGTAACATCACAAACATGATAAAACAGCTTGTTATCACATCCAAACACAGTTTTGAAACAAAATATGAGTTTTCAGTTCATTCTTCAAAAGTTGCACTTTTGCCACAAGTTATGCTCAGAAACACTGTTTAGAGCGCTTACAGCGCCAGCAAACGCTGTTTTGAACGCCTTAATGCAAGACTTACTACTTGTTTGGAAATGCATGTGTAACATTACAAACATGATAAAACAGCTTGTTATCACATCCAAACACAGTTTTGAAACAAAATATGAGTTTTCAGTTCATTCTTCAAAAGTTGCACTTTTGCCCCAAGTTATGCTCAGAAACACTGTTTAGAGCGCTTACAGCGCCAGCAAACGCTGTTTTGAACGCCTTAATGCAAGACTTACTACTTGTTTGGAAATGCATGTGTAACATCACAAACATGATAAAACAGCTTGTTATCACATCCAAACACAGTTTTGAAACAAAATATGAGTTTTCAGTTCATTCTTCAAAAGTTGCACTTTTGCCACAAGTTATGCTCAGAAACACTGTTTAGAGCGCTTACAGCGCCAGCAAACGCTGTTTTGAACGCCTTAATGCAAGACTTACTACTTGTTTGGAAATGCATGTGTAACATTACAAACATGATAAAACAGCTTGTTATCACATCCAAACACTGTTTTGAAACAAAATATGAGTTTTCAGTTCATTCTTCAAAGTTGCACTTTTGCCCCAAGTTATGCTCAGAAACACTGTTTAGAGCGCTTACAGCGCCAGCAAACGCTGTTTTGAACGCCTTAATGCAAGACTTACTACTTGTTTGGAAATGCATGTGTAACATCACAAACATGATAAAACAGCTTGTTATCACATCCAAACACAGTTTTGAAACAAAATATGAGTTTTCAGTTCATTCTTCAAAAGTTGCACTTTTGCCACAAGTTATGCTCAGAAACACTGTTTAGAGCGCTTACAGCGCCAGCAAACGCTGTTTTGAACGCCTTAATGCAAGACTTACTACTTGTTTGGAATGCATGTGTAACATTACAAACATGATAAAACAGCTTGTTATCACATCCAAACACTGTTTTGAAACAAAATATGAGTTTTCAGTTCATTCTTCAAAAGTTGCACTTTTGCCCCAAGTTATGCTCAGAAACACTGTTTAGAGCGCTTACAGCGCCAGCAAACGCTGTTTTGAACGCCTTAATGCAAGACTTACTACTTGTTTGGAAATGCATGTGTAACATCACAAACATGATAAAACAGCTTGTTATCACATCCAAACACAGTTTTGAAACAAAATATGAGTTTTCAGTTCATTCTTCAAAAGTTGCACTTTTGCCCCAAGTTATGCTCAGAAACACTGTTTAGAGCACTTACAACGCCAGCAAACGCTGTTTTGAACGCCTTGATGCAAGACTTACTACTTGTTTGGAAATGCATGTGTAACATCACAAACATGATAAAACAGCTTGTTATCACATCCAAACACAGTTTTGAAACAAAATATGAGTTTTCAGTTCATTCTTCAAAAGTTGCACTTTTGCCACAAGTTATGCTCAGAAACACTGTTTAGAGCGCTTACAGCGCCAGCAAACGCTGTTTTGAACGCCTTAATGCAAGACTTACTACTTGTTTGGAAATGCATGTGTAACATCACAAACATGATAAAACAGCTTGTTATCACATCCAAACACAGTTTTGAAACAAAATATGAGTTTTCAGTTCATTCTTCAAAAGTTGCACTTTTGCCACAAGTTATGCTCAGAAACACTGTTTAGAGCACTTACAACGCCAGCAAACGTGTTTTGAACGCCTTAATGCAAGACTTACTACTTGTTTGGAAATGCATGTGTAACATTACAAACATGATAAAACAGCTTGTTATCACATCCAAACACTGTTTTGAAACAAATATGAGTTTTCAGTTCATTCTTCAAAAGTTGCACTTTTGCCCCAAGTTATGCTCAGAAACACTGTTTTAGAGCGCTTACAGCGCCAGCAAACGCTGTTTTGAACGCCTTAATGCAAGACTTACTACTTGTTTGGAAATGCATGTGTAACATTACAAACATGATAAAACAGCTTGTTATCACATCCAAACACTGTTTTGAAACAAAATATGAGTTTTCAGTTCATTCTTCAAAAGTTGCACTTTTGCCCAAGTTATGCTCAGAAACACTGTTTAGAGCGCTTACAGCGCCAGCAAACGCTGTTTTGAACGCCTTAATGCAAGACTTACTACTTGTTTGGAAATGCATGTGTAACATCACAAACATGATAAAACAGCTTGTTATCACATCCAAACACAGTTTTGAAACAAAATATGAGTTTTCAGTTCATTCTTCAAAAGTTGCACTTTTGCCACAAGTTATGCTCAGAACCACTGTTTAGAGCGCTTACAGCGCCAGCAAACGCTGTTTTGAACGCCTTAATGCAAGACTTACTACTTGTTTGGAAATGCATGTGTAACATCACAAACATGATAAAACAGCTTGTTATCACATCCAACACAGTTTTGAAACAAAATATGAGTTTTCAGTTCATTCTTCAAAAGTTGCACTTTTGCCCCAAGTTATGCACAGAAACACTGTTTAGAGCGCTTACAGCGCCAGCAAACGCTGTTTTGAACGCCTTAATGCAAGACTTACTACTTGTTTGGAAATGCATGTGTAACATCACAAACATGATAAAACAGCTTGTTATCACATCCAAACACAGTTTTGAAACAAAATATGAGTTTTCAGTTCATTCTTCAAAAGTTGCACTTTTGCCACAAGTTATGCTCAGAAACACTGTTTAGAGCACTTACAACGCCAGCAAACGCTGTTTTGAACGCCTTAATGCAAGACTTACTACTTGTTTGGAAATGCATGTGTAACATTACAAACATGATAAAACAGCTTGTTATCACATCCAAACACTGTTTTCATTCAAAATATGAGTTTTCTTTTCATTCTTCAAAAGTTGCACTTTTGCCCCAAGTTATGCTCAGAAACACTGTTTAGAGCACTTACAACGCCAGCAAACGCTGTTTTGAACGCCTTAATGCAAGACTTACTACTTGTTTGGAAATGCATGTGTAACATCACAAACATGATAAAACAGCTTGTTATCACATCCAAACATAGTTTTGAAACAAAATATGAGTTTTCAGTTCATTCTTCAAAAGTTGCACTTTTGCCACAAGTTATGCTCAGAACCACTGTTTAGAGCGCTTACAGCGCCAGCAAACGCTGTTTTGAACGCCTTAATGCAAGACTTACTACTTGTTTGGAATGCATGTGTAACATTACAAACATGATAAAACAGCTTGTTATCACATCCAACACTGTTTTGAAACAAAATATGAGTTTTCAGTTCATTCTTCAAAAGTTGCACTTTTGCCCCAAGTTATGCTCAGAAACACTGTTTAGAGCGCTTACAGCGCCAGCAAACGCTGTTTTGAACGCCTTAATGCAAGACTTACTACTTGTTTGGAAATGCATGTGTAACATCACAAACATGATAAAACAGCTTGTTATCACATCCAAACACAGTTTTGAAACAAAATATGAGTTTTCAGTTCATTCTTCAAAAGTTGCACTTTTGCCACAAGTTATGCTCAGAAACACTGTTTAGAGCACTTACAACGCCAGCAAACGTTGTTTTGAACGCCTTAATGCAAGACTTACTACTTGTTTGGAAATGCATGTGTAACATTACAAACATGATAAAACAGCTTGTTATCACATCCAAACACTGTTTTGAAACAAAATATGAGTTTTCAGTTCATTCTTCAAAAGTTGCACTTTTGCCCAAGTTATGCTCAGAAACACTGTTTAGAGCGCTTACAGCGCCAGCAAACGCTGTTTTGAACGCCTTAATGCAAGACTTACTACTTGTTTGAAATGCATGTGTAACATCACAAACATGATAAAACAGCTTGTTATCACATCCAAACACAGTTTTGAAACAAAATATGAGTTTTCAGTTCATTCTTCAAAAGTTGCACTTTTGCCACAAGTTATGCTCAGAAACACTGTTTAGAGCACTTACAACGCCAGCAAACGTTGTTTTGAACGCCTTAATGCAAGACTTACTACTTGTTTGGAAATGCATGTGTAACATTACAAACATGATAAAACAGCTTGTTATCACATCCAAACACTGTTTTGAAACAAAATATGAGTTTTCAGTTCATTCTTCAAAAGTTGCACTTTGCCACAAGTTATGCTCAGAAACACTGTTTAGAGCACTTACAACGCCAGCAAACGCTGTTTTGAACGCCTTAATGCAAGACTTACTACTTGTTTGGAAATGCATGTGTAACATTACAAACATGATAAAACAGCTTGTTATCACATCCAAACACTGTTTTGAAACAAAATATGAGTTTTCAGTTCATTCTTCAAAAGTTGCAGTTTTCAGTTCATTCTTCAAAAGTTGCACTTTTGCCCCAAGTTATGCTCAGAAACACTGTTTAGAGCGCTTACAGCGCCAGCAAACGCTGTTTTGAACGCCTTAATGCAAGACTTACTACTTGTTTGGAAATGCATGTGTAACATCACAAACATGATAAAACAGCTTGTTATCACATCCAAACACAGTTTTGAAACAAAATATGAGTTTTCAGTTCATTCTTCAAAAGTTGCAGTTTTGCCACAAGTTATGCTCAGAAACACTGTTTAGAGCACTTACAACGCCAGCAAACGCTGTTTTGAACGCCTTAATGCAAGCCTTACTACTTGTTTGGAAATGCATGTGTAACATTACAAACATGATAAAACAGCTTGTTATCACATCCAAACACTGTTTTGAAACAAAATATGAGTTTTCAGTTCATTCTTCAAAAGTTGCACTTTTGCCCCAAGTTATGCTCAGAAACACTGTTTAGAGCGCTTACAGCGCCAGCAAACGCTGTTTTGAACGCCTTAATGCAAGACTTACTACTTGTTTGGAAATGCATGTGTAACATCACAAACATGATAAAACAGCTTGTTATCACATCCAAACACTGTTTTGAAACAAAAATATGAGTTTTCAGTTCATTCTTCAAAAGTTGCACTTTTGCCACAAGTTATGCTCAGAACCACTGTTTAGAGCGCTTACAGCGCCAGCAAACGCTGTTTTGAACGCCTTAATGCAAGACTTACTACTTGTTTGGAAATGCATGTGTAACATTACAAACATGATAAAACAGCTTGTTATCACATCCAAACACTGTTTTGAAAACAAAATATGAGTTTTCAGTTCATTCTTCAAAAGTTGCACTTTTGCCCCAAGTTATGCTCAGAAACACTGTTTAGAGCGCTTACAGCGCCAGCAAACGCTGTTTTGAACGCCTTAATGCAAGACTTACTACTTGTTTGGAAATGCATGTGTAACATCACAAACATGATAAAACAGCTTGTTATCACATCCAAACACAGTTTTGAAACAAAATATGAGTTTTTCAGTTCATTCTTCAAAAGTTGCACTTTTGCCACAAGTTATGCTCAGAAAACACTGTTTAGAGCACTTACAACGCCAGCAAACGTTGTTTTGAACGCCTTAATGCAAGACTTACTACTTGTTTGGAAATGCATGTGTAACATTACAAACATGATAAAACAGCTTGTTATCACATCCAAACACTGTTTTCTTTCAAAATATGAGTTTTCTTTTCATTCTTCAAAAGTTGCACTTTTGCCCCAAGTTATGCTCAGAAACACTGTTTAGAGCACTTACAACGCCAGCAAACGCTGTTTTGAACGCCTTAATGCAAGACTTACTACTTGTTTTGGAAATGCATGTGTAACATTACAAACATGATAAAACAGCTTGTTATCACATCCAAACACTGTTTTCATTCAAAATATGAGTTTTCTTTTCATTCTTCAAAAGTTGCACTTTTGCCCCAAGTTATGCTCAGAAACACTGTTTAGAGCACTTACAACGCCAGCAAACGCTGTTTTGAACGCCTTAATGCAAGACTTACTACTTGTTTGGAAATGCATGTGTAACATTACAAACATGATAAAACAGCTTGTTATCACATCCAAACACTGTTTGAAACAAAATATGAGTTTTCAGTTCATTCTTCAAAAGTTGCACTTTTGCCCCAAGTTATGCACAGAAACACTGTTTAGAGCGCTTACAGCGCCAGCAAACGCTGTTTTGAACGCCTTAATGCAAGACTTACTACTTGTTTGGAAATGCATGTGTAACATCACAAACATGATAAAACAGCTTGTTATCACATCCAAACACAGTTTTGAAACAAAATATGAGTTTTCAGTTCATTCTTCAAAAGTTGCACTTTTGCCACAAGTTATGCTCAGAACCACTGTTTAGAGCGCTTACAGCGCCAGCAAACGCTGTTTTGAACGCCTTAATGCAAGACTTACTACTTGTTTGGAAATGCATGTGTAACATCACAAACATGATAAAACAGCTTATCACATCCAAACACAGTTTTGAAACAAAATATGAGTTTTCAGTTCATTCTTCAAAAGTTGCACTTTTGCCACAGTTATGCTCAGAAACACTGTTTAGAGCACTTACAACGCCAGCAAACGCTGTTTTGAACGCCTTAATGCAAGACTTACTACTTGTTTGGAAATGCATGTGTAACATCACAAACATGATAAAACAGCTTGTTATCACATCCAAACACAGTTTTGAAACAAAATATGAGTTTTCAGTTCATTCTTCAAAAGTTGCACTTTTGCCACAAGTTATGCTCAGAACCACTGCTTAGAGCGCTTACAGCGCCAGCAAACGCTGTTTTGAACGCCTTAATGCAAGACTTACTACTTGTTTGGAAATGCATGTGTAACATCACAAACATGATAAAACAGCTTATCACATCCAAACACAGTTTTGAAACAAAATATGAGTTTTCAGTTCATTCTTCAAAAGTTGCACTTTTGCCACAAGTTATGCTCAGAAAACACTGTTTAGAGCACTTACAACGCCAGCAAACGCTGTTTTGAACGCCTTAATGCAAGACTTACTACTTGTTTGGAAATGCATGTGTAACATTACAAACATGATAAAACAGCTTGTTATCACATCCAAACACTGTTTTGAAACAAAATATGAGTTTTCAGTTCATTCTTCAAAAGTTTGCACTTTTGCCCCAAGTTATGCTCAGAAACACTGTTTAGAGCACTTACAACGCCAGCAAACGCTGTTTTGAACGCCTTGATGCAAGACTTACTACTTGTTTGGAAATGCATGTGTAACATCACAAACATGATAAAACAGCTTGTTATCACATCCAAACACAGTTTGAAACAAAATATGAGTTTTCAGTTCATTCTTCAAAAGTTGCACTTTTTGCCACAAGTTATGCTCAGAAACACTGTTTAGAGCGCTTACAGCGCCAGCAAACGCTGTTTTGAACGCCTTAATGCAAGACTTACTACTTGTTTGGAAATGCATGTGTAACATTACAAACATGATAAAAACAGCTTGTTATCACATCCAAACACTGTTTTCTTTCAAAATATGAGTTTTCAGTTCATTCTTCAAAAGTTGCACTTTTGCCCCAAGTTATGCTCAGAAACACTGTTTTAGAGCACTTACAACGCCAGCAAACGCTGTTTTTGAACGCCTTAATGCAAGACTTACTACTTGTTTGGAAATGCATGTGTAACATTACAAACATGATAAAACAGCTTGTTATCACATCCAAACACTGTTTTCATTCAAAATATGAGTTTTCTTTTCATACTTCAAAAGTTGCACTTTTGCCCCAAGTTATGCTCAGAAACACTGTTTAGAGCACTTACAACGCCAGCAAACGCTGTTTTGAACGCCTTAATGCAAGACTTACTACTTGTTTGGAAAAGCATGTGTACATTACAAACATGATTAAAACAGCTTGTTATCACATCCAAACACTGTTTTGAAACAAAATATGAGTTTTCAGTTCATTCTTCAAAAGTTGCACTTTTGCCCCAAGTATGCACAGAAACACTGTTTAGAGCGCTTACAGCGCCAGCAAACGCTGTTTTGAACGCCTTAATGCAAGACTTACTACTTGTTTGGAAATGCATGTGTAACATCACAAACATGATAAAACAGCTTGTTATCACATCCAAACACAGTTTTGAAACAAAATATGAGTTTTCAGTTCATCTTCAAAAGTTGCACTTTTGCCCACAAGTTATGCTCAGAACCACTGTTTAGAGCGCTTACAGCGCCAGCAAACGCTGGGTTTTGAACGCCTTAATGCAAGACTTACTACTTGTTTGGAAATGCATGTGTAACATCACAAACATGATAAAACAGCTTATCACATCCAAACACAGTTTTGAAACAAAATATGAGTTTTCAGTTCATTCTTCAAAAGTTGCACTTTTGCCACAAGTTATGCTCAGAAACACTGTTTAGAGCACTTACAACGCCAGCAAACGCTGTTTTGAACGCCTTAATGCAAGACTTACTACTTGTTTGGAAATGCATGTGTAACATCACAAACATGATAAAACAGCTTGTTATCACATCCAAACACAGTTTTGAAACAAAATATGAGTTTTCAGTTCATTCTTCAAAAGTTGCACTTTTGCCACAAGTTATGCTCAGAACCACTGCTTAGAGCGCTTACAGCGCCAGCAAACGCTGTTTTGAACGCCTTAATGCAAGACTTACTACTTGTTTGGAAATGCATGTGTAACATCACAAACATGATAAAACAGCTTATCACATCCAAACACAGGTTTGAAACAAAATATGAGTTTTCAGTTCATTCTTCAAAAGTTGCACTTTTGCCACAAGTTATGCTCAGAAACACTGTTTAGAGCACTTACAACGCCAGCAAACGCTGTTTTTGAACGCCTTAATGCAAGACTTACTACTTGTTTGGAAATGCATGTGTAACATTACAAACATGATAAAAACAGCTTGTTATCACATCCAAACACTGTTTTGAAACAAAATATGAGTTTTCAGTTCATTCTTCAAAAGTTGCACTTTTGCCCCAAGTTATGCTCAGAAACACTGTTTAGAGCACTTACAACGCCAGCAAACGCTGTTTTGAACGCCTTGATGCAAGACTTACTACTTGTTTGGGAAAATGCATGTGTAACATCACAAACATGATAAAACAGCTTGTTATCACATCCAAACCACAGTTTTGAAACAAAATATGAGTTTTCAGTTCATTCTTCAAAAGTTGCACTTTTGCCACAAGTTATGCTCAGAAACACTGTTTAGAGCGCTTACAGCGCCAGCAAACGCTGTTTTGAACGCCTTAATGCAAGACTTACTACTTGTTTGGAAATGCATGTGTAACATTACAAACATGATAAAACAGCTTGTTATCACATCCAAACACTGTTTTGAAACAAAATATGAGTTTTCAGTTCATTCTTCAAAAGTTGCACTTTTGCCACAAGTTATGCTCAGAACCACTGTTTAGAGCGCTTACAGCGCCAGCAAACGCTGTTTTGAACGCCTTAATGCAAGACTTACTACTTGTTTGGAAATGCATGTGTAACATTACAAACATGATAAAACAGCTTGTTATCACATCCAAACCACTGTTTTTGAAACAAAAATATGAGTTTTCAGTTCATTCTTCAAAAGTTGCACTTTTGCCCCAAGTTATGCTCAGAAACACTGTTTAGAGCGCTTACAGCGCCAGCAAACGCTGTTTTGAACGCCTTAATGCAAGACTTACTACTTGTTTGGAAATGCATGTGTAACATCACAAACATGATAAAACAGCTTGTTATCACATCCAAACAACAGTTTTGAAACAAAATATGAGTTTTCAGTTCATTCTTCAAAAGTTGCACTTTTGCCACAAGTTATGCTCAGAAACACTGTTTAGAGCACTTACAACGCCAGCAAACGTTGTTTTGAACGCCTTAATGCAAGACTTACTACTTGTTTGGAAATGCATGTGTAACATTACAAACATGATAAAACAGCTTGTTATCACATCCAAACACTGTTTTCTTTCAAAATATGAGTTTTCTTTTCATTCTTCAAAAGTTGCACTTTTGCCCCAAGTTATGCTCAGAAACACTGTTTAGAGCACTTACAACGCCAGCAAATGCTGTTTTGAACGCCTTAATGCAAGACTTACTACTTGTTTGGAAATGCATGTGTAACATTACAAACATGATAAAACAGCTTGTTATCACATCCAAACACTGTTTTCATTCAAAAATATGAGTTTTCTTTTCATTCTTCAAAAGTTGCACTTTTGCCCCAAGTTATGCTCAGAAACACTGTTTAGAGCACTTACAACGCCAGCAAACGCTGTTTTGAACGCCTTAATGCAAGACTTACTACTTGTTTTGGAAATGCATGTGTAACATTACAAACATGATAAAACAGCTTGTTATCACATCCAAACACTGTTTTGAAACAAAATATGAGTTTTCAGTTCATTCTTCAAAAGTTGCACTTTTGCCCCAAGTTATGCACAGAAACACTGTTTAGAGCGCTTACAGCGCCAGCAAACGCTGTTTTGAACGCCTTAATGCAAGACTTACTACTTGTTTGGAAATGCATGTGTAACATCACAAACATATAAAACAGCTTGTTATCACATCCAAACACAGTTTTGAAACAAAATATGAGTTTTCAGTTCATTCTTCAAAAGTTGCACTTTTGCCACAAGTTATGCTCAGAACCACTGTTTAGAGCGCTTACAGCGCCAGCAAACGCTGTTTTGAACGCCTTAATGCAAGACTTACTACTTGTTTGGAAATGCATGTGTAACATCACAAACATGATAAAACAGCTTATCACATCCAAACACAGTTTTGAAACAAAATATGAGTTTTCAGTTCATTCTTCAAAAGTTGCACTTTTGCCACAAGTTATGCTCAGAAACACTGTTTAGAGCACTTACAACCGCCCAGCAAACGCTGTTTTGAACGCCTTAATGCAAGACTTACTACTTGTTTGGAAATGCATGTGTAACATCACAAACATGATAAAACAGCTTGTTATCACATCCAAACACAGTTTTGAAACAAAATATGAGTTTTCAGTTCATTCTTCAAAAGTTGCACTTTTGCCACAAGTTATGCTCAGAACCACTGCTTAGAGCGCTTACAGCGCCAGCAAACGCTGTTTTGAACGCCTTAATGCAAGACTTACTACTTGTTTGGAAATGCATGTGTAACATCACAAACATGATAAAACAGCTTATCACATCCAAACACAGTTTTGAAACAAAATATGAGTTTTCAGTTCATTCTTCAAAAGTTGCACTTTTGCCACAAGTTATGCTCAGAAAACACTGTTTAGAGCACTTACAACGCCAGCAAAACGCTGTTTTGAACGCCTTAATGCAAGACTTACTACTTGTTTGGAAAATGCATGTGTAACATTACAAACATGATAAAACAGCTTGTTATCACATCCAAACACTGTTTTGAAACAAAATATGAGTTTTCAGTTCATTCTTCAAAAGTTGCACTTTTGCCCCCAAGTTATGCTCAGAAACACTGTTTAGAGCACTTACAACGCCAGCAAACGCTGTTTTGAACGCCTTGATGCAAGACTTACTACTTGTTTGGAAATGCATGTGTAAACATCACAAACATGATAAAACAGCTTGTTATCACATCCAAACACAGTTTGAAACAAAAATATGAGTTTTCAGTTCATTCTTCAAAAGTTGCACTTTTGCCACAAGTTATGCTCAGAAACACTGTTTAGAGCGCTTACAGCGCCAGCAAACGCTGTTTTGAACGCCCTTAATGCAAGACTTACTACTTGTTTGGAAATGCATGTGTAACATTACAAACATGATAAACAGCTTGTTATCACATCCAAACACTGTTTTGAAACAAAATATGAGTTTTCAGTTCATTCTTCAAAAGTTGCACTTTTGCCACAAGTTATGCTCAGAACCACTGTTTAGAGCGCTTACAGCGCCAGCAAACGCTGTTTTGAACGCCTTAATGCAAGACTTACTACTTGTTTGGAAATGCATGTGTAACATCACAAACATGATAAAACAGCTTGTTATCACATCCAAACACAGTTTTGAAACAAAATATGAGTTTTCAGTTCATTCTTCAAAAGTTGCACTTTTGCCCCAAGTTATGCTCAGAAACACTGTTTAGAGCACTTACAACGCCAGCAAACGCTGTTTTGAACGCCTTAAATGCAAGACTTACTACTTGTTTGGAAATGCATGTGTAACATTACAAACATGATAAAACAGCTTGTTATCACATCCAAACACTGTTTTGAAACAAAATATGAGTTTTCAGTTCATTCTTCAAAAGTTGCACTTTTGCCCCAAGTTATGCACAGAAACACTGTTTAGAGCGCTTACAGCGCCAGCAAAACGCTGTTTTGACGCCTTAATGCAAGACTTACTACTTGTTTGGAAATGCATGTGTAACATCACAAACATGATAAAACAGCTTGTTATCACATCCAAACACAGTTTGAAACAAAATATGAGTTTTCAGTTCATTCTTCAAAAGTTGCACTTTTGCCACAAGTTATGCTCAGAACCACTGCTTAGAGCGCTTACAGCGCCAGCAAACGCTGTTTTGAACGCCTTAATGCAAGGACTTACTACTTGTTTGGAAATGCATGTGTAACATCACAAACATGATAAACAGCTTATCACATCCAAACACAGTTTTGAAACAAAATATGAGTTTTCAGTTCATTCTTCAAAAGTTGCACTTTTGCCACAAGTTATGCTCAGAAACACTGTTTAGAGCACTTACAACGCCAGCAAACGCTGTTTTGAACGCCTTAATGCAAGACTTACTACTTGTTTGGAAATGCATGTGTAACATTACAAACATGATAAAACAGCTTGTTATCACATCCAAACACTGTTTTGAAACAAAATATGAGTTTCAGTTCATTCTTCAAAGTTGCACTTTTGCCCCAAGTTATGCTCAGAAACACTGTTTAGAGCACTTACAAACGCCAGCAAACGCTGTTTTTGAACGCCTTGATGCAAGACTTACTACTTGTTTGGAAATGCATGTGTAACATCACAAACATGATAAAACAGCTTGTTATCACATCCAAACACAGTTTTGAAACAAAATATGAGTTTTCAGTTCATTCTTCAAAAGTTGCACTTTTGCCCCAAGTTATGCTCAGAAACACTGTTTAGAGCGCTTTACAGCGCCAGCAAACGCTGTTTTGAACGCCTTAATGCAAGACTTACTACTTGTTTGGAAATGCATGTGTAACATTACAAACATGATAAAACAGCTTGTTATCACATCCAAACACTGTTTTGAAACAAAATATGAGTTTTCAGTTCATTCTTCAAAAGTTGCACTTTTGCCCCAAGTTATGCAACAGAAACACTGTTAGAGCGCTTACAGCGCCAGCAAACGCTGTTTTGAACGCCTTAATGCAAGACTTACTACTTGTTTGGAAATGCATGTGTAACCCATCACAAACATGATAAAACAGCTTGTTATCACATCCAAACACAGTTTTGAAACAAAATATGAGTTTTCAGTTCATTCTTCAAAAGTTGCACTTTTGCCACAAGTTATGCTCAGAAACACTGTTTAGAGCACTTACAACGCCAGCAAACGCTGTTTTGAACGCCTTAATGCAAGACTTACTACTTGTTTTGGAAATGTATGTGTAACATCACAAACATGATAAAACAGCTTGTTATCACATCCAAACACTGTTTTGAAACAAAATATGAGTTTTCAGTTCATTCTTCAAAGTTGCACTTTGCCACAAGTTATGCTCAGAACCACTGTTTAGAGCGGCTTACAGCGCCAGCAAACGCTGTTTTGAACGCCTTAATGCAAGACTTACTAATTGTTTGGAAATGCATGTGTAACATCACAAACATGATAAAACAGCTTGTTATCACATCCAAACACAGTTTTGAAACAAAATATGAGTTTTCAGTTCATTCTTCAAAAGTTGCCACTTTTGCCCCAAGTTATGCTCAGAAACACTGTTTAGAGCGCTTTACAGCGCCAGCAAACGCTGTTTTGAACGCCTTAATGCAAGACTTACTACTTGTTTGGAAATGCATGTGTAACATCACAAACATGATAAAACAGCTTGTTATCACATCCAAACACAGTTTTGAAACAAATTATGAGTTTTCAGTTCATTCTTCAAAAGTTGCACTTTTGCCACAAGTTATGCTCAGAAACACTGTTTAGAGCGCTTACAGCGCCAGCAAACGCTGTTTTGAACGCCTTAATGCAAGACTTACTACTTGTTTGGAAATGCATGTGTAACATTACAAACATGATAAAACAGCTTGTTATCACATCCAAACACAGTTTTGAAACAAAATATGAGTTTTCAGTTCATTCTTCAAAAGTTGCACTTTTGCCCCAAGTTATGCTCAGAAACACTGTTTAGAGCGCTTACAGCGCCAGCAAACGCTGTTTTGAACGCCTTAAATGCAAGACTTACTACTTGTTTGGAAATGCATGTGTAACATCACAAACATGATAAAACAGCTTGTTATCACATCCAAACACAGTTTTGAAACAAAATATGAGTTTTCAGTTCATTCTTCAAAAGTTGCACTTTTGCCACAAGTTATGCTCAGAAACACTGTTTAGAGCGCTTACAGCGCCAGCAAACGCTGTTTTGAAACGCCTTAATGCAAGACTTACTACTTGTTTGGAAATGCATGTGTAGCATTACAAACATGATAAAACAGCTTGTTATCACATCCAAACACTGTTTTGAAACAAAATATGAGTTTCAGTTCATTCTTCAAAAGTTGCACTTTTGCCCCAAGTTATGCTCAGAAACACTGTTTAGAGCGCTTACAGCCGCCAGCAAACGCTGTTTTGAACGCCTTAATGCAAGACTTACTACTTGTTGGAAATGCATGTGTAACATCACAAACATGATAAACAGCTTGTTATCACATCCAAACACAGTTTTGAAACAAAATATGAGTTTTCAGTTCATTCCTTCAAAAGTTGCACTTTTGCCACAAGTTATGCTCAGAAACACTGTTTAGAGCGCTTACAGCGCCAGCAAACGCTGTTTTGAACGCCTTAATGCAAGACTTACTACTTGTTTGGAAATGCATGTGTAACATTACAAACATGATAAAACAGCTTGTTATCACATCCAAACACTGTTTTGAAACAAAATATGAGTTTTCAGTTCATTCTTCAAAAGTTGCACTTTTGCCCCAAGTTATGCTCAGAAACACTGTTTAGAGCGCTTACAGCGCCAGCAAACGCTGTTTTTGAACGCCTTAATGCAAGACTTACTACTTGTTTGGAAATGCATGTGTAACATCACAAACATGATAAAACAGCTTGTTATCACATCCAAACACAGTTTTGAAACAAAATATGAGTTTTCAGTTCATTCTTCAAAAGTTGCACTTTTGCCCCAAGTTATGCTCAGAAACACTGTTTAGAGCACTTACAACGCCAGCAAACGCTGTTTTGAACGCCTTGATGCAAGACTTACTACTTGTTTGGAAATGCATGTGTAACATCACAAACATGATAAAACAGCTTGTATCACATCCAAACACAGTTTTGAAACAAAATATGAGTTTTCAGTTCATTCTTCAAAGTTGCACTTTTGCCACAAGTTATGCTCAGAAACACTGTTTAGAGCGCTTACAGCGCCAGCAAACGCTGTTTTGTAACGCCTTAATGCAAGGACTTACTACTTGTTTGGAAATGCATGTGTAACATCACAACATGATAAAACAGCTTGTTATCACATCCAAACACAGTTTGAAACAAAATATGAGTTTTCAGTTCATTCTTCAAAAGTTGCACTTTTGCCACAAGTTATGCTCAGAAACACTGTTTAGAGCACTTACAACGCCAGCAAACGTTGTTTTGAACGCCTTAATGCAAGACTTACTACTTGTTTGGAAATGCATGTGTAACATTACAAACATGATAAAACAGCTTGTTATCACAATCCAAACACTGTTTTGAAACAAAATATGAGTTTTCAGTTCATTCTTCAAAAGTTGCACTTTTGCCCCAAGTTATGCTCAGAAACACTGTTTAGAGCGCTTACAGCGCCAGCAAACGCTGTTTTGAAACGCCTTAATGCAAGACTTACTACTATGTTTGGAAATGCATGTGTAACATTACAAACATGATAAAACAGCTTGTTATCACATCCAAACACTGTTTTGAAACAAAATAGAGTTTTCAGTTCATTCTTCAAAAGTTGCACTTTTGGCCCCAAGTTATGCTCAGAAACACTGTTTAGAGCGCTTACAGCGCCAGCAAACGCTGTTTTGAACGCCTTATTGCAAGACTTACTACTTGTTTGGAAATGCATGTGTAACATCACAAACATGATAAAAACAGCTTGTTATCACATCCAAACACAGTTTTGAAACAAAATATGAGTTTTCAGTTCATTCTTCAAAAGTTGCACTTTTGCCACAAGTTATGCTCAGAACCACTGTTTAGAGCGCTTACAGCGCCAGCAAACGCTGTTTTGAACGCCTTAATGCAAGACTTACTACTTGTTTGGAAATGCATGTGTAACATCACAAACATGATAAAACAGCTTGTTATCACATCCAAACACAGTTTTGAAACAAAATATGAGTTTTTCAGTTCATTCTTCAAAAGTTTGCACTTTTGCCCCAAGGTTATGCACAGAAACACTGTTTAGAGCGCTTACAGCGCCAGCAAACGCTGTTTTGAACGCCTTAATGCAAGACTTACTACTTGTTTGGAAATGCATGTGTAACATCACAAACATGATAAAACAGCTTGTTATCACATCCCAAACACAGTTTGAAACAAAATATGAGTTTTCAGTTCATTCTTCAAAAGTTGCACTTTTGCCACAAGTTATGCTCAGAAAACACTGTTTAGAGCACTTACAACGCCAGCAAACGCTGTTTTGAACGCCTTAATGCAAGACTTACTACTTGTTTGGAAATGCATGTGTTAAACATTACAAACATGATAAAACAGCTTGTTATCACATCCAAACACTGTTTTCATTCAAAATATGAGTTTTCTTTTCATTCTTCAAAAGTTGCACTTTGCCCCAAGTTATGCTCAGAAACACTGTTTAGAGCACTTACAACGCCAGCAAACGCTGTTTTGAACGCCTTAATGCAAGACTTACTACTTGTTTGGAAATGCATGTGTAACATCACAAACATGATAAAACAGCTTGTTATCACATCCCAAACATAGTTTTGAAACAAAATATGAGTTTTCAGTTCATTCTTCAAAAGTTGCACTTTTGCCACAAGTTATGCTCAGAACCACTGTTTAGAGCGCTTACAGCGCCAGCAAACGCTGTTTTGAACGCCTTAATGCAAGACTTACTACTTGTTTGGAAAATGCATGTGTAACATTACAAACATGATAAAACAGCTTGTTATCACATCCAAACACTGTTTTGAAACAAAATATGAGTTTTCAGTTCATTCTTCAAAAGTTGCACTTTTGCCCCAAGTTATGCTCAGAAACACTGTTTAGAGCGCTTACAGCGCCAGCAAACGCTGTTTTGAACGCCTTAATGCAAGACTTACTACTTGTTTGGAAATGCATGTGTAACATCACAAACATGATAAAACAGCTTGTTATCACCATCCAAACACAGTTTTGAAACAAAATATGAGTTTTCAGTTCATTCTTCAAAAGTTGCACTTTTGCCACAAGTTATGCTCAGAAACACTGTTTAGAGCACTTACAACGCCAGCAAACGTTGTTTTGAACGCCTTAATGCAAGACTTACTACTTGTTTGGAATTGCATGTGTAACATTACAAACATGATAAAACAGCTTGTTATCACATCCAAACACTGTTTTGAAACAAAATATGAGTTTTCAGTTCATTCTTCAAAAGTTGCACTTTTGCCCCAAGTTATGCTCAGAAACACTGTTTAGAGCGCTTACAGCGCCAGCAAACGCTGTTTTGAACGCCTTAATGCAAGACTTACTACTTGTTTGGAAATGCATGTGTAACATCACAAACATGATAAAACAGCTTGTTATCACATCCAAACACAGTTTTGAAACAAAATATGAGTTTTCAGTTCATTCTTCAAAAGTTGCACTTTTGCCACAAGTTATGCTCAGAAACACTGTTTAGAGCACTTACAACGCCAGCAAACGTGTTTTGAACGCCTTAATGCAAGACTTACTACTTGTTTGGAAATGCATGTGAACATTACAAACATGATAAAACAGCTTGTTATCACATCCAAACACTGTTTTGAAACAAATATGAGTTTTCAGTTCATTCTTCAAAAGTTGCACTTTTGCCACAAGTTATGCTCAGAAACACTGTTTAGAGCACTTACAACGCCAGCAAACGCTGTTTTGAACGCCTTAATGCAAGACTTACTACTTGTTTGGAAATGCATGTGTAACATTACAAACATGATTAAAACAGCTTGTTATCACATCCAAACACTGTTTTGAAACAAAATATGAGTTTTCAGTTCATTCTTCAAAAGTTGCACTTTTGCCCCCAAGTTATGCTCAGAAACACTGTTTAGAGCGCTTACAGCGCCAGCAAATGCTGTTTTGAACGCCTTAATGCAAGACTTACTACTTGTTTGGAAATGCATGTGTAACATCACAAACATGATAAAAACAGCTTGTTATCACATCCAAACACAGTTTTGAAACAAAATATGAGGTTTTCAGTTTCATTCTTCAAAAGTTGCAGTTTTGCCACAAGTTATGCTCAGAAACACTGTTTAGAGCACTTACAACGCCAGCAAACGCTGTTTTGGAACGCCTTAATGCAAGCCTTACACTTGTTTGGAAATGCATGTGTAACATTACAAACATGATAAAACAGCTTGTTATCACATCCAAACACTGTTTAAAATATGAGTTTTCTTTTCATTCTTCAAAAGTTGCACTTTTGCCCCAAGTTATGCTCAGAAACACTGTTTAGAGCGCTTACAGCGCCAGCAAACGCTGTTTTGAACGCCTTAATGCAAGACTTACTACTTGTTTGGAAATGCATGTGTAACATCACAAACATGATAAAACAGCTTGTTATCACATCCAAACACAGTTTTGAAACAAAATATGAGTTTTCAGTTCATTCTTCAAAAGTTGCACTTTTGCCACAAGTTATGCTCAGAAACACTGTTTAGAGCACTTACAATGCCAGCAAACGCTGTTTTGAACGCCTTAATGCAAGACTTACTACTTGTTTGGAAATGCATGTGTAACATTACAAACATGATAAAACAGCTTGTTATCACATCCAAACATTGTTTTGAAACAAAATATGAGTTTTCAGTTCATTCTTCAAAAGTTGCACTTTTGCCACAAGTTATGCTCAGAACCACTGTTTAGAGCACTTACAGCGCCAGCAAACGCTGTTTTGAACGCCTTAATGCTAGACTTACTACTTGTTTGGAAATGCATGTGTAACATCACAAACATGATAAAACAGCTTGTTATCACATCCAAACACAGTTTTGAAACAAAATATGAGTTTTCAGTTCATTCTTCAAAAGTTGCACTTTTGCCCCAAGTTATGCTCAGAAACACTGTTTAGAGCGCTTACAGCGCCAGCAAACGCTGTTTTGAACGCCTTAATGCAAGATTTACTACTTGTTTGGAAATGCATGTGTAACATCACAAACATGATAAAACAGCTTATCACATCCAAACACAGTTTTGAAACAAAATATGAGTTTTCAGTTCATTCTTCAAAAGTTGCACTTTTGCCACAAGTTATGCTCAGAAACACTGTTTAGAGCACTTACAACGCCAGCAAACGCTGTTTTGAACGCCTTAATGCAAGACTTACTACTTGTTTGGAAATGCATGTGTAACATTACAAACATGATAAAACAGCTTGTTATCACATACAAACACTGTTTTGAAACAAAATATGAGTTTTCAGTTCATTCTTCAAAAGTTGCACTTTTGCCCCAAGTTATGCACAGAAACACTGTTTAGAGCGCTTACAGCGCCAGCAAACGCTGTTTTGAACGCCTTAATGCAAGACTTACTACTTGTTTGGAAATGCATGTGTAACATCACAAACATGATAAAACAGCTTGTTATCACATCCAAACACAGTTTTGAAACAAAATATGAGTTTTCAGTTCATTCTTCAAAAGTTGCACTTTTGCCACAAGTTATGCTCAGAACCACTGTTTAGAGCGCTTACAGCGCCAGCAAACGCTGTTTTGAACGCCTTAATGCAAGACTTACTACTTGTTTGGAAATGCATGTGTAACATCACAAACATGATAAAACAGCTTGTTATCACATCCAAACACAGTTTTGAAACAAAATATGAGTTTTCAGTTCATTCTTCAAAAGTTGCACTTTTGCCCCAAGTTATGCTCAGAAACACTGTTTAGAGCGCTTACAGCGCCAGCAAACGCTGTTTTGAACGCCTTAATGCAAGACTTACTACTTGTTTGGAAATGCATGTGTAACATCACAAACATGATAAAACAGCTTGTTATCACATCCAAACACAGTTTTGAAACAAAATATGAGTTTTCAGTTCATTCTTCAAAAGTTGCACTTTTGCCACAAGTTATGCTCAGAACCACTGTTTAGAGCGCTTACAGCGCCAGCAAACGCTGTTTTGAACGCCTTAATGCAAGACTTACTACTTGTTTGGAAATGCATGTGTAACATCACAAACATGATAAAACAGCTTGTTATCACATCCAAACACAGTTTTGAAACAAAATATGAGTTTTCAGTTCATTCTTCAAAAGTTGCACTTTTGCCCCAAGTTATGCTCAGAAACACTGTTTAGAGCGCTTACAGCGCCAGCAAACGGTGTTTTGAACGCCTTAATGCAAGACTTACTACTTGTTTGGAAATGCATGTGTAACATCACAAACATGATAAAACAGCTTGTTATCACATCCAAACACAGTTTTGAAACAAAATATGAGTTTTCAGTTCATTCTTCAAAAGTTGCACTTTTGCCACAAGTTATGCTCAGAAACACTGTTTAGAGCACTTACAACGCCAGCAAACGCTGTTTTGAACGCCTTAATGCAAGACTTACTACTTGTTTGGAAATGCATGTGTAACATTACAAACATGATAAAACAGCTTGTTATCACATACAAACACTGTTTTGAAACAAAATATGAGTTTTCAGTTCATTCTTCAAAAGTTGCACTTTTGCCCCAAGTTATGCTCAGAAACACTGTTTAGAGCGCTTACAGCGCCAGCAAACGCTGTTTTGAACGCCTTAATGCAAGACTTACTACTTGTTTGGAAATGCATGTGTAACATCACAAACATGATAAAACAGCTTGTTATCACATCCAAACACAGTTTTGAAACAAAATATGAGTTTTCAGTTCATTCTTCAAAAGTTGCACTTTTGCCACAAGTTATGCTCAGAAACACTGTTTAGAGCACTTACAACGCCAGCAAACGCTGTTTTGAACGCCTTAATGCAAGACTTACTACTTGTTTGGAAATGCATGTGTAACATTACAAACATGATAAAACAGCTTGTTATCACATACAAACACTGTTTTGAAACAAAATATGAGTTTTCAGTTCATTCTTCAAAAGTTGCACTTTTGCCCCAAGTTATGCACAGAAACACTGTTTAGAGCGCTTACAGCGCCAGCAAACGCTGTTTTGAACGCCTTAATGCAAGACTTACTACTTGTTTGGAAATGCATGTGTAACATCACAAACATGATAAAACAGCTTGTTATCACATCCAAACACAGTTTTGAAACAAAATATGAGTTTTCAGTTCATTCTTCAAAAGTTGCACTTTTGCCACAAGTTATGCTCAGAACCACTGTTTAGAGCGCTTACAGCGCCAGCAAACGCTGTTTTGAACGCCTTAATGCAAGACTTACTACTTGTTTGGAAATGCATGTGTAACATCACAAACATGATAAAACAGCTTGTTATCACATCCAAACACAGTTTTGAAACAAAATATGAGTTTTCAGTTCATTCTTCAAAAGTTGCACTTTTGCCCCAAGTTATGCTCAGAAACACTGTTTAGAGCGCTTACAGCGCCAGCAAACGCTGTTTTGAACGCCTTAATGCAAGACTTACTACTTGTTTGGAAATGCATGTGTAACATCACAAACATGATAAAACAGCTTGTTATCACATCCAAACACAGTTTTGAAACAAAATATGAGTTTTCAGTTCATTCTTCAAAAGTTGCACTTTTGCCACAAGTTATGCTCAGAACCACTGTTTAGAGCGCTTACAGCGCCAGCAAACGCTGTTTTGAACGCCTTAATGCAAGACTTACTACTTGTTTGGAAATGCATGTGTAACATCACAAACATGATAAAACAGCTTGTTATCACATCCAAACACAGTTTTGAAACAAAATATGAGTTTTCAGTTCATTCTTCAAAAGTTGCACTTTTGCCACAAGTTATGCTCAGAAACACTGTTTAGAGCACTTACAACGCCAGCAAACGCTGTTTTGAACGCCTTAATGCAAGACTTACTACTTGTTTGGAAATGCATGTGTAACATTACAAACATGATAAAACAGCTTGTTATCACATACAAACACTGTTTTGAAACAAAATATGAGTTTTCAGTTCATTCTTCAAAAGTTGCACTTTTGCCCCAAGTTATGCTCAGAAACACTGTTTAGAGCGCTTACAGCGCCAGCAAACGCTGTTTTGAACGCCTTAATGCAAGACTTACTACTTGTTTGGAAATGCATGTGTAACATCACAAACATGATAAAACAGCTTGTTATCACATCCAAACACAGTTTTGAAACAAAATATGAGTTTTCAGTTCATTCTTCAAAAGTTGCACTTTTGCCACAAGTTATGCTCAGAAACACTGTTTAGAGCACTTACAACGCCAGCAAACGCTGTTTTGAACGCCTTAATGCAAGACTTACTACTTGTTTGGAAATGCATGTGTAACATTACAAACATGATAAAACAGCTTGTTATCACATCCAAACACTGTTTTGAAACAAAATATGAGTTTTCAGTTCATTCTTCAAAAGTTGCACTTTTGCCACAAGTTATGCTCAGAACCACTGTTTAGAGCACTTACAGCGCCAGCAAACGCTGTTTTGAACGCCTTAATGCAAGACTTACTACTTGTTTGGAAATGCATGTGTAACATCACAAACATGATAAAACAGCTTGTTATCACATCCAAACACTGTTTTGAAACAAAATATGAGTTTTCAGTTCATTCTTCAAAAGTTGCACTTTTGCCACAAGTTATGCTCAGAAACACTGTTTAGAGCACTTACAACGCCAGCAAACGCTGTTTTGAACGCCTTAATGCAAGACTTACTACTTGTTTGGAAATGCATGTGTAACATTACAAACATGATAAAACAGCTTGTTATCACATCCAAACACTGTTTTGAAACAAAATATGAGTTTTCAGTTCATTCTTCAAAAGTTGCACTTTTGCCCCAAGTTATGCTCGGAAACACTGTTTAGAGCGCTTACAGCGCCAGCAAACGCTGTTTTGAACGCCTTAATGCAAGACTTACTACTTGTTTGGAAATGCATGTGTAACATCACAAACATGATAAAACAGCTTGTTATCACATCCAAACACAGTTTTGAAACAAAATATGAGTTTTCAGTTCATTCTTCAAAAGTTGCACTTTTGCCACAAGTTATGCTCAGAAACACTGTTTAGAGCACTTACAACGCCAGCAAACGCTGTTTTGAACGCCTTAATGCAAGACTTACTACTTGTTTGGAAATGCATGTGTAACATTACAAACATGATAAAACAGCTTGTTATCACATCCAAACACTGTTTTCATTCAAAATATGAGTTTTCTTTTCATTCTTCAAAAGTTGCACTTTTGCCCCAAGTTATGCTCAGAAACACTGTTTAGAGCGCTTACAGCGCCAGCAAACGCTGTTTTGAACGCCTTAATGCAAGACTTACTACTTGTTTGGAAATGCATGTGTAACATCACAAACATGATAAAACAGCTTGTTATCACATCCAAACACAGTTTTGAAACAAAATATGAGTTTTCAGTTCATTCTTCAAAAGTTGCACTTTTGCCACAAGTTATGCTCAGAAACACTGTTTAGAGCACTTACAACGCCAGCAAACGCTGTTTTGAACGCCTTAATGCAAGACTTACTACTTGTTTGGAAATGCATGTGTAACATTACAAACATGATAAAACAGCTTGTTATCACATCCAAACATTGTTTTGAAACAAAATATGAGTTTTCAGTTCATTCTTCAAAAGTTGCACTTTTGCCACAAGTTATGCTCAGAACCACTGTTTAGAGCACTTACAGCGCCAGCAAACGCTGTTTTGAACGCCTTAATGCTAGACTTACTACTTGTTTGGAAATGCATGTGTAACATCACAAACATGATAAAACAGCTTGTTATCACATCCAAACACAGTTTTGAAACAAAATATGAGTTTTCAGTTCATTCTTCAAAAGTTGCACTTTTGCCCCAAGTTATGCTCAGAAACACTGTTTAGAGCGCTTACAGCGCCAGCAAACGCTGTTTTGAACGCCTTAATGCAAGATTTACTACTTGTTTGGAAATGCATGTGTAACATCACAAACATGATAAAACAGCTTATCACATCCAAACACAGTTTTGAAACAAAATATGAGTTTTCAGTTCATTCTTCAAAAGTTGCACTTTTGCCACAAGTTATGCTCAGAAACACTGTTTAGAGCACTTACAACGCCAGCAAACGCTGTTTTGAACGCCTTAATGCAAGACTTACTACTTGTTTGGAAATGCATGTGTAACATTACAAACATGATAAAACAGCTTGTTATCACATACAAACACTGTTTTGAAACAAAATATGAGTTTTCAGTTCATTCTTCAAAAGTTGCACTTTTGCCCCAAGTTATGCACAGAAACACTGTTTAGAGCGCTTACAGCGCCAGCAAACGCTGTTTTGAACGCCTTAATGCAAGACTTACTACTTGTTTGGAAATGCATGTGTAACATCACAAACATGATAAAACAGCTTGTTATCACATCCAAACACAGTTTTGAAACAAAATATGAGTTTTCAGTTCATTCTTCAAAAGTTGCACTTTTGCCACAAGTTATGCTCAGAACCACTGTTTAGAGCGCTTACAGCGCCAGCAAACGCTGTTTTGAACGCCTTAATGCAAGACTTACTACTTGTTTGGAAATGCATGTGTAACATCACAAACATGATAAAACAGCTTGTTATCACATCCAAACACAGTTTTGAAACAAAATATGAGTTTTCAGTTCATTCTTCAAAAGTTGCACTTTTGCCCCAAGTTATGCTCAGAAACACTGTTTAGAGCGCTTACAGCGCCAGCAAACGCTGTTTTGAACGCCTTAATGCAAGACTTACTACTTGTTTGGAAATGCATGTGTAACATCACAAACATGATAAAACAGCTTGTTATCACATCCAAACACAGTTTTGAAACAAAATATGAGTTTTCAGTTCATTCTTCAAAAGTTGCACTTTTGCCACAAGTTATGCTCAGAACCACTGTTTAGAGCGCTTACAGCGCCAGCAAACGCTGTTTTGAACGCCTTAATGCAAGACTTACTACTTGTTTGGAAATGCATGTGTAACATCACAAACATGATAAAACAGCTTGTTATCACATCCAAACACAGTTTTGAAACAAAATATGAGTTTTCAGTTCATTCTTCAAAAGTTGCACTTTTGCCCCAAGTTATGCTCAGAAACACTGTTTAGAGCGCTTACAGCGCCAGCAAACGGTGTTTTGAACGCCTTAATGCAAGACTTACTACTTGTTTGGAAATGCATGTGTAACATCACAAACATGATAAAACAGCTTGTTATCACATCCAAACACAGTTTTGAAACAAAATATGAGTTTTCAGTTCATTCTTCAAAAGTTGCACTTTTGCCACAAGTTATGCTCAGAAACACTGTTTAGAGCACTTACAACGCCAGCAAACGCTGTTTTGAACGCCTTAATGCAAGACTTACTACTTGTTTGGAAATGCATGTGTAACATTACAAACATGATAAAACAGCTTGTTATCACATACAAACACTGTTTTGAAACAAAATATGAGTTTTCAGTTCATTCTTCAAAAGTTGCACTTTTGCCCCAAGTTATGCTCAGAAACACTGTTTAGAGCGCTTACAGCGCCAGCAAACGCTGTTTTGAACGCCTTAATGCAAGACTTACTACTTGTTTGGAAATGCATGTGTAACATCACAAACATGATAAAACAGCTTGTTATCACATCCAAACACAGTTTTGAAACAAAATATGAGTTTTCAGTTCATTCTTCAAAAGTTGCACTTTTGCCACAAGTTATGCTCAGAAACACTGTTTAGAGCACTTACAACGCCAGCAAACGCTGTTTTGAACGCCTTAATGCAAGACTTACTACTTGTTTGGAAATGCATGTGTAACATTACAAACATGATAAAACAGCTTGTTATCACATACAAACACTGTTTTGAAACAAAATATGAGTTTTCAGTTCATTCTTCAAAAGTTGCACTTTTGCCCCAAGTTATGCACAGAAACACTGTTTAGAGCGCTTACAGCGCCAGCAAACGCTGTTTTGAACGCCTTAATGCAAGACTTACTACTTGTTTGGAAATGCATGTGTAACATCACAAACATGATAAAACAGCTTGTTATCACATCCAAACACAGTTTTGAAACAAAATATGAGTTTTCAGTTCATTCTTCAAAAGTTGCACTTTTGCCACAAGTTATGCTCAGAACCACTGTTTAGAGCGCTTACAGCGCCAGCAAACGCTGTTTTGAACGCCTTAATGCAAGACTTACTACTTGTTTGGAAATGCATGTGTAACATCACAAACATGATAAAACAGCTTGTTATCACATCCAAACACAGTTTTGAAACAAAATATGAGTTTTCAGTTCATTCTTCAAAAGTTGCACTTTTGCCCCAAGTTATGCTCAGAAACACTGTTTAGAGCGCTTACAGCGCCAGCAAACGCTGTTTTGAACGCCTTAATGCAAGACTTACTACTTGTTTGGAAATGCATGTGTAACATCACAAACATGATAAAACAGCTTGTTATCACATCCAAACACAGTTTTGAAACAAAATATGAGTTTTCAGTTCATTCTTCAAAAGTTGCACTTTTGCCACAAGTTATGCTCAGAACCACTGTTTAGAGCGCTTACAGCGCCAGCAAACGCTGTTTTGAACGCCTTAATGCAAGACTTACTACTTGTTTGGAAATGCATGTGTAACATCACAAACATGATAAAACAGCTTGTTATCACATCCAAACACAGTTTTGAAACAAAATATGAGTTTTCAGTTCATTCTTCAAAAGTTGCACTTTTGCCACAAGTTATGCTCAGAAACACTGTTTAGAGCACTTACAACGCCAGCAAACGCTGTTTTGAACGCCTTAATGCAAGACTTACTACTTGTTTGGAAATGCATGTGTAACATTACAAACATGATAAAACAGCTTGTTATCACATACAAACACTGTTTTGAAACAAAATATGAGTTTTCAGTTCATTCTTCAAAAGTTGCACTTTTGCCCCAAGTTATGCTCAGAAACACTGTTTAGAGCGCTTACAGCGCCAGCAAACGCTGTTTTGAACGCCTTAATGCAAGACTTACTACTTGTTTGGAAATGCATGTGTAACATCACAAACATGATAAAACAGCTTGTTATCACATCCAAACACAGTTTTGAAACAAAATATGAGTTTTCAGTTCATTCTTCAAAAGTTGCACTTTTGCCACAAGTTATGCTCAGAAACACTGTTTAGAGCACTTACAACGCCAGCAAACGCTGTTTTGAACGCCTTAATGCAAGACTTACTACTTGTTTGGAAATGCATGTGTAACATTACAAACATGATAAAACAGCTTGTTATCACATCCAAACACTGTTTTGAAACAAAATATGAGTTTTCAGTTCATTCTTCAAAAGTTGCACTTTTGCCACAAGTTATGCTCAGAACCACTGTTTAGAGCACTTACAGCGCTAGCAAACGCTGTTTTGAACGCCTTAATGCAAGACTTACTACTTGTTTGGAAATGCATGTGTAACATCACAAACATGATAAAACAGCTTGTTATCACATCCAAACACTGTTTTGAAACAAAATATGAGTTTTCAGTTCATTCTTCAAAAGTTGCACTTTTGCCCCAAGTTATGCTCAGAAACACTGTTTAGAGCGCTTACAGCGCCAGCAAACGCTGTTTTGAACGCCTTAATGCAAGACTTACTACTTGTTTGGAAATGCATGTGTAACATTACAAACATGATAAAACAGCTTGTTATCACATCCAAACACAGTTTTGAAACAAAATATGAGTTTTCAGTTCATTCTTCAAAGGTTGCACTTTTGCCACAAGTTATGCTCAGAAACACTGTTTAGAGCACTTACAACGCCAGCAAACGCTGTTTTGAACGCCTTAATGCAAGACTTACTACTTGTTTGGAAATGCATGTGTAACATTACAAACATGATAAAACAGCTTGTTATCACATACAAACACTGTTTTGAAACAAAATATGAGTTTTCAGTTCATTCTTCAAAAGTTGCACTTTTGCCCCAAGTTATGCTCAGAAACACTGTTTAGAGCGCTTACAGCGCCAGCAAACGCTGTTTTGAACGCCTTAATGCAAGACTTACTACTTGTTTGGAAATGCATGTGTAACATCACAAACATGATAAAACAGCTTGTTATCACATCCAAACACAGTTTTGAAACAAAATATGAGTTTTCAGTTCATTCTTCAAAAGTTGCACTTTTGCCACAAGTTATGCTCAGAAACACTGTTTAGAGCACTTACAACGCCAGCAAACGCTGTTTTGAACGCCTTAATGCAAGACTTACTACTTGTTTGGAAATGCATGTGTAACATTACAAACATGATAAAACAGCTTGTTATCACATCCAAACACTGTTTTGAAACAAAATATGAGTTTTCAGTTCATTCTTCAAAAGTTGCACTTTTGCCACAAGTTATGCTCAGAACCACTGTTTAGAGCACTTACAGCGCCAGCAAACGCTGTTTTGAACGCCTTAATGCAAGACTTACTACTTGTTTGGAAATGCATGTGTAACATCACAAACATGATAAAACAGCTTGTTATCACATCCAAACACAGTTTTGAAACAAAATATGAGTTTTCAGTTCATTCTTCAAAAGTTGCACTTTTGCCCCAAGTTATGCTCAGAAACACTGTTTAGAGCGCTTACAGCGCCAGCAAACGCTGTTTTGAACGCCTTAATGCAAGACTTACTACTTGTTTGGAAATGCATGTGTAACATCACAAACATGATAAAACAGCTTGTTATCACATCCAAACACAGTTTTGAAACAAAATATGAGTTTTCAGTTCATTCTTCAAAGGTTGCACTTTTGCCACAAGTTATGCTCAGAAACACTGTTTAGAGCACTTACAACGCCAGCAAACGCTGTTTTGAACGCCTTAATGCAAGACTTACTACTTGTTTGGAAATGCATGTGTAACATTACAAACATGATAAAACAGCTTGTTATCACATACAAACACTGTTTTGAAACAAAATATGAGTTTTCAGTTCATTCTTCAAAAGTTGCACTTTTGCCCCAAGTTATGCTCAGAAACACTGTTTAGAGCGCTTACAGCGCCAGCAAACGCTGTTTTGAACGCCTTAATGCAAGACTTACTACTTGTTTGGAAATGCATGTGTAACATCACAAACATGATAAAACAGCTTGTTATCACATCCAAACACAGTTTTGAAACAAAATATGAGTTTTCAGTTCATTCTTCAAAGGTTGCACTTTTGCCACAAGTTATGCTCAGAAACACTGTTTAGAGCACTTACAACGCCAGCAAACGCTGTTTTGAACGCCTTAATGCAAGACTTACTACTTGTTTGGAAATGCATGTGTAACATTACAAACATGATAAAACAGCTTGTTATCACATACAAACACTGTTTTGAAACAAAATATGAGTTTTCAGTTCATTCTTCAAAAGTTGCACTTTTGCCCCGAGTTATGCTCAGAAACACTGTTTAGAGCGCTTACAGCGCCAGCAAACGCTGTTTTGAACGCCTTAATGCAAGACTTACTACTTGTTTGGAAATGCATGTGTAACATCACAAACATGATAAAACAGCTTGTTATCACATCCAAACACAGTTTTGAAACAAAATATGAGTTTTCAGTTCATTCTTCAAAAGTTGCACTTTTGCCACAAGTTATGCTCAGAAACACTGTTTAGAGCACTTACAACGCCAGCAAACGCTGTTTTGAACGCCTTAATGCAAGACTTACTACTTGTTTGGAAATGCATGTGTAACATCACAAACATGATAAAACAGCTTGTTATCACATCCAAACACAGTTTTGAAACAAAATATGAGTTTTCAGTTCATTCTTCAAAAGTTGCACTTTTGCCCCAAGTTATGCTCAGAAACACTGTTTAGAGCGCTTACAGCGCCAGCAAACGCTGTTTTGAACGCCTTAATGCAAGACTTACTACTTGTTTGGAAATGCATGTGTAACATCACAAACATGATAAAACAGCTTGTTATCACATCCAAACACAGTTTTGAAACAAAATATGAGTTTTCAGTTCATTCTTCAAAGGTTGCACTTTTGCCACAAGTTATGCTCAGAAACACTGTTTAGAGCACTTACAACGCCAGCAAACGCTGTTTTGAACGCCTTAATGCAAGACTTACTACTTGTTTGGAAATGCATGTGTAACATTACAAACATGATAAAACAGCTTGTTATCACATACAAACACTGTTTTGAAACAAAATATGAGTTTTCAGTTCATTCTTCAAAAGTTGCACTTTTGCCCCAAGTTATGCTCAGAAACACTGTTTAGAGCGCTTACAGCGCCAGCAAACGCTGTTTTGAACGCCTTAATGCAAGACTTACTACTTGTTTGGAAATGCATGTGTAACATCACAAACATGATAAAACAGCTTGTTATCACATCCAAACACAGTTTTGAAACAAAATATGAGTTTTCAGTTCATTCTTCAAAGGTTGCACTTTTGCCACAAGTTATGCTCAGAAACACTGTTTAGAGCACTTACAACGCCAGCAAACGCTGTTTTGAACGCCTTAATGCAAGACTTACTACTTGTTTGGAAATGCATGTGTAACATTACAAACATGATAAAACAGCTTGTTATCACATACAAACACTGTTTTGAAACAAAATATGAGTTTTCAGTTCATTCTTCAAAAGTTGCACTTTTGCCCCGAGTTATGCTCAGAAACACTGTTTAGAGCGCTTACAGCGCCAGCAAACGCTGTTTTGAACGCCTTAATGCAAGACTTACTACTTGTTTGGAAATGCATGTGTAACATCACAAACATGATAAAACAGCTTGTTATCACATCCAAACACAGTTTTGAAACAAAATATGAGTTTTCAGTTCATTCTTCAAAAGTTGCACTTTTGCCACAAGTTATGCTCAGAAACACTGTTTAGAGCACTTACAACGCCAGCAAACGCTGTTTTGAACGCCTTAATGCAAGACTTACTACTTGTTTGGAAATGCATGTGTAACATCACAAACATGATAAAACAGCTTGTTATCACATCCAAACACTGTTTTGAAACAAAATATGAGTTTTCAGTTCATTCTTCAAAAGTTGCACTTTTGCCCCAAGTTATGCTCAGAAACACTGTTTAGAGCGCTTACAGCGCCAGCAAACGCTGTTTTGAACGCCTTAATGCAAGACTTACTACTTGTTTGGAAATGCATGTGTAACATCACAAACATGATAAAACAGCTTGTTATCACATCCAAACACAGTTTTGAAACAAAATATGAGTTTTCAGTTCATTCTTCAAAGGTTGCACTTTTGCCACAAGTTATGCTCAGAAACACTGTTTAGAGCACTTACAACGCCAGCAAACGCTGTTTTGAACGCCTTAATGCAAGACTTACTACTTGTTTGGAAATGCATGTGTAACATTACAAACATGATAAAACAGCTTGTTATCACATACAAACACTGTTTTGAAACAAAATATGAGTTTTCAGTTCATTCTTCAAAAGTTGCACTTTTGCCCCAAGTTATGCTCAGAAACACTGTTTAGAGCGCTTACAGCGCCAGCAAACGCTGTTTTGAACGCCTTAATGCAAGACTTACTACTTGTTTGGAAATGCATGTGTAACATCACAAACATGATAAAACAGCTTGTTATCACATCCAAACACAGTTTTGAAACAAAATATGAGTTTTCAGTTCATTCTTCAAAAGTTGCACTTTTGCCCCAAGTTATGCTCAGAAACACTGTTTAGAGCGCTTACAGCGCCAGCAAACGCTGTTTTGAACGCCTTAATGCAAGACTTACTACTTGTTTGGAAATGCATGTGTAACATCACAAACATGATAAAACAGCTTGTTATCACATCCAAACACAGTTTTGAAACAAAATATGAGTTTTCAGTTCATTCTTCAAAGGTTGCACTTTTGCCACAAGTTATGCTCAGAAACACTGTTTAGAGCACTTACAACGCCAGCAAACGCTGTTTTGAACGCCTTAATGCAAGACTTACTACTTGTTTGGAAATGCATGTGTAACATCACAAACATGATAAAACAGCTTGTTATCACATCCAAACACAGTTTTGAAACAAAATATGAGTTTTCAGTTCATTCTTCAAAAGTTGCACTTTTGCCACAAGTTATGCTCAGAAACACTGTTTAGAGCACTTACAACGCCAGCAAACGCTGTTTTGAACGCCTTAATGCAAGACTTACTACTTGTTTGGAAATGCATGTGTAACATTACAAACATGATAAAACAGCTTGTTATCACATCCAAACACTGTTTTGAAACAAAATATGAGTTTTCAGTTCATTCTTCAAAAGTTGCACTTTTGCCCCAAGTTATGCTCAGAAACACTGTTTAGAGCGCTTACAGCGCCAGCAAACGCTGTTTTGAACGCCTTAATGCAAGACTTACTACTTGTTTGGAAATGCATGTGTAACATCACAAACATGATAAAACAGCTTGTTATCACATCCAAACACAGTTTTGAAACAAAATATGAGTTTTCAGTTCATTCTTCAAAAGTTGCACTTTTGCCACAAGTTATGCTCAGAACCACTGTTTAGAGCGCTTACAGCGCCAGCAAACGCTGTTTTGAACGCCTTAATGCAAGACTTACTACTTGTTTGGAAATGCATGTGTAACATCACAAACATGATAAAACAGCTTGTTATCACATCCAAACACAGTTTTGAAACAAAATATGAGTTTTCAGTTCATTCTTCAAAAGTTGCACTTTTGCCCCAAGTTATGCTCAGAAACACTGTTTAGAGCGCTTACAGCGCCAGCAAACGCTGTTTTGAACGCCTTAATGCAAGACTTACTACTTGTTTGGAAATGCATGTGTAACATCACAAACATGATAAAACAGCTTGTTATCACATCCAAACACAGTTTTGAAACAAAATATGAGTTTTCAGTTCATTCTTCAAAGGTTGCACTTTTGCCACAAGTTATGCTCAGAAACACTGTTTAGAGCACTTACAACGCCAGCAAACGCTGTTTTGAACGCCTTAATGCAAGACTTACTACTTGTTTGGAAATGCATGTGTAACATCACAAACATGATAAAACAGCTTGTTATCACATCCAAACACAGTTTTGAAACAAAATATGAGTTTTCAGTTCATTCTTCAAAAGTTGCACTTTTGCCACAAGTTATGCTCAGAAACACTGTTTAGAGCACTTACAACGCCAGCAAACGCTGTTTTGAACGCCTTAATGCAAGACTTACTACTTGTTTGGAAATGCATGTGTAACATTACAAACATGATAAAACAGCTTGTTATCACATCCAAACACTGTTTTGAAACAAAATATGAGTTTTCAGTTCATTCTTCAAAAGTTGCACTTTTGCCCCAAGTTATGCTCAGAAACACTGTTTAGAGCGCTTACAGCGCCAGCAAACGCTGTTTTGAACGCCTTAATGCAAGACTTACTACTTGTTTGGAAATGCATGTGTAACATCACAAACATGATAAAACAGCTTGTTATCACATCCAAACACTGTTTTCATTCAAAATATGAGTTTTCAGTTCATTCTTCAAAAGTTGCACTTTTGCCACAAGTTATGCTCAGAAACACTGTTTAGAGCACTTACAACGCCAGCAAACGCTGTTTTGAACGCCTTAATGCAAGACTTACTACTTGTTTGGAAATGCATGTGTAACATTACAAACATGATAAAACAGCTTGTTATCACATCCAAACACTGTTTTGAAACAAAATATGAGTTTTCAGTTCATTCTTCAAAAGTTGCACTTTTGCCACAAGTTATGCTCAGAACCACTGTTTAGAGCGCTTACAGCGCCAGCAAACGCTGTTTTGAACGCCTTAATGCAAGACTTACTACTTGTTTGGAAATGCATGTGTAACATCACAAACATGATAAAACAGCTTGTTATCACATCCAAACACAGTTTTGAAACAAAATATGAGTTTTCAGTTCATTCTTCAAAAGTTGCACTTTTGCCACAAGTTATGCTCAGAAACACTGTTTAGAGCACTTACAACGCCAGCAAACGCTGTTTTGAACGCCTTAATGCAAGACTTACTACTTGTTTGGAAATGCATGTGTAACATTACAAACATGATAAAACAGCTTGTTATCACATACAAACACTGTTTTGAAACAAAATATGAGTTTTCAGTTCATTCTTCAAAAGTTGCACTTTTGCCCCGAGTTATGCTCAGAAACACTGTTTAGAGCGCTTACAGCGCCAGCAAACGCTGTTTTGAACGCCTTAATGCAAGACTTACTACTTGTTTGGAAATGCATGTGTAACATCACAAACATGATAAAACAGCTTGTTATCACATCCAAACACAGTTTTGAAACAAAATATGAGTTTTCAGTTCATTCTTCAAAAGTTGCACTTTTGCCACAAGTTATGCTCAGAAACACTGTTTAGAGCACTTACAACGCCAGCAAACGCTGTTTTGAACGCCTTAATGCAAGACTTACTACTTGTTTGGAAATGCATGTGTAACATCACAAACATGATAAAACAGCTTGTTATCACATCCAAACACAGTTTTGAAACAAAATATGAGTTTTCAGTTCATTCTTCAAAAGTTGCACTTTTGCCCCAAGTTATGCTCAGAAACACTGTTTAGAGCGCTTACAGCGCCAGCAAACGCTGTTTTGAACGCCTTAATGCAAGACTTACTACTTGTTTGGAAATGCATGTGTAACATCACAAACATGATAAAACAGCTTGTTATCACATCCAAACACAGTTTTGAAACAAAATATGAGTTTTCAGTTCATTCTTCAAAGGTTGCACTTTTGCCACAAGTTATGCTCAGAAACACTGTTTAGAGCACTTACAACGCCAGCAAACGCTGTTTTGAACGCCTTAATGCAAGACTTACTACTTGTTTGGAAATGCATGTGTAACATTACAAACATGATAAAACAGCTTGTTATCACATACAAACACTGTTTTGAAACAAAATATGAGTTTTCAGTTCATTCTTCAAAAGTTGCACTTTTGCCCCAAGTTATGCTCAGAAACACTGTTTAGAGCGCTTACAGCGCCAGCAAACGCTGTTTTGAACGCCTTAATGCAAGACTTACTACTTGTTTGGAAATGCATGTGTAACATCACAAACATGATAAAACAGCTTGTTATCACATCCAAACACAGTTTTGAAACAAAATATGAGTTTTCAGTTCATTCTTCAAAGGTTGCACTTTTGCCACAAGTTATGCTCAGAAACACTGTTTAGAGCACTTACAACGCCAGCAAACGCTGTTTTGAACGCCTTAATGCAAGACTTACTACTTGTTTGGAAATGCATGTGTAACATTACAAACATGATAAAACAGCTTGTTATCACATACAAACACTGTTTTGAAACAAAATATGAGTTTTCAGTTCATTCTTCAAAAGTTGCACTTTTGCCCCGAGTTATGCTCAGAAACACTGTTTAGAGCGCTTACAGCGCCAGCAAACGCTGTTTTGAACGCCTTAATGCAAGACTTACTACTTGTTTGGAAATGCATGTGTAACATCACAAACATGATAAAACAGCTTGTTATCACATCCAAACACAGTTTTGAAACAAAATATGAGTTTTCAGTTCATTCTTCAAAAGTTGCACTTTTGCCACAAGTTATGCTCAGAAACACTGTTTAGAGCACTTACAACGCCAGCAAACGCTGTTTTGAACGCCTTAATGCAAGACTTACTACTTGTTTGGAAATGCATGTGTAACATCACAAACATGATAAAACAGCTTGTTATCACATCCAAACACTGTTTTGAAACAAAATATGAGTTTTCAGTTCATTCTTCAAAAGTTGCACTTTTGCCCCAAGTTATGCTCAGAAACACTGTTTAGAGCGCTTACAGCGCCAGCAAACGCTGTTTTGAACGCCTTAATGCAAGACTTACTACTTGTTTGGAAATGCATGTGTAACATCACAAACATGATAAAACAGCTTGTTATCACATCCAAACACAGTTTTGAAACAAAATATGAGTTTTCAGTTCATTCTTCAAAGGTTGCACTTTTGCCACAAGTTATGCTCAGAAACACTGTTTAGAGCACTTACAACGCCAGCAAACGCTGTTTTGAACGCCTTAATGCAAGACTTACTACTTGTTTGGAAATGCATGTGTAACATTACAAACATGATAAAACAGCTTGTTATCACATACAAACACTGTTTTGAAACAAAATATGAGTTTTCAGTTCATTCTTCAAAAGTTGCACTTTTGCCCCAAGTTATGCTCAGAAACACTGTTTAGAGCGCTTACAGCGCCAGCAAACGCTGTTTTGAACGCCTTAATGCAAGACTTACTACTTGTTTGGAAATGCATGTGTAACATCACAAACATGATAAAACAGCTTGTTATCACATCCAAACACAGTTTTGAAACAAAATATGAGTTTTCAGTTCATTCTTCAAAAGTTGCACTTTTGCCCCAAGTTATGCTCAGAAACACTGTTTAGAGCGCTTACAGCGCCAGCAAACGCTGTTTTGAACGCCTTAATGCAAGACTTACTACTTGTTTGGAAATGCATGTGTAACATCACAAACATGATAAAACAGCTTGTTATCACATCCAAACACAGTTTTGAAACAAAATATGAGTTTTCAGTTCATTCTTCAAAGGTTGCACTTTTGCCACAAGTTATGCTCAGAAACACTGTTTAGAGCACTTACAACGCCAGCAAACGCTGTTTTGAACGCCTTAATGCAAGACTTACTACTTGTTTGGAAATGCATGTGTAACATCACAAACATGATAAAACAGCTTGTTATCACATCCAAACACAGTTTTGAAACAAAATATGAGTTTTCAGTTCATTCTTCAAAAGTTGCACTTTTGCCACAAGTTATGCTCAGAAACACTGTTTAGAGCACTTACAACGCCAGCAAACGCTGTTTTGAACGCCTTAATGCAAGACTTACTACTTGTTTGGAAATGCATGTGTAACATTACAAACATGATAAAACAGCTTGTTATCACATCCAAACACTGTTTTGAAACAAAATATGAGTTTTCAGTTCATTCTTCAAAAGTTGCACTTTTGCCCCAAGTTATGCTCAGAAACACTGTTTAGAGCGCTTACAGCGCCAGCAAACGCTGTTTTGAACGCCTTAATGCAAGACTTACTACTTGTTTGGAAATGCATGTGTAACATCACAAACATGATAAAACAGCTTGTTATCACATCCAAACACAGTTTTGAAACAAAATATGAGTTTTCAGTTCATTCTTCAAAAGTTGCACTTTTGCCACAAGTTATGCTCAGAACCACTGTTTAGAGCGCTTACAGCGCCAGCAAACGCTGTTTTGAACGCCTTAATGCAAGACTTACTACTTGTTTGGAAATGCATGTGTAACATCACAAACATGATAAAACAGCTTGTTATCACATCCAAACACAGTTTTGAAACAAAATATGAGTTTTCAGTTCATTCTTCAAAAGTTGCACTTTTGCCCCAAGTTATGCTCAGAAACACTGTTTAGAGCGCTTACAGCGCCAGCAAACGCTGTTTTGAACGCCTTAATGCAAGACTTACTACTTGTTTGGAAATGCATGTGTAACATCACAAACATGATAAAACAGCTTGTTATCACATCCAAACACAGTTTTGAAACAAAATATGAGTTTTCAGTTCATTCTTCAAAGGTTGCACTTTTGCCACAAGTTATGCTCAGAAACACTGTTTAGAGCACTTACAACGCCAGCAAACGCTGTTTTGAACGCCTTAATGCAAGACTTACTACTTGTTTGGAAATGCATGTGTAACATCACAAACATGATAAAACAGCTTGTTATCACATCCAAACACAGTTTTGAAACAAAATATGAGTTTTCAGTTCATTCTTCAAAAGTTGCACTTTTGCCACAAGTTATGCTCAGAAACACTGTTTAGAGCACTTACAACGCCAGCAAACGCTGTTTTGAACGCCTTAATGCAAGACTTACTACTTGTTTGGAAATGCATGTGTAACATTACAAACATGATAAAACAGCTTGTTATCACATCCAAACACTGTTTTGAAACAAAATATGAGTTTTCAGTTCATTCTTCAAAAGTTGCACTTTTGCCCCAAGTTATGCTCAGAAACACTGTTTAGAGCGCTTACAGCGCCAGCAAACGCTGTTTTGAACGCCTTAATGCAAGACTTACTACTTGTTTGGAAATGCATGTGTAACATCACAAACATGATAAAACAGCTTGTTAACACATCCAAACACTGTTTTCATTCAAAATATGAGTTTTCAGTTCATTCTTCAAAAGTTGCACTTTTGCCACAAGTTATGCTCAGAAACACTGTTTAGAGCACTTACAACGCCAGCAAACGCTGTTTTGAACGCCTTAATGCAAGACTTACTACTTGTTTGGAAATGCATGTGTAACATTACAAACATGATAAAACAGCTTGTTATCACATCCAAACACTGTTTTGAAACAAAATATGAGTTTTCAGTTCATTCTTCAAAAGTTGCACTTTTGCCACAAGTTATGCTCAGAACCACTGTTTAGAGCGCTTACAGCGCCAGCAAACGCTGTTTTGAACGCCTTAATGCAAGACTTACTACTTGTTTGGAAATGCATGTGTAACATCACAAACATGATAAAACAGCTTGTTATCACATCCAAACACAGTTTTGAAACAAAATATGAGTTTTCAGTTCATTCTTCAAAAGTTGCACTTTTGCCACAAGTTATGCTCAGAAACACTGTTTAGAGCACTTACAACGCCAGCAAACGCTGTTTTGAACGCCTTAATGCAAGACTTACTACTTGTTTGGAAATGCATGTGTAACATTACAAACATGATAAAACAGCTTGTTATCACATCCAAACACTGTTTTGAAACAAAATATGAGTTTTCAGTTCATTCTTCAAAAGTTGCACTTTTGCCCCAAGTTATGCACAGAAACACTGTTTAGAGCGCTTACAGCGCCAGCAAATGCTGTTTTGAACGCCTTAATGCAAGACTTACTACTTGTTTGGAAATGCATGTGTAACATCACAAACACAAACATGTTTCTCCCGCCCCGCTCGTTTGTCTTCGTGATTCCTTGTTTATTACCACGCCCCTTGTTATTACCGTCACCTGCCCCTCGTTTTATGTCATAGTATTTAAGTCCCGTCATTCCCCAGTCTGGTATCCGTGGTTTTGTCATTCCAGTTTGTTCATGCTGTTGGTCTGTTCCTGTTTGCCGTGAGTTCTGCCGTGTTGTTTGCGTTTTGGTTTACCCGTCCCGTCCGTGGGTTTTGCCTGCCCTTCCGTTGTTAGCCTGCCTCGTTGTTTCCCTTGTCTGTGATCATGCCTGTTTACGTTTCATGTCTGGATAACCTGCACGTTATGACCCCTGCCTGTATATACGACTCCGAGTTCGGTATTCCCATGAATAAATCTTGCTCCTCTCAGCGTTTGTGTCCGTCTCCTCGCTCCGTTGCGTATGCAACGTTACACACACTGTAGGGCCTAGAAACAAAATTCTACTTCTATTGCATTCCTTGGCTCAAGCCAAGATGTACTGCTTACATCAAAAAACACACAAACACACATACACACTGCTAATCACAGCATGTGATTTACTTCTGATCTGAATCATTTTGCCAATTTTTTGGGCTTTTTTGCCTTTTCGTGTGTGAACCCGCAATTGCTGCTTGCGGCTATATTTATCCTTATTTTTGTCCATTGCATTGACTCTAATTACTGCATGTTTTTACTACTTTTTTAGCATCAAGAGCTCACGCCTCAGGACGTTTAATACCCTCCCAGTACACTCGTATGTTTTCAACAATTTAATTCCAAACAAACTAAATTTCACTAAACATCCTTGCTAAAATTAAATATATCCATGTATATAATAATGTGAATGCAAACCTTTTTGAATATTCATTTAAATTTTATTGTTGTGTATGTTATATATGTCACAGCCACTGATTGATGCATCCTTGAGGCTATTGGTGAGGTGCAGCTGCAACTGCAGCATTTAACTGCAGTTGTTTAGGCAATGGCAGGAGAGAGGAGCAGAAATCTTCCAACACCACTGGAAGAAGATCTGGAAGAAAACATACTCCCCCTCCAGTGTGCAGAGGATTTCGTGCGCCTAGAACATGATTTGACCAACAGTGCCACAAGAAAAAAAATGGTCAGTACTGAAATATACCATTTTAACAAACTCACACAGAATACACATTTTGTAAACACCTTGTAAAAGATAAACATTTATTTAGGAACAAAGTAATTATCTTTTCTTTCAAATACAAAATTAAGAACGAGATATCCATCCATACATCCTGAGGGTTGATTTAAGGAACATTATTATGAACTCCTTAATGTTTGTACTCATACCCTTGTAAATTTAAAAAACCTTGTATGAATTCGGCCCCTGTTTTTATTTATCTGTCTGTCTGTCTACAGATGTCAAAGCTGTCATTAGATGGGGGCAGTCAGGGCCTGGTGGTTAGGGAACTGGTGTGGCAGAGGAGAAAAAAAGGAATTGGGCACACTCGCATCAAGGAACTTGTAGTATGTAAGTATCAAAATAAGACCATATAGTATACCAAACATGACAAATATAGTACCATAAAAACAAATCACAAATAGCTTTGTTTTATAATTGACATTTACCGTCTTGGTTGGTGATCCTTAGTTTTGACATGTATAGTCACAACAGGGGTGAATGACCTTATCCACAAAGGCTTCACGTTGCTATCAGTTTTAAAAAATTTATCATGTGTGCTTCTGCAGCCAAAGTGCCCCTTTCTGGATAGAACTGGACACCACTGAGTAAAATAACTGACTTTTAAAGAAATTTTAAGATGGCATATCTCAGAAATGATTTTCAATGCATATTAAACAATTCAGTGTCACTCTTAAATCTTAAGACGCACATACATTTAATTAGAAATGCTTGCCTTCTAATATGAAGATAAATTAGTGCCAAATTGAAAAGCAGTCATTGGAAAAATGTATTCAAAGTATAATATCCATAGTGCCGTAATGCTCGAAACCACAGGCATACTAATTAGTACCTGCACTCATCTGTTTGTTGTTTTCATCCCTCGTTCCCTCCCATTCATTTTTCCACACCCACAAGCCATAGAGTTTCTGTATCTGAACAGCCACTAAACTTCATGTACACAGCTTTTCATTAGCACTTCTTAGCAATAGTGCCTAAATGGCTTATTAGCAACAGGCTCATCCTTAGGCCTGAAATTATCTTAGAAACTAAAACATACAAGTAATTTTCTAATTAAACAATGTTGTACTTGCAGCGTCTGCGATGAGAAATCCTCAGCTGTCCCATCCATGTGAAGCTGTGCAGAAAAGTCTATGAAAGACTGGCTTTGTCTGGCGCCTGACAGACTTCATCGCGGAAGACCACGCTGAATCAACGTGATCAAGTCGATTTAAGCCCTTCGTGTTCACACATGGACAGTTCCGTTTTTTTTACAGCACTGAGAATTATTTACAATATCATAGTTAATTAAACAACGACAACACTTTTATTATTATTATTATTATTATTATTATTATTAGAATAGATTGATGGGGTGATGATGAATGTCATCAGTGCTTATGCTCCTTAGGTAGGTTGTGATGTGGAGGAGAAAGAAGAATTCTGGACAGAGTTAGATGAAGTTGTTTTGCAGGTTCCTAAAGAAGAGAGAGTGGTTATTGGAGCAGATTTAAATGGACATGTTGGTGGAGGGAACAGTGGTGATGAGGTGGTGTTGGGTAGATATGGTGTTAAAGAAAGGAATACGGAAGAACAAATGGTGGTAGATTTTGCTAAGAGGATAAAGATGGCTGTAGTTAACACTTACTTTAAGAAAAAGGAAGAGCACAGGGTAACGTATAAGAGTGGGGGAAGATGCACACAGGTCGACTATATCCTCTGTAGGAGACAAAACCTGAGAGAGGTTAGTGATTGCAAGGTGTTACTAGGGGAGAGTGTAGCTAAACAGCATAGGATGGTGATATGTAGGATGGTTTTAGAGATGAAGAAGAGGATGAGTGAGAGCGCCACCTAAGATCAGGTGGTGGAAGTTAAAGGATGAAGACTGTTCGCAATTGTCATGGACAGACTGACGGACGAGGTTAGGCAGAAGTCCCCTTGGACAATGATGTTTGCTGATGACATTGTGATCTGTAGTGAGTAGGGAGCAGGTGGAGGTGAGCTTGGAAAGATGGAGATATGCTTTGGAGAGCAGGGGAATGAAAGTGAGCAGTAAAACAGAGTACATGTGTGTGAATGAGAGGGCAGATGGTGGACAGGTCCAGTTACAAGGAGTATATAATGGAGGAAGTGAAAGAGAGGTAAAGAAGAGAGTGCAGGCAGGGTGGTGTGGATGGCATAAAGTGTCTGGGGTGATCTGTGATAGAAGGGTGTCGGCTAGAATGAAAGGAAAGATCTATAGGACAGTAGTGAGACCTGCTATGTTGTATGGACTGGAGACAGTGGCACTGACAGAGAGACAGGTGAGGGAGATGGAGGTGTCTGAGATGAAGATGTTGAGATTCTCATTTGGAGTGACGAGGAAGGATAAGATCAGAATTGAGTTTATTAGAGGATCAGCACATGTAGCATGTTTTGGAGATAAAGTTAGAGAAGCGAGATTGAGATGGTTTGGACATGTACAGAGGAGGGAGGAGAGGTATATTGGTAGGAGGGTCTTGAGCACTGACGTAATTTGGGGGGGGGGACGGGGGGGACATGTCCCCCCCACTTTTTAAAAAGCCGGTGTTGGTCCCCCCCAGTTTTTACGGTTAAAACCAAATATTTAAATAGCGACGAATCCATGTCCCCCCCACTTTTTATTACAAAATTACGTCCATGGTCTTGAGGATGGAACTTCCAGGCAAGAGGAGGAGAGGTAGACCTAAGAGGAGGTTTATGGATGCAGTGGTAGAGGATATGAGAGTGGCTGGTGTGTCAGTGGAGGACACTCAGGACAGGGCCAGATGGAGGACTTTGATCCACTGTGGCGACCCCTAAACGGCAATTGCCGAAAGAAGATGATTATTTTGAATAATAATAATAATGTGGTGATTTACATTTTATAATTTTTTAGTAATTGTTTATGCATGTGAATTGGTTCTAAAATACAACTTTTCAAAATAATATTTTATGTACACTTTAGAATTTGTTAAGTTTTTGTTTGTGCATGTGAATTAGTTAATACAACTTTTCAAAATTGTAAACTGGCTGTCTCTTTACATCTTTATATCTCTATTTAAATCTTTTAAAGGCAAAGTCTGAATAACAGTAAAGAGGAATTAAACTCCACAAACAACTATTTCGTTATCTAGCTAGTTGTCTACCTGGGATTATATGCAGAACAAGAATAAATAGGCTACTGCTGCTCGCGTGAAGATCTTTAAAAGAACAAAACATGCAAACTCTCTGCGAGAGCGCTTGACGGAATAATAACGGACTCGCATGGCTTGATCCAAAAACGACGTTGGTAAGACAATGTATAGACACTTTAACGATGAAGCTGTAAGCGTCGCATAAACATCGTAAATACAGCTTAAAAGCATCAGATGATGAACATCGTTCGGAGATCAGATGGACGTCGTTTGAACATCAGGTAACGATGTCTATGCGACGTTGTGCCAGTGAGCAAACGACCGACAGCAGATGCTTTAACGATGTAACTGTGAGCGTCGCATAAACCTATACTATTATTCTGTATTATAAAAACGTTAGCTACTTACCTTTTAGCATCAACCCAGACAGCACAGGTATATGGAACGCCATTTGGCTCAAAACGTCTAGAATGACGTCCGTGTTAACACGTCAAATTTGGACGTCTTAAGACGTACAAAAATGCCGTGTTAAGACATAAATTTTTAACGTCTTAAGACATTTGAACGTCTTAACACGACAAAATGTGCCGTGTTAATACGTGACATTTGAACGTCTTAAGACGTTTAGATGTTTAGGACCTCCATACTATTGGTGGCCGCCAATATACTCACCCCTTGTTGACGTAGGGGTTACGTTTTAGTCACATGGGCTCTACGTTGTGGTAACATGGCCTCTATGTTGTGTTTACATGGGCTTTACGTTGTGGTCACATGGGCCTTACGTGGGCTGTTTCTGGGGCTACGTATCTATCACGTGCCTTAGACGCGGTTGTGAAGGTGTGTTTGGAATAGTCCATGTGGGTTTATTTGCGCAGGTAATTTGGTCGAGTAGAGAACGCGATGGCGTCCAGGACTTTTTTTGAACAACTGTCGTAGAACATTTTTAGAGTGTACACGAGTTTTATCGTCGGATGATCAGCAACTTGATAATGTACAACCTGTTATTTGATATACTGTGGTTTCTTCACATAAATGTAGTTGTGGCTTCGTGATATTTTAAAGTGCAGGCATGAAAATCTGTCACCTTTTGGCGAAATTCGCCATTTTGAAGTTTAAAAGGGTGACCTACGCGAATAGTGTAGATCCAAGGAGTTTTTTTATGGGGGGGGTCCGGGAGATATTTTATAGATATATTATCATATTGACTTAATAAGCAAACAGCACTTCCGAAATCGGCAATTTCAATGACACAGTGGCCAGCAATTTCCGCCCAGATCCATCACAGAAGCCAAATTGCGTTTATATGAACCTTCTTCATTCATGTTGTGAAGCAGGACCTAGTGCTATCTACACCGGGGACAAGACAGAAGAGCGAACATTTACCACTACATTTACCAGATCATATTTGCCACCACATTTACCAGATCGTACATTTACCAGAGTGTACATTTACCAGATCGTACATTTACCACTACATTTACCAGAGCATACATTTACCACTTCATTTAACAGATCGTACATTTACCAGAGCGTACATTTACCAGATCGTACATTTACCAGAGCGTACATTTACCACTACATTTACCAGAGCGTACATTTACCAGATCGTATATTTCCCAGTGGATTTAATTGGGTTATTAATGGTTTCAATCGTTTTCATATTTTGCGGTAAAACAAAGTTATGCCGTTCGCTACAGCGTTAAACACTGTCAGAGCCACAAGCTCTTGTGATAAATAAGTAGATAGATAAGCCATTAAGTTTGCGTCAACCCCGTGTAGTTACAGTAACGGTGCCATAAAATAAGAAACAAGATTTTTTCTAGTGTGTCTGTAGTTGTAACTGGTGAATCCAGGGACGTGTGAGGATCACATTCGCGCCAGGGCTGAAAAGGTTGAAGATGAAGTTGTAAACTATTGTCATTTCATAGCCTAAACTGTGCTTTAGCCCATGTTAGAAGCCTTTTGTGACTAAATAAAAACACGTGAACCCTGGTATATTTTTACACTCATTTTCGCCGCTGATATTATTTATTAGTTAATTAAAACGTAATGGTTTTAACTGAGCCATCTTGAATGGCGAAAGCGGTTTCTCGCGTTTACGGATCTGCATCCATTGACAAGACAGGTTAATATTTTTCAGCGCGACATTACCGTGAGACAAGTCAACAGGGAAGACTGCGTTTCACTGGACTACTCTTCTTACTCGCACCTCTCGAAGTTAAAATCTTTTTTTTAATCTCTGAATCTGACAGTGTCTGAATGTCATGTCTGTACTAGTATATCTGTGTTCAATGGTTCAATTATTATTGTTCACTTCTTAATAAAATATGGACAGCACAAGATGTGATGTGTGAGTGAACAAAGCTGGTTGTATATAGGGTGGCCACTTTTCAGTATTGATTTAATTGCTTTAATTTTGGGTAATTTTGGTATTTTTACTATTATGTATTTAGATTATATATATATAATGTAGATTATATTTATATATAATCAAATCCATATTATATAATATATATAAATATATAATATATAAATTAGTGGTGGGACGTTAACGGCGTTCGTTAATGTGATACTCTTATCGGGCGATATAAAAATGATCGCTGTTAATCTATTCTTAAAGTTGGGTTGGGAACTGGGTCAAAATGGATAAGCAAACTATGATGACTTTCAACTTAGTTTAGCTCGGCTGTTCCTAACCAAATTGCACAGTAGGGGCAAGAACGAGTTTTCAAACCTGTGAATTACAAATCGTACGTGTGGATGCAGCCACGAAGTCGCCAGGTTTGCTTCATGGAAAATTCATTTTTAGGAACGTAAAGTGTTAACGGAGCAGAACTCGGAGCGATCGTTTTCTGCATGGTCCTTGCGCTAGATTCGCCGCTATTTAAATATTTCTTTTTAACCGTTAAAACTGCAGAAGACCTTTTGAAAAAGTCCCCCCCAAATTACGTCCGTGAGGTTAAATGTACTGTTAGCTTACATTTCAAATATTATGTTTAGCTGACTAAACATGTATCAACCCCTTTTAATGTACAGTAGGCTATAGGCTTACAAATTCATGTTTAATTGAATAAACCGTCGAACACGAATAGCTTACATTTTATTGAGCATGTTTTTTTCTTCAAGTATCAAAGTAGAACAGCTTTCTCAAGCAGTCATTGATGCATTTTGGAAACAGGAGATGAGCCCCTGGTCTAATGCACCCTCTGTATTAAGAAACCCTATCTCAAAAACTGACTTTTAGTCATTACTTGGGTAGCACGCATATGAGCCATTTAATCTAGATTAATTTTAAGATTTCACTGAGATTAATCTAGATTAAACAAATTAATCTATGCCCACCCCTAATATAAATCCATTATAGATATATATCTATATATATATATATATATATATATATATATACCCATATAACTGTATAACCAACATATGAAATTCCAAAGCAAATCATTTTACTTGGTCTCATTGGTTTTTCTATTTCAAATCTGAAGATGATTAGTTTTTTTCCATTTTCTATTATTTTTATTAATTCACGCTACTTTCTCTTGTACTATAGCTTTTCCTGGTTTCATTTACATTTATGGCATTTGGCAGACACCCTTATCCAGAGCGACTTACATTTTTATCTAATTTTTTTATACAAGTGAGCAATTGAGGGTTAAGGGCCTTGCTCAGGGGCACCTCAGTCATGGCCTCAGGTCTGGGAATCAAACCCACGACCCTCCGGTCACAAGACCAGTTCCCTACCACCAGGCCACAACTGCCCGGTTTCACTGTACCACGAAGGGCAGGACACGTGGGGAGATCAGTGTGTCAAGTAACACAACAACAGTTGATGTTATCAATTAACTTTTCTGGTAAACAGATTGCAAATATATTAGGTGTATCAAGAAGTACAGTGAAGCGACAGTTAAGGTATGTGTTGATAGGTCTTTTTTTATAAAGCACTTATATGAAACATTTGTGAATTGTTCTGTATACAAATTTAATAATTTTGGAACTGCAAATCTAATTGCACACCAGGGGGATGTAGAATAACACATGATATATGTGAAGACAGTCACTGTCTTGAACTAACACTGATGCAGCATCACAAGGAAGCTAACATGTTCGCAGTAGAACACTGCTTAGCTCTGATCCATTAGCTAACAGACACCTGTGCTAATTAGCTCTTATCTGGAGCATGATGAAGCATGAACTGTGATTCAAAGTGGTGGCCCCCTCCATCCAAATTTTTGTGTATTTTGGACATTTAAATAGGAAATTCTAAGTGGAAACACATAAAATTTATATATCAAGTAAGGAGGTGGAGTAACTACTTCAAGATACGGTATAGTGCAGCTTGGATTGATTTTAATTATTTGCATAAAAAACATACATGATTTGTGTGTGTGCCGATCTCCCGCGAGACCTCTCTTTGTTCTATTTACCTATTGTGTTAATCTTGATTGCATCTATCATGGTGCGCTCCTTTGATGTAACAACCGCTGGGGTTATCTTACACAGGCCTGTAGCCAGGGGGGATCGAAGGGTTCGTTCGATCCCCCCCGCCCCCGCACCCTCCCTCCATACACAAATGCCCCTCAAGATAGGTGGGCTATTCAATGAATGAATTGTTAATCTCCGGTGAATATACAGACGAACAAATAAGGACAGCAACAACAGACTCACAACAAACTTATAACAGTGTTGCCAACTCTCACGCAATGAGCGTGAGACACACGCATTTGACCGTTTTCACGTGCTCACACTCCATACATCTGATTTCTCACGCTGAAAAAAAAATCATGTTTATTTATCTCCGATCTACATCTATGATTCAATGAGTTACTAGTTCGCTCTGGCGCCAACCACTGGTGATCGATCGAGGAAACATATAAGACATAACCCCCCCGCCCCCCCCGTCAACGTTTGACACACACACCACCACCCTGTGTAAATTAAAAGGTTTGAAGTGTGCTCGTGTATTTAGGGGGCATTGGAGTAGAGAGGCAAATGAAATCCACTTTTGGGGGAAAAAGATCCCCCCCCATCACAATGCTGGCTACGGGTCTGTTACAGCCTGCCATATGGGATTCCCCCTTGACAATGTATGTCTGTATGTAAATTCTTTAAAACCTCAAGCGGTGTGGTTTTTCTGTATATAACCTATATGTTGGTAGACTGTCAGATTACTTTGGAATAAGAAGCGCACAAAAATAAACTTCTTTCTGGAAATCTCCACTCCTGTGTTTCTTGAAGAAACCAACGATTCTCGCTAAACAGAAGACAATACCCATGGTTGTGATTAAACTACTACTAGCTCACATCTTGATGAAGTATAACTTTTACCAAATATGTTCTAAACTGTTAATGGTATAAGTTATTTCAAGGTGCCAGGGTAGTGAGACAGATTTAATCTCAATTTGTTCTATGATTGTCATGTTAATTCTTTGTATATGGCTATAGGAAGTTCATGTAAAAATATTGGTTGTGACAGTGAGGTAATACATACATACAACTTTGAATTAAGGTCATTACACTAAGTTTTAGAATAAGCAAGCAGTCTCAGCCACTCTTGACATTTATTACAAATGGTCACAAAACAGATGTAGATGTAGTATGCAGGTGTATCGAATGGTATTGTGCAGTAGCAAAAATCCCAATCCGCTGGGAATTCTAGTCAAGACCAAAATTGCTTTACTTCCAGGTAATAATTGCTTCTAGAAGTAAATGCAGGTCCTTCACAACCATTTTCTAAAATAACATTCTGCAGAGAAATGCATAACATGTAGCAAGGCTTATAGCTGTCCAATGGTCCCTGCCGGTCAGTTTCATGTTTCGGCTGTAGTTCTGACAGGAATTTCCAGTAGACTGGAATTTTTGCCACTGCTGGGAGACACATATGATTGATTCAAACAAGACATTCACTGCACTGTACCACCCCTTCTCAATGTACAAATTCTGATATACTGTAACGTGGCTCGCACCACGGAGCGAGAGGACAGACACAAGTGCTGAGAAGAGCGAGATTTATTAAAGGAGTTACCATCATCGTCGTCGCTTAGCCAGGCAGGGTCAATAACAGGAGGGCAGTCCATAAAACAGGCAAACACGGGCATTACAAAGACAGGGGACACGAGTAACAGGCAGGAAACACTAACACGGTCAGGTACAACGAAACAGCAAAGAACAGTCAAAACCACAGATCAAAATACCAGACAAAGGACAAGGGAGACTCAGGGGCTTATATACAAGGGACTGAAAACGAGGGACAGGTGTGAACGATAATACAGGGGCGTGGTAACAAACAAGGAATCACGAAGAACACAGACATGAGGGAACCCAGAGTGACAGCTACAAGAGGGGGCGTTGCCCTACGTGACAGAACCCCCCCTCAAAGCGTGCCACTCCGGGGCACGCAAGGGCAGACAGGACAGGGACAGTGGACACAGGACAGACCGGAGGAACAGACAGGGGGAAAGCAGGGCGCGGAGACCGGGGCACGGCAGGGACAGGGAGACCAGAGACCGGCCAGGAGCCGGGCCGGGACATGGCAACACAGGCAGGGACCGGGCGAGGCACGGGAGGAGGACTGGACAGGACAGGACTGGGGACAGACACGGGAGTCGGGCCAGGGGACAGGGCAGAGGAGAACATGGAGGCAAAGACAGCATGAACAACAGAGACGGGCACAGGCACAAGGTGGGTGACGACTTGGGGAACAGACATGGGGACGGGGACAGAGACGACACCACAGGAAACAGACACGGGAACAGGAACACAGACCTTGACAGACACAACCACGGGGACAGGGACCAAAACAAAACCAGGGACAGGACCAGGGAGCAGGGGGAACACGGGCAACGAAACATAAGGGGCACAGGGTGGAGCTGGGGGCACACGAAGTCCATGCCCAACAGAGGGCAGCACAGTCTCAGAGGGAACAGGCGGGGTCCACTGGCCGACAGCGGGAACAGGAGCCGGCAGGCGGGCAGCGGGAACAGGAGCCGGCAGCGGGAACAGGAGCCGGCGAGGACGACCCCTCCTGGGTCGTGGAGACAGGAACCGGCGTGGGTGAGACGCCCTCGGGGGGCGGAACCACCATCGGGCTGACGTCCTCGGGGGGCGGAACCACCATCGGGCTGACGTACTCGGGGGGCGGAACCACCATCGGGCTGACATCACCGGGGGGCGTGTCCGCCATACTGACGTCACCGGGGGGCGTGTCCACCATACTGACGTCACCGGGGGGCGGGACCGCCATACTGACGTCACCGGGGGGCGTGTCCGCCGTACCAACGTCATTCCGGGTTTCAGCCAGCCACTCCTTTGTCGAGTGGCTTGTATGACCCCCAAAAAAATTCTTGGGGAGCTTTCGGGGGGTAGCTTCCGGGAGTAGCGGAGGGAGGTCCTCTTCCGGGAAGACGACGATCTCATGCGCTGTGGTGGCGGGGCTCTGAACCGGGGGCGTGGTCTTCCTCTTTCCCCAGTCTGGTCTGCGCCTGGAAGAACATACAGACACAACTGCTTCTCGGTGGCTTTCCTGGTGACTCCGCCTCGTCGGAGGTATCGGGAGCTCACAATGACTTTTGAAAGCCAACCGAGAGCCAAGCCAACGCTCGTCTGCACATTCATTCCGTCTGCCCGAATCTCGCGCTACAGGTTGGAGTCGGGCAGACACATAGCGCTTATCAGAGAGCTCGTCGCTAAAGCTAGACATGGGAAGTGTCTTCGATTTGTTCTTACAGCGACGAGACTCCCCTGTACCCACAGCGCAAGGGGATTTCCTGTCTCTGGTTCGTTCGCGCTGAAATACCGGAGAGTCGAACCGGATTAAACCAGCCAACATCTCATTACAGCGATTGAACTCACCAGAGTCTCGCTCTCTCGCTGTGTCCTTAGTAGGTCTAGTATTCTGTAACGTGGCTCGCGCCACGGAGCGAGAGGACAGACACAAGTGCTGAGAAGAGCGAGATTTATTAAAGGAGTTACCATCATCGTCGTTGCTTAGCCAGGCAGGGTCAATAACAGGAGGGCAGTCCGTAAAACAGGCAAACACGGGCATTACGAAGACAGGGGACACGAGTAACAGGCAGGAAACACTAACACGGTCAGGTACAACGAAACAGCAAAGAACAGTCAAAACCACAGATCAAAATACCAGACAAAGGACAAGGGAGACTCAGGGGCTTATATACAAGGGACTGAAAACGAGGGACAGGTGTGAATGATAATACAGGGGCGTGGTAACAAACGAGGAATCACGAAGACAAACGAGCTGGGTGGGATAAACAGGCAGGGAACCCAGGCATGAGGGAACCCAGAGTGACAGCTACAAGAGGGGGCGTTGCCCTACGTGACATATACACTCCGCAGCATTTATAGCCTGATCATTCTAGTACAATGCCTTCTGCAATGGCCTGAAATTACGATCACCTTAAACAAGCAAAATCATTTTTAAAAATGTGTTGCAGGGTTGACGTGCAGGAATGGTGTGTATTAAAACCTAAATGAAGCTGACAACAACATGAAATTAGGTTGGTTCTGTCTGCACTTAAACAAAAATCAAATTAAGCATAGTATTGTAGACTGCATGTTTTATTCAATTATAAAATGTAGAACAGTAGGCTATAGTCTTATTATAAAACACTTGAAATGCCCTGGAATTTGACTCAAGTGACAGTAGCATACCATTTCTCTGATGTAAATGGCTGATCTTCTTAGCACAGAACTGGCTTTTATAGCAGATAAAAGTTTTTATTTTTATTTTTTTATAGCCAAATCTTACAAGTAAACAAGCAACCTGAGAACATCTCTGTAATCTTTACTTAAAGAGAAGGGGTTTTGTGTTCTCTTTGCTCTTTTTGCTGCTTTCACAATGGGGTGAGCTTTTTGGCAGTGTTTGGATTTCTCCCCTCAGAGGTTGATGAAGTGGTAGCACCCAATTTTAAACGTCGTGTTAAGACGTTAAAACGGCTTAAGACGTCCAAAAGTTACGTCTTAACACGGCATTTTTGTACGTCTTAAGACGTCCAAATTTGACGTGTTAACACGGACGTCATTCTAGACGTATTGAGCCAAACGGCGTTCCATATACCTGTGCTGTCTGGGTTGATGCTAAAAGGTAAGTAGCTAACGTTTTTATAATACAGAATAATAGTATATCGTATAATAATAACAATTCAACATATTGTTTGACGTACGACGTGAGTTGACCTTGTCGCTATCTGATACAAGTTGCCTACAAGTTACCCGAACCGGGATCTACAAAACATTACCTGTCGCGGCGATCAAAATCGTCCGTGGTCTGTTCATTAAATGTTACTTTGATCTGTCTGTATGAAGCTGTCTACACTGTCAAGACTGGATATTAGCAGGTTGTGCTACTCGGGTTACCATTAACACTAGGAACCCGACGGCCGCGAAAATTTTCGCAAGGCTTAGTAAGGTCCATGTAGCCCACTCCCCTGCTGTGAAGAGATTAACGCCCATTGTCTTGGTAATGCGGTGGAAGCGTCTCACCCCCAGCTCATACGCCTGCCAAAGCACAAGCGGCTCACCTCCAAGCTCATACAAAGCACCAAACGTGATACTTCACGAAAAACTTGGTTACAAACAAGCAGACTGTATATGTTACCGATCCTACAACAAACAGCGGAAATTTTGTAGACTCGTGTTTCAAAAGATACAATTCAAGCGCACGTAGAGACGACAGTTTCTCAAATGAGTCCCGTCAAACAATAAAAGCAAATAAAATTGTTTGAACCTCTTTGTATATTGTTTGAAGCTCTTTGTATATTTACTACACTATATAATATTTGTTACACTTTCTGTTTCCGCGTTTGAATTCGCGTTTGAAAAGCTAAGAAATTATATGGCGCAATTATATATATGGCTGATAAATGTTGTGATCTAAACAGCAGACTGGAAAAGGAGAGGAAAAGACAGGAAGAACAAATTCATGTGCTGTAAAACAACTTTATTTTGATCAAACATGGATGTCTATTCCGGGTTTCTTGAAGTGGAATGTCAAGAAAGTTGAGGGTGTCTTGAAGTTGAGGGTGTACTCGCCAGATGCACTTGCCGCATGCAACACACGCGTTGATGCTGTGGAGAACAATTCAAGGTACACCTTACATTTTGAATAAAATCTTTCAGAAGACAAAAATACGTAACATATGTGGTGTTACGTATGTAGGCCTACTTATCAACGTACCTTCATGTAGTTGTAGCCAACAGTTGCTACACAGCCAGGGTGTACTCGCCGCATGCAACGGGCCACCGGCGTGTTCCTGCGCGAACTGTGTATGCACGCACCTTCATGATGTCTGTCAACGGCGCACTGCAAAGAACAAAGTACATGTTATATTTTGAAGGAATTTATTCATGTGTACCAGCCAGGGACCCTCTTTCTTACATTTGCGGCAGGTTCATCGTTCATCGCTGCCAAGGTCAACGGGCCACCGGCGTGTTCCTGCGCGCACTGTGTATGCACGCACAGAAGTACGTTATATTTAGAACGAATTCATTCATGTATAAATTGATTCTGTGAAAATATCACAGGCATGGGTCATAACAGAACGGGAATCCAATTCCAGCAACCATGAGAAAAATAACCAGCAACCACGACGAGAAATAAACAGAGGACTAACACGGAAACAGACATGAAATGGCAGGAGATGCGGGGCAGACCGTGACACCGGGTTTCATGATGTGCGACTGTGGAACAGAAAGAGAAGAGATTTTTGGTTATGTTCAAATAATAGTGTGTGTGTATATATATGTATGTGTGATTGGTTGTCTGTAACGTAGCTGTGTTAACAATTGTAAAGCGCCTTGGGTATTTAGATAAGGCGCTATATAAATTGAAACATTAATTCATTCATATATATATAAATATACTTATCGACGTACCTTCATGTAGTTTTAGGTACACAGTTGCCACACAGCCAGGGACACTCTGCCCTACACTTGCGACAGGTGTACTTGCCGCATGCAGCGCACGGGGTTATGCTGTGGTTCCGGTTGCAGTTTGTCTGCACCTGACACGTAGTCTTCTTTCCAGGAGCAGGCGAAGGACGTGGCGTTCTCTTCAACTCCTTTTCCTGTAGGAAACGAAGACGGAGTTCCTCAGCAAGAGTACACATAAAAACTCTCCTACTCTCTGTGGACCCCGTACATGCCGTGTACAAAACATGTGCGTTCATCGCTGCCAGGTCAAGTATGTTATAAAACACTGCAACGGCGCACTGCAAAGAACAAATACAAAGAAGTACATGTTATATTTTGAATAAATTCATTCATGTATGATAAATTGATTTATCAATGCCAACACATGCATACCTTCGTCCGGTTGTAGTCCGTCACAGTGTTTGGCTTCTTTTTGCGGTCGTCTGCAATCTCCACGTGCGTGTGCATAGTGCTCAGAACGCAAACTGTTTTGTTGGGCTTGGAGGCATACACCGTCAGAAGCGCATCATCGGATCTGTACACCTCCGTTGACAACTTCTCACGTCCCTTGGCGTTTTTGGCTTCCAAAGGAACTTCTCGGCGAATCTTGTTCATTGTCCCAAGCAGAGTCGTGTTGCATTCCAGCAGCTTCTTAGCCAGGGAAAGAGATGTGAAAAAATTGTCTGTGGCTACAGTTCTGCCCTTGCCCAGGTATGGCTTCATAAGCTTCATCACCACATTCTCGGACACTCTTTCCCCCTTGGGACGATCGGGGTCCTTTCCAAGGTATGGAATGGCGTTGCACATGTACTTTGTGTTCAACTCAGAAGCAACCCAAAACTTTATTCCAAACTTGTCCGGCTTTGAGGCAATGTACTGGGTGAACGGACAGCGAACCTTGGTCGGAAACAGCTGCTCGTCGACTGTCAGTTCCTTGCCTGGGGTATAGCACAAAATGCAGTTGTTCACAAATCGCTGCCAGATGTCCGAAATCGCAGCAAATCTGTCGCTCTTTGCACGCTCCGCACGGGTGTCCTTATTATCAAAGCGCAAGTACCGCATGATTTCTTGGTAGCGGTCCCGTGCCATTGTCTCCTGGATCGAAGGCACAGCGAACATTGCCGACCAACAGTCCGACATCGCTCCAACTGGACAGAGGACTGCTCGTAGAAATAGGATTGCTACGAATGCCATAAACTCGCTGACCGACAAACTCCAGCTGCTGTCTGTTCTGCGGGCTTCATGGACAGTGCAGTCTGTGATGATTCGCAGCATCTCCATGTCGAGCAAACACAGAAAACTCTGCAGTCTGCTTGTGATCCTACGCTGTATTAGTAAAAGTAAAAAAATGACGCAAGGTAAATTACACGTACTAAATATCATTCAAACACAAGCAGAAACACTGGAAAGAAATATGAAGTTACTATACCTTTGCATGCTCTGTAGGCCCGGACGGCTCAACAAATGTTGAATTAGGCGAACAGCTGCTGACACGAGAGCGTGCGATGCCAACCTTCTCCCAAACAGTTCCATCTTTTGCCCGTACGGTTGGTGCAGGTGTGGTGTCAGCCTGTGTCCGTCTCTTCCTTGGAGGGCTCTGTTGTACCTCATCCGATGTACTGCTTCTTTCTTCATCGGATGAATCGCTGGTCAAAAAACAGGAGGGTCCTTCTCCCGCATCGGACTCACAGCAGTCCTCGTTGGTCAGCAAAGCCGCAACTTCTTGACCGGTGAACGTCCTCTGTCTTGCCATGGTGTTTTGCGTCGTCTCCACACAGGATAGTAGGGAAAATGTAAGTCGCCTGCCTTTGGGTTTCAGCTTTTATCATGACTCTGAAGAACACACCCACAACAGCGCATACTAATTATACTTTATTATAATAGGTGGCGCTTCACACATAACGCCGAAACCGAAACCGGGCTAATCCCCTGCATACACGGGAACAATAAAAGGTGATTGGACCCGTGATAATGGTTCACGGCAATCCGTGAATATCAGTCAAACACAAGCATAAACACTGCAAAAAATATTATATTACTATGCTGTATGAGTAAAAATAAATAAATGACGCTAAGTTATTTACACAAACGAAATATCAGTCAAAAACAAGAAAACACAAAAAATATTATATTACTATGCTGTATGAGTAAAAATAAATAAATGACGCCAAGTTATTTACACGAACGAAATATCTTATTTACACAAACGAAATATCAGTCAAACACAAGCATAAACACTGCAAAAAATATTATATTACTATGCTGTATGAGTAAAAATAAATAAATGACGCCAAGTTATTTACACGAACGAAATATCTTATTTACACGAACGAAATATCAGTCAAACACAAGAAAACACAAAAAATATTATATTACTATGCTGTATGAGTAAAAATAAATAAATGACGCCAAGTTATTTACACGAACGAAATATCTTATTTACACAAACGAAATATCAGTCAAACACAAGCATAAACACTGCAAAAAATATTATATTACTATGCTGTATGAGTAAAAATAAATAAATGACGCCAAGTTATTTACACGAACGAAATATCTTATTTACACAAACGAAATATCAGTCAAACACAAGCATAAACACTGCAAAAAAATATTATGTTACTATGCTGTATGAGTAAAAATAAGTAAATGTAAAAATAAATATTACTTTACTATACCTTTATTACTTTGTTGCTGCTATTGAAGTGTATACACAAGAAAATCTGGGACGCTTGCTTCATACATAACGCCAATACCACGCTAATGATAATGTGTTTCACGGGAACAATATGGACCCATGATAATGGTTGGTTCAGCCATGTAAATGTGTGGCGCTATTGAAGTGCATACACAAGAAAATCTGGGACGCTTGCTTCATACATAACACCAATACCACGCTAATGATAATGTGTTTCACGGGAACAATATGGACCCGTGATAATGGTTGGTTCAGCCATGTAAATGTGTGGCGCTATTGAAGTGCATACACAAGAAAATCTGAGACGCTTGCTTCATACATAATGCCAATACCACGCTAATGATAATGGTTCACCGCTCTAAATAATACTTATGTCAATATGTAGCGCTTCACACATAACGCCGAAACAGGGCTAAACTTTATTTATTTATTTTAGACTACAAACTAGACCTGGTGCACACAGACTGCACACAGACTAGACCTGGTGCACCACAGAGCTCCTGCCACAGAGCTCCTGCCTGTCTTTCTGCTCCTGTCTTGCTCTGAAATTAACATATGTATGGTCCTGCTAATTGGGCAGGAGAAGGAGGGGTGATGTCCTCAGAACCTTGAAATCTCAGGAGCTCCAGTGTTAAGAGGGTTACTCAGCAACATCATCTACGAACCTAATAAGACCTAATAAGCCTTTATATAGTTGTGTCGCGTGCGGTAGCCTGGCGACCATGGACCACCTTGCTCGTTAAAATATATTTATAAAACAAAAGACTTACCTTCTGCACCAACAGCTGATGCAACATCCCATGCGTTGTCATTCATTTCGTATTACATTCTTATAATTAGTCTGGTCTGAGAATCATATTAGTTGATCAAGTTTAAAAGGGCACGATTCAACCGATAGGCTGCCTTCTACCTGTTCTTGGGTAATACTTAACTGAGAATGTTGGTGGAGAACTTTTCACTTCCCTTTTGAGGGCCAAAATGCCGCAAGTGCACTGACAATATCTGCTCTTTAATTATAATTAAACACGGAGGTCTGTAAACTGTGATTTTCATGTTTTAGCTGAGCCATTTGTATAAGACAAATACTGAACATTCAATGATTAAACTATCATTCTGGGTTCGACATTCAGCATGAAAAAGAAACTGAGCAAAATATAAATGTTTGTATTAATTTTTTGTATATAAATTTTATATAATCATATATAAAAATTATAAGAGGGAAGACTTGAGTGTGCCTGACCAGTATTACAGTTTAAAGTGTTACATATTTTTCTTCACAGACACTTCTGAAGAAATAGAGGACATTCTAGGTGCAGGGAAAAGGATTCGGGTTCCAAAGTTACTGGAGAGAAATCCTATATATATATGTATATATATATATATATGATAAGAGCAAGTGAGATGTTATGTGCTATTATTATTTGCAGATGTCACAAAAGGCAAGCATTATTGAGGGAAAGCGGGCCTCACTAATGGAAATTTTAAAAGAGCGGCAAAGCCAGAAAATAATCCAGCCACTGTGTGCCTCTAATAGTCAATCAAAGAGGCAGAGGATTCTGCTGGATGATGAAACATCTAGTGGCAGTGATGATGAATTAATTGCCAAATCTGAATTTGATGCATTAAAGAAGAAGCACACAGTACTTGGGTGTAAATATCAAGAAGCCATTAGTGAACTGGAACAACTGAGAAAATTGAACTGAAAAAATCTCCAAAATCCTTCCTGGTAAGTAAAGGCTGCCTCACAAAACACAAAGCAATTGTTATCATTTTATCTAAACTGGAATTTAAAGCTGTACTATTTATTGAATGTAATGACAGTGAATTACATTTAAGGTCTCATTTATGTTATAGGGAATAACAGCCTTCCTGATTTTATGGACACCCCTCAAACAATTAGTAAGTTTGAGTTCAATCAATCAATCAAATTTTATTTATATAGCGCTTTTTACAACAGTTGTTGTCACAAAGCAGCTTTACAAGTGCCGAGTCCTAGCCCCCAGTGAGCAAGCCAAGGGCGACAGTGGCAAGGAAAAACTCCCTAGTTTTTTTGCATGAGGAAGAAACCTTGAAAGGAACCAAGACTCAGGGGGGGAACCCATCCTCTGGCCGACACCGGTCACCATGACAACAACAACAACAATTTAGACAGAAAGAAGAGAAAGAAAAGGAAAAATATGTAATAATGTCCATCATGATGTATGCATCCGGTTAGGCAGGAGGTGGCTGGCTCAGGATGGATCGCTGGTCTCCTCATCTCATTATTCCTCAAGCAGGCGGGCAGCCATGTGGAGAAATGAAACAGGGAAAATTAGCTCTGTATGAGGACATATACAGGACAGGTAAAATTATAAACATTTCCGGAGTGTGGCAGCAACTCCGGCATTTAGTTAAATTATTACAGCCTAGCTAAAAAGGCAGAACCAGAAGGTAACATAGGCTTGGGGGCATTCTGAGACAATGGCATCCGTCCACTGCACTGTCAACAAACTTGAGTGACCACGAGCAGTGACAGGACGACAGCACCAGTGCCCCAGTCTACCATAAAACCCTTCGTCTATGAACCCCTGGATCTGTACTTTTATCTAAGGGGGGATATTAATTATCAAACGTTAAACTAAATAAGTGGGTTTTCAACCTAGACTTAAAGATTGTGACTGTGTCGGAGTCCCGGACGCATTTAGGAAGATTATTCCAAAGCTGGGGGGCCTTACAAGAAAAGGCTCTTCCCCCTGCTGTTACCTTATTAATTTTTGGAACTAATAAAAGACCAGCACCCTGTGATCTTAGTGGGCGTGGGGGTTCGTAATAGGAAATAAGTTCCTGAAGGTACTCAGGAGCAAGCCCGTGCAATGCTTTATAAGTTAATAAAAGAATTTTAAAGTCAATACGGAATTTAACTGGGAGCCAATGCAGGGCTGATAGGACTGGACTGATATGCTGAAATTTTCTAGTTCTGGTCAGAACCCTGGCTGCGGCATTTTGAACTATTTGAAGTTTATTTAGATTCCTATTTGAACATCCTGACAGTAGTGCATTGCAGTAGTCTAATCTAGAGCTAACAAAGGCGTGCACCAATTTTTCCGCATCATCCTGTGATAATGCATTTCTTAATTTAGCAATATTACGGAGATGTAGAAAAGCTATCCTAGTAGTATTATCTATGTATTTATCAAATGATAGGTCAGAGTCGAGTATGATGCCTAGGTTTTTGGCTACTGTGCCAGGTGTAATGGGGTAGCCTGCGAGATTAAGCATTAGATCTGGAATTTTCTGTTTTGAGGCCTTAGGGCCCAGAAGGAGAACTTCTGTTTTGTCCTCATTAAGTTGGAGGAAGTTTAGAGACATCCAGCATTTAATATCTTTTACACAGGCCTCAATTTTTCTTAAACTGAGTTTGTCATCAGGTTTGGCTGATATGTAAAGTTGAGTGTCATCTGCATAGCAGTGAAAATTGACACCATGTTTGTTTATAACTGTGCCCAATGGTAGCATATATAATGTAAATAATAGTGGTCCTAGAATGGAGCCTTGCGGGACCCCATATTTAACTTTTGTACGTTTGGATGGAATATTATTGAGCTCTACAAACTGATAGCGATTTGTTAAGTAAGAATGAAACCATGAAAGGGCTGTGCCAGAGACTCCAACCCAGCGTTCTAACCTTTCTAGCAAGATCCTATGATCAATTGTGTCGAAAGCTGCACTAAGATCAAGAAGCACTAACAGCGATACATAACCTTGATCTGAAGCAAGGAGGAGGTCATTTGTTACTTTAACTAATGCTGTTTCAGTACTGTGATGGGGCCTAAAACCAGATTGGAACTTTTCAAATATGTGATGCCTATGCAGATATAGGCATAATTGCTGGGCAACAGCTTTTTCTATGATCTTAGATATAAATGATGTGTTTGAAATGGGTCTATAATTAGATAGTACAGTAGGATCAAGATTTGGTTTCTTAATCAGAGGTTTAATAACTGCTGATTTACATGATTTGGGCATGTGACCTATTGTAATGGATGAGTTAACTATAGTTAGAAGAGGTTCAGTTACCGCTGGTAATACCTCTTTTAATAACTTTGATGGAACCGAGTTTAGTGTGCAGGTAGCACAATTTAAGGAAGAAATTATTTTCTCTAATTCTGATTGTGGGAGTGGATGAAAAGCATCAAGTTTTTCTCCCAGTATGCGATTTAAATCGATGTCAACCAAACCAGATGACATGCCAGTTGTATTACTAATAAAAGGTTTTATATTTTGTCTAATATTCTCTATTTTATTATCAAAAAAATCTATAAATACATTACTAGTGAGGTTTACTGGAATCTGAGGTTCTGTGTCTGCTTGATTTTTTGTAAGTTTGGAAATAGTATTAAAAAGAAATCTAGTATTGTTTTTATTTTTCTCTATCAGTGAGGCTAGGTATGCTGAGCGTGCTTTAGCGAGTGCCCGTTTGTAGTCAATGATGCTATCCTTCCAGGCACAGTAGAATACTTCCAACTTAGTAGATCGCCATTTACGCTCTAATTTATGTGCTATTTGTTTTAAGTTTCTAGTTTGGTCAGTGTACCACGGAGCGAGTTTTTTAGATCTAGTCTTTTTATATTTGAGTGGAGCTACTATGTCTAGAGCTGATCTGCAGGTACTCTCTATGCAGTTGGTTAGACTATCTAACTCTCCTGGATAGGATGGCGAGTGGGCTAGAGCAGTTAAATCAGGGAGGGCTTCAATAAACTGTGTTGCTGTTAATGAATTTATCGAGCGCTTTATACACTGCCGAGGAGACGGGCGGGTATTTATGTTAAGATGAATCTCAAATTTGACTAAATAGTGATCAGAGATAGCTACGGTTTGCGGGAGTATATTTATATTATCTACGTCAATACCCAACGTTAAGATTAAATCTAGGGTATGATTTTGATAGTGTGTGGGTCCTACAACGTTTTGTGTAATGCCAACAGAGTTCAATATAGAAGTAAAAGCCCTTGTCAGTGGATCCTCCGCATTATCAAAATGTATGTTAAAGTCTCCTACCATTATTATTTTGTCACTACTAACTGCTAAATTTGCTGTAAAATCTGTGAAATCTTTTAAGAAATCTGAGTAAGGCCCTGGTGGTCTATATACATTTGTTAGGGAAAATGAACTTTTATTTTCAGATGGACTAATTACATTATTAGACAGCATCTCAAATGAATTAAAGATATCCAAGTATTTCTGATGAATTTCTAAACAATCACGATATATTATACATATTCCTCCTCCTCTGCCTGACAATCTAGGTTTATGTATATAACTATATAGATAGATAGATAGATAGATCTTTATTGATCCCTTTGGGAGGTTTCCCTCAGGGAAATTAAGATATCCCACAGGAGTGGCTTCGTTTAGAGATAAATAGTCACCAGATTGAATCCACGTTTCAGTTAGACATAGAATATCAATTTTCTGGTCAGTTATAAGTTCATTCATAAAAACTGCTTTAGAGTTGAGTGATCGAATATTAATTAATCCAATTTTCAGATTGGTCATATAGGTAATAATTGGATGTGAAGTTTGAATATTAGTTAAAAACTTAGGACGGACTATTTTCTTATGATTTAATTTAACCCGGGGCACAGACACAGTCTCAATCCTATGGGATCTTGGTGACGCCTCTAAGCAGCTCGCAGACAGACGGTTTAGCCTGTTAGTCTGCGGCCTGGTCGCGACTCTGGTTAGTCAGCAGCTCCTAGTACTACACTGCCCACTAACTAACAGACTACGGGCTATGCTGCAAGATAACAGGGCAGCGCCATCCCGGGTGGGGTGGACACCGTCCCTGCCTAAAAGAGTTCCAGTTATACTTTCAGTTATACTGCTATTACTATTACTGTTGTTATTATATTTTGAACATTATCTGTTTTGCTTGAGAAGGTGTTTGTGGTTTTGTTGCATATAACACTAACAGCTTGTTGCGTCTACCTATTGTCTAATAAAAAAGCCCTAGTTAATGTTCATTTAATCTGTGATACAAACTTGTACTGAAGATTTATTATCATTATATTATACATTTCAGGGCAATCCAACTTGTCACCCCCATTAAACACTCCTCAAGCAACAGTTGGTAAGTATATTGCTAATAAAACATGAATGACTTGGTTACACTTATACATTCATCCTATCTCTGATAAGAGATAAGAGACATGCTGTCACGTTGTGGGGGGGCCCCCTACCGGTCGCCCCCAGTTACAGCGGCAGCGGTCCTGTTTTTGGTCACGTGATGTTCGTCCCTCAGGTGGGCGGGACCCGTGATCCGTCTCACCTGAGGGTCGTTTGTTCGTCTATATATGTCTTGTCTTTGTACCAGTTGACTGCTGGTTATTATTTCCTTCATTTGGAACAATGCACGGGTTTTTGGTTTGCACACTTTCTATTAAACCATCCTCTTTCCCTGAGACTTGGCGTGATCGCTTCCTTTTTGAGTTGCTCACCCTGCCCGTCACAGAATAACCAGCCACCTTCGGAAGCCGCCAGTCTCCTTTGCTTTCTCCTTCGTTCGTGGTCATGTCTTGTGGTAAGTGTTTGTCTACGTGCTGTGTGTTTGTCGTGTATTGTCTTGAGTCTGTCCCCACTCGTCCCGCCGTGTTTAAATGTTGTTTGTGTTTAAACCCGTAAATCACACGGCGGTGACTAGAGCTGGGGACCGGTAGACTCCGCTCTCGCCCAGCGAAACTACCGGTGCCTCACATTGCGCATGTCCGTTGTTCGTTATCATATGTATGTGTGTGTGTGTATGTACATTGTGTTTTGTTTTAATAACGACGCGGACGTGAGCGAGTGTGTGAGTGTGCCGTGGTGTGTGTGTTTCGCTGGTGGTGTTTGTGTGTGTATGTAGACGGGTCCACCGATGCGTGCTGCGCGCTAGAACGAGTGAGACGCGTCTCTCTGCTCCTTTCGCCTCGCTCACCCGATATCCCGCGGTGACGGGGGTGAGCGACTGCGAGCCAGAGGGACGCGTCGCTGTGGGCGTGGCGCGCAAGCCGCTCGCGCATAGCTCTCTCTCTCTCCAAAGATCTACGGATCCCGTGGTGAAAACGGTGAGAGAGAGAGAGCTGGGGTGGGCGTGTCGCGCTCCACAGAGCGCGCGCATCGGTGGGTCCTGTCCGTTTGTTTGTGTTCTGTCTTTGCGTGTTCGTTTTGTCCTAGAGTGTAGCGTGCTTTGTTTTATGTAATTCCTCTCTTGCACCCCTCTTCACTGTGTGTGGGGAGGGGCCCATTAGAGGTCCCGTGCCACTGGATGTGGCACGGAGGGCATCTCAGGTGCGTATATGTTATATGTTGTGTTTGTGTTTTTTGTTTTGTTATTCCCCAGAGGGCCCCCCCCCTAAATATGTTTTTGGGGGGGAGCTATGGGGTTCCTGAGCCACAGCATGTGGCTCAGAAGGCGCTGCTCCATTGGGAGACCTGTCCTGTTGGGAGGGACCCCTGAGCAGATAGGAGCCCCTGTACCCCTTTAAGTAGGCAGAGGATGCCTGGGGTGTTAGCGGCAGGGTGTCTCCTCAGGCTAAGAAGGGGTCTCCTCCCCCCTGGGTAAAGGGGGTTTAACAGGCAGGGCAGTGCATGTTATATGTTGTGTGTCGTCTGTGTGCGCGTGTGTGTGATGTGTTGCAGGTCGCTCCTGGTGGTGGACTGCGGCACTCCTGGACCTAGTGGGGTCTCCAGGCGGAGACCCTCCCCTTCAAGCTCGGGGTGACCAGCGTGTCCCTGATGCGGATTGCCAGGGCCCTGGTCTCTGGCGCTCCTGGGTTGGGTGGAGGAGTCCACCTTGAGATGAGGGGCCCCGGGAGGGGTTCACTCCCCAGGAGTCTGGGGTGACCCCTAGCGAAAAGGGCAGGGGTCAGCTCCGAGCGAGGAGGTAGGTTCGGGAGGTAGTCAGTAGAAGCCGTGGCCGCACCCCAGTGAGGTGGCCTGCACACATCCACACCTGTGACGTTTGTTGGGCCATGTGCTCCCGGTCCGCGCACAGCGGTGGGGCTTAAGCGGCCTAAGGCCGGTTAGGGCGCGAGGGCCCTGTGACCGACCGGGGCGTGGTTATCGTCTTGTTGACAGCCCAGTCGGTCCAGGGTCCCGCCCAGGAGGCGAGCTAACCTATGTGTTTTATGTTTTCAGCTCCAGGACTGCAGGGAACGGGTCCCTGCCTTGTCTGTGTCCTGTGACGAGGAGCTTATATGTGTGTTTTGTGTTTCAGCTCAGGACGGCAGGGAACGGGTCCCTGTCTTGTCCCCGCCCTCCCGCCCCTTTGTTGTGTTTTGTGTGCTGCCGCTGTAAGCCGCACATCCGGAGGGGAGTGCGGCTTTGGTGGGGGGGTCTGTCACGTTGTGGGGGGGCCCCCTACCGGTCGCCCCCGGTTACAGCGGCAGCGGTCCTGTTTTTGGTCACGTGATGTTCGTCCCTCAGGTGGGCGGGACCCGTGATCCGTCTCACCTGAGGGTCGTTTGTTCGTCTATATATGTCTTGTCTTTGTACCAGTTGACTGCTGGTTATTATTTCCTTCATTTGAAACAATGCACGGGTTTTTGGTTTGCACACTTTCTATTAAACCATCCTCTTTCCCTGAGACTTGGCGTGATCGCTTCCTTTTTGAGTTGCTCACCCTGCCCGTCACACATGCACAATAATATTGTACTATTTAATCATTCTACAACTGTCATTTACCAAAAGTAAGGTAATAATTATTATATTATTTTATATTTGCAGTAGAAATAAGCCAACAGAAAGAGCAAGCTTCAGAAGAAGAAAGGGTATTTTAGATTTAATTATAAATGTACAGTAACAGTGGTATTGTCTTTGATTATACTGATATGATTTACACATAATCGTGAAATAAAATAAAATTTCACACAGACGCACATTGGTGAAGGAATTTACATCAATACAAATCAGTGGAAGGGAGTCCAAGGAAACAGCAAGGACAGCTTGTTTGTCAAGGAGCTGGCAGTGTGCATTTGGGGCACAAACATTTTGGCCAACCGGAGTCTGGAGGGTAAAAGTTGTCCAACAACAAAGACAACCCCCAGGCCCCCTCTAACCCCTCACAAATTAAGAGCACTAAAAAGTAAGTAAGAATGTTGATAAAGAATACTAATCTGAAAATGATGGAGGATATTACTGCTGGATGAAATATTACATGTGTCTCTTTTGGACCAGGACACTTGAATTTTATTAAAATTTCTCAGTGACCTGCTAATAATCTTATACATATCTTCTGTGCAAAATGTTAATATTTAATAAAACTGTTCATAATAATAGTCATGTGGCCTTTGAGCAGGTTATCTAGTCTTCATATAGGCTAGAAGTTTATACCTCACATTTAGGAGTTTTGCTCCTCTGAGAAGGCCTATACATGCAAGTAAATGATTTGTACTTTGTTTCAAGTAAATAGTTTTTGAAGTCTTTAGAAAACTATATGATTTTATTGTTGTGCAGTAACATGCATATTTTATGCATATTAAAGTTTTCTCATGACATTTTGCTTTATTTTGTTTTGTTAAAGATTGCTTCCAAAAGTGGCTCGAGACAAAAAACCTGGAAGAGTTCGAGCTAATGACCAGAGCAGGAAAATTTGGACGTTATGTTACAGAAAAAATCTGAGACATCAACAAAAAACAAAAAAAAAACAAAATCAATAAGTACATTATTTGTTATTTAATAAAATTATATTGTTTAAAATGTCGTTTGTACAAATAGCATTTTATTAAAGCAGCTGTTATAATAATTTCTCAGTAAATTAAGAAAAATAAATATTTTTGAGTTGTCTTTTAAAATTGTCTTTGTTTCTTGCCTATTTTGCAAACTGGTCTATTAACAGTAAAGCATAGGTGTTAGGGCAGGTGTGCACATGTTTAAACATTCCCTGCTTGTTTTAGTGTTGCTCTCCTCCAGCATGCCTAATTTAATTGTCATTTAGGAAAACATCAAAATGTTCCAGACAGAAAATCCACGACCATGGTTGAGGCACATTGTATAATATTCTGGTCACTTGACAGTTCTGCTACAAGCTATCAAAGGTTAATTGTAAATTAAAAATACTAGTTATTTCACAGAATACCAGGTACAAGCTGGTTTTGGACAGTATAACCACACACCAGCTACAAGATGGTTTAAGATGGTGTAACCAGCTATAAACCAGCTACCACCTATGAACCAGCTAACAGCTGGTTTTGGATGGTTTAACCAGCTACCAGCTACAAACCAGCTACCAGGTTCCAAAACATACAGCGGGTAAAATAAGTATTGAACACGTCACCATTTTTCTCAGTAAATATATTACTAGAGGTGCTAATGAAATGAAATTTTCACCAGATGTCGGTAACAACCCAAGTGATCCATACATACAAAGAAATCAAACCATAAATATCCAGAAATGACGTTATTTGTAATAATGTGAAATGACACAGGGAAAAAGTATTGAACACGCTTATTGAAATGTATCTAATACTTTGTACAAAAGTCTTTGTTGGCAATGACAGCTTCAAGACGCCTCCTGTATGGAGAAACTAGTTGCATGCATTGCTCAGGTGTGATTTTGGCCCATTCTTCCACACAAACAGTCTTCAAATCTTGAAGGTTTCGTGGGCCTCTTCTATGAACTCTGATCTTTAGTTCTTTCCATAGATTTTCTATTGGGTTCAAGTCAGGCGATTGGCTGGGCCATTCCAGCAGCTTTATTTTCTTTCTCTGAAACCAATTGAGAGTTTCCTTGGCTGTGTGTTTGGGGTCATTGTCTTGCTGAAATGTCCAGCCACGTTTCATCTTCATCATCCTGGTAGACGGAAGCAGATTTTTCTCAAGAATGTCTCTGTACATTTTTCCATTCATCCTTCCTTCAATTATTTGAAGTTTGCCAGTACCATATGCTGAAAAACAGCCCCATGCCATGATGTTCCTACCTCCAAACTTCACTGTTGGTATGGTGTTCTTGGGGTGATGTGCAGTGCCATTTAACCTCCAAACATGATGTGTATTATGGCATCCAAACAGTTCAATTTTGGTTTCATCTGACCAGACTATATTCTCCCAGTACTTCACAGGCTTGTCTAAATGTTGTGCAGCAAACTTTAAACGAGCTTCAACATGCCTTTTCTTCAGCAATGGAGTCTTGCGTGGTGAGCGTGCATATAGGCCATGGCGGTTGAGTGCATTACTTATTGTTTTCTTTGAAACACTCGTACCTGCTAATTCCAGGTCTTTCTGAAGCTCTCCACAAGTGGTCCTTGGCTCTTGAACAACTCTTCTGATAATTCTTTTCACTCCTTTGTCAGAAATCTTGCGAGGAGCACCTGGTCGTGGTCGGTTTATGGTGAAATGATGTTCTTTCCACTTCCGAATTATGGCCCCAACAGTGCTCACTGGAACATTCAGAAGTTTAGAAATTCTTCTGTAACCGATGCCATCATTATGCTTTGCAACAATAAGGTTGCGAAGGTCTTGAGAGAGCTCTTTACTTTTAGCCATCATCAGATGTTTCTTGTGTGATAGCTGGCCATCATTTGGGACTGAACCAGCTGATATTAATTTGCACTGACAAGGGGCAGGCTTGCTTTCTAATTACTGAGAGAGTTCAGCTGGTGTCTTGGCTTTCCATGCCTCTTTACACCTCCCTTTCTTCATGTGTTCAATACTTTTTCCCTGTGTCATTTCACATTACTACAAATAACGTCATTTCTGGACATTTATGGTTTGATTTCTTTGTATGTATGGATCACTTGGGTTGTTACCAACATCTGGTGAAAATTTCATTTCATTAGCACCTCTAGTAATATATTTACTGAGAAAAATGGTGACGTGTTCAATACTTATTTTACCCGCTGTAGCTTAAGATGGTCAAGCTGGTTAACCAGCTTGACCAGCTTAAGATGGTATGAGCTGGTTTTTCCAGCAGGGAAACTTGCAATTGCGTCACGCCTGTCCCCCTGAATCGTTACACAGAGGCGCATTGATAAAGTGCTCTATAGGAATACTTTCGATTTGTGTGATTTTTCACGGGCACGGGTGGGTAACGGGTAGAATATTAACGGGTTCAGGCGGGTACGGATTTAACTTTGAAATAGCCACGGGTTCGCGGGTGGGTGGGTGCGGGTGTATGGAGCTATTATAGTGTCACCAGAACCTGAACCTGAAATCATTGTTACTTGAAAAAACAGTCTGTAAAATCCTCGCAGGTATGCAAAAATTCGAGTTAAAATTCAGGTTCAGGTCGAAATTCAGGTTCGGGTCGCAATTCAGGTTCAGGTCGCAATTCAGGTTCGGGTCAAAATTCAGGTTCGGGTCGTAATTCAGGTTCCGGTCGAAATTCAGGTTCGGGTCGAAATTCAGGTTCAGGTTGAAATGCGGTTCATCCGGGATACGTAGGATGAGCAAACAAACTCAGAGCTAATCGAACTGCATCTGGCCAATCACAAAACATATCAGAGGTCATTGGGAGGCTGCTAAATTTCCTGTAAGAGTGCGGTCCCTGTTTGGCGTGTAAGTAGCATGTAAGCAGCACGAAAGTGACTACTGTGCCACCCAGAAATGGCACCTTGTGGCATCTGCCACATAATCGTGGCACTTATTGTGGCCAGTGCTGCGTGACTGTGGTCTCCGTTGTCCAGAAACACCGCCTGCCTCTGCTGACAGACATCTAAAGACTCTTGGGTGACTCTGCGTATCGGCCACTCGCTTAAAATCATCCCGACGAGCTCCGAATCGCCATTTGTTGAAATGAAGATGGTTCATAACTTTTGTTTAAAAATTATGTTGAGTGAAATACTAGCCGACATCCAGTTAACTAGACAGCTCTATATTACTAGTTCAGAATACTGTTTAGCGATAACGTCGAATTAAGATTATAGGAGGGTACGTGAATCTACAGTGGTAGACCGTTAACGACAGCACTAAATTTAAAGGGTTTATTATTATAGATGTATGGTTATCAGTGGATGTTCCTACACGCCATCAGCATCATTTAAACCTCTGCGAGCGAATGGCATCGCATTTAGTATTTGTGCAATTTGTAGTATATTTCGCTTTGTATTGGTTTCTATTGTTAGTCTAGATTGTCAGCCGAGCGGCTCCCGACATAATCGTTAAACAGCATCCTGAACTCGTAGTTTGGAGCTGCCGGTTAGCTCCGAATCGTTCACCCAACATAACTTAACAAACAAAAAATATAAACCATCTTCATTTCCACCAATCCTACAAATGCGATGCTACTCGCACGCAGTGGTTTAAATGACGCTGATGGCGTGATGAATGTTCACTGATGAACAATCTGTAATAAATCTGTTTTATGTTGTGATGTGGGGGTAAAGTGTTATCAGTGGGAGGACACTTGCTGAGAAGAGCATTTTATAAGGGGTTTCACATTTAACATTAACTTAACTACGTTAATATAATAGAAGACACACGATCATGATGAGGCATGACTAAACTAGACGACACCACAAACCACTACAGCGACACAACACGGATTGTAAATGACAGCCTTATATTTATTTATTTGTTTATTATTGAATATTTGCTTATTCTGCTACCTCCTGTTATCGCTGAACTAAACTTTCGGCACGAGACTTTCAGCGCGAGCTCTTCAGCGCGAGTTCTTCTGTGCGCGTGTACGTTGCTCCAGAGTTTGAAAAAACACAAGAACAAACAAATTACTTGTTATATTCCTTGTTGACACTTGTGGAAGATATTTTACTGTAGTTTGCTTCGTTTTTTTTGTGTTGTTGTATGTCAAATGTAAAACAAATTTCAAACTTAGCGCCCTTGGAAGCAGAAGTAGAAGAAATAGAAGAAATTGTATTAATCCAAAAGAGTGATTTATTTAATTTAAAACGAAGGGAGATGTGATTGTTGTTTTGTTTTCAGTAAGAGCTGCGGCTCATAACAAAGTTGAGTTCATGTGCAAGTTTGCTAGGAGTGACGCATTTAAAGTTTGGACCCTGTTCTACACATTATCTGTGAGGTATGGTGCTAGGGCATTTGTGTTTATTTTTTATTTTTTGCCACATTTTGTAGTTTTCACGGTGTCAAATGTCGGTGGCGAAAAGGAGGAAAGAATAAAGATACACCAGTCGAAGCTCCGAGCATTGTTTGTGTGATTAATCCAAGTGGTCCGCTACATGAATGACTAAGCGAACATACCAGAGAACGAGTACAGATAAACACGAAAACACTCAAACTTACCCATGCACACACCACATACTCTCATACAGAACACATATAACGATAATGTCGAATTTAGATTAGTGGTAGACAATGAGTGGCAGTAGCCGCTGGGTGGTTGATGGCTGATGCTGCGGTGTTACGTGAACTGTGGATTTTGGGGAGGTTGTTTTCTCTTTCGGTTAATTTTGGTTTAACAGGTGGATTGCCTCGGTATGGGTGGATTCTGTCGGCCAATCGAAGATCGTGATTTGGATGAGGGGGCGGATATTCGGATTCATAATCTGCATGACGGAGTTGCTGGAAGTTGCCGGGAGGCGACGCGAGCATTTACTGCCTTTACGGTTGTGTGTGTGACTTTTGAGAAACTGTAGCTCATGATTCTCATGTGAGAGGTGAGGGTTTGTGCGATGGTTTTTGTCATGAATTGTCATGAATAGCGTTGTGAAAATCGCCACCATGGAGTAAGAACGTAGTAGCATATGCACACTTATATAGACACCCATGCAGGGATGTTTTATAAGAAACACCAGTATAGAGGCAGGCACCGTGTATGTATATTTGTTTAAGATTATCGTCGTAGATATATTTTCTTTATTTATGTTAGTAAGGTGTGAGTCTTGCTTTGTTAACTTAGTGTAGTATATTTTGTTTGTTTCTTTTCTTTGGTGCCGTCTACTGCTCCTTTCCTTGGTTGGTTTATGGTTAATCGTGTATTTTTGTATGTACGTGTCTGTTCAGTGTTTTGCTGCGTAGAAAAGGCTCTTCTACCCATTACCACTCTGCAGTAAAGAGTTTTCTTACGTATCCGTCTGGTTTTTGCGTTCTTCTTTAATTTCATCTTGTCCACTACGCACATGCTACTACCCCACACCCCAAACCTAGACCCATGACACCGTGGGGTCGTAACAGACGTAATCTAGACAAACAATAGAAACCAATACAAAGCGAAATATACTACAAATTGCACAAATACTAAATGCGATGCCATTCGCTCGCAGAGGTTTAAATGACGCTGATGGCGTGTAGGAACATTCACTGATAACCATACATCTATAATAATAAACCCTTTAAATTTAGTGCTGTCGTTAACGGTCTACCACTGTAGATTCACGTACCCTCCAATAATCTTAATTCGACGTTATCGCTAAACAGTATTCTGAACTAGTAATATAGAGCTGTTCAGCTGGATGTCGGCTAGTATTTCACTCAACATAATTTTTAACAAAAGTTATGAACCATCTTCATTTCAACAAATGGCGATTCGGAGCTCGTCGGGATGATTTTAAGCGAGTGGCCGATACGCAGAGTCACCCAAGAGTCTTTAGATGTCTGTCAGCAGAGGCAGGCGGCGTTTCTGGACAACGGAGACCACAGTCACGCAGCACTGGCCACAATAAGTGCCACGATTATGTGGCAGATGCCACAAGGTGCCATTTCTGGGTGGCACAGTGGCACTTTCGTGCTGCTTACATGCTACTTACACGGCAAACAGGGACCGCACTCTTACAGGAAATTTAGCAGCCTCCCAATGACCTCTGATATGTTTTGTGATTGGCCAGATGCAGTTCGATTAGCTCTGAGTTTGTTTGCCCATCCTACGTATCCCGGATGAACCGCATTTCAACCTGAATCTGAATTTCGACCCGAACCTGAATTTCGACCCGAACCTGAATTACGACACGAACCTGAATTTCGACCCGAACCTAAATTACGACCCGAACTTGAATTTTGACCCGAACCTGAATCTCGACCTGAACCTGAATTTTAACTCGAATTTTTGCATAGCTGCGAGGATTTTACAGACTGTTTTTTCAAGTAACAATGATTTCAGGTTCAGGTTCTGGTGACACTATAATAGCTCCATATGCGGGTCTGTGGCTCAAACCCGCTTTATGTGGTTGTGACACTCAAAATGAAACGATGACGTAGCCCACTGAATCCGATGCCTCGTTTGTCATCAGTCACGTGATTTTTACGGAAATGACACACGCCTCGAACCGGGGCTTCACCTGGCACGCCCCTTTTTGCTCGATACAGGCTCCGAGGCATCGCTTCAAATGTTACATCACTAGACTATGGTTTTGTTTAGCGTTTTAGTTTTAACAACTCTATAGAAGAAAATTAAAGTTTTCGGAGCACGCATCCAGCGCGTGATTGGAAAAAAATGATGGCGAGCCACCAGAGCTAGGAGCTACGACTGGACTGTGTTGTGCTTCGAAAGACACGTTCGTTTTTTCTCCAATACGAGGAGAGTGGACATCGCCGTGAAGGCCGGGTGCTTCGGTTTTTCTTTTCATTTACCTACCGAGGATTTTTCACCAACCGCGGTAAGACTGTTCTGAGTTTAACCGCTACTTTCACTGCTACGTATCACGTGAAGAGCGCGTGGAGTGCTCGCGCTGCTGAGTGAAAGGAGCGTTTTCTTTACAGCTGTTAAAGGACTGTTTAGCACTAAGGACTCGATCTAATGAACACTGATGCCATTTAGGTTTCATTTTATGTACATATTTGAATGTGTTAACTGTAAGGTGGATTGATACTGCAATTTACTGATGTAAACAATGGTTTTCTCATGTGGGCTCAGTGGGATGCTCCGTATTTTGTTGGTTGTAATAACTTGCTTATAGAGGGAAGTACCAATTGTTTAGCTATAACAGAACAGGCCTAAGTTGATTAATATTAAAGATGGATAATTAAAAGAAAAAAACTAGTTATATAAAAGAACCGCAAATTAACACTAATAATAGCTCAGCTGAGATACTAGTTAAACTACTAAAACTAGCCAAGACATTAGAGATTTAAAGAAAAATTGGTTTCTTAATTTAAGGGATCTCTTGCATTTGTATGCAATTGTTTTTTTTTTATGTTATATGTTGTGCCTGTGATGTCTTGAAGGATCCTTTTTCTTAGTAATACATATTATATATATTTACTATTTTTCTTAACTTTGATAAAGCCGGCAATTCTAAACGTAACTTTTGGTCTGTGGTGTTTTCTCCATTTTTCTTGTTAATTATTCTTTAACCAATTACTGCTCTCATACGAACCAAATTCTGGTCCAATAATAGTAACTTCTGTTAATATCTGTAGCAAGTGCTACATTGGTATCTTCGTGTGTTCAGTTTATCTGTAGGTCTCCCCTGTCCTCCTGCTAACAGTGTAACTGTCTTTTGCTCCATGTGGTCTTATCTCATTTTTAATGTTTTTAAGTCCTTCCCAACTTTCTTGCAGATATTCACAGAACTCACCAACTTCGAACCTGTTGTTGGGGAGCTTTCCTTTGCTGAAAAACGGTACGTGTGTCTCTGCTTGCATGCTTACACATTTGCTTACTTAATTGGCAAATGTAATTTATATATTTTATTATATCAAATAAAAAATGTTGTGCTTTTTTTGTTGTCAGAGATGTCGACCAATTAGAGAGCCTGCCTGAGCTAGCCTATCGTGGCCTTTGGCTCCTCTGCTCCTCCGATCACAGTGAAGGAAACGAGGTGAGTATGATGTGCTCTGCTCTGTGTCAGCTTTGCTTACATGTAGATTTCCTTTGTGAACGCTTTTTAGAACAGTGGTGGGTACCTGGTAGAGCAGGGTGCTATACACCAAGGTCATGGGTTTAGTTCTCTGGGAGGACAGATATGTTCTTACTGCTAAATATGAAAGTCACTGTGGATAAGAGCACCTGTCAAAAACATAAACTAGAGGTCATTAACCTTTAGGCTAAACAGTCATGGTAATTGGACCTCAGTGGCCTTACTTCTGTGTTAGACGAAATAGTCGCCTGGCTCTCACTAGCTTTCTAGATCTCTAAATAATCATTGCAGCACTCTTTCTGTAGATCACATGATCTGTAGAGCAGCTGAGTTGCTCCAGCGTGGTCCTGCTTGTGATGTGATGTGTGCTCCTCTCCCACAGCCCTCCTCTGCCCTCGCCACCTTACAGTGTCTCCGCCGCGTCTTCCAGCGTCTCCTCTACGTCGTCCTGCTGATGAGGAAGGAGGAGAGGGCCAAGCCGTGCCTCCTGCCCTGCACGCATGCCGCAGGACCAGGCCGTGCTCTTCATCAGGTCGGCCCACACACACATGCCTGGGTTGTCGTTTACAAAGGCCCAGGCTCCTGTTTACATAGCAGTTCATAAGTGAAGATGTAGCTTGGAACACTATAATGGTCGTGTGTGTGTGTGTGTGTGTGTGTGTGTGTGTGTGTGTGTGTGTGTGTGTGTGTGTGTGTGTGTGTGTGTGTGTGTGTGTGTGTAATAGCAGTGGTAAATGTGCTGTCTTCTGGGTGTGTGTTCTGTAGTCATCTTGTAGATGAGCAGCCTGGGGCCGTGCTGCCTCTGCTCCGGATCCTTCTACAGCACATCTGCCACCAGGTACGCTGCAGCGTTAGCAGTGGATTAGCTTAGCCGTAGCAGCACAGGGTCGTTTGATGGCCTGTTCATTATAAAAGGCTCCGCATCTCTCACAATGGAAAGAATGTATTCGTTAGTTCAAAGAGTGTGTGTGTGTGTTATAGATTGTGGAGAAGGCGGAGTATCGCACTAGTGGAGCACAGTCCATCAGAATCAGAAATACTTTATTGATCCCAGGTGGGAAATTGCACTTATTACAGTAGCAACCTAAATAGGTATAAGCCCTCCCAAGAAGTAAATTACAGCAAGAAAAATCTTAAAATTATCTTAAAATTAAGATAACTTAAAATTATCTAAAACTATCAGGGCTTATAATACAATAATGAATAATAAAGTATAATACAATATATAAATTATATTATAGAATAGAATATTGCTGTACATGTGGGTGGTGTCATGTTATAATAGAGGAGTTGTAAAGTTGATAGCCACTGGTAGGGAAGACCTCCTGTGACGTTCTGTAGTGCATTTAGGCAGAATGAGTCTTGCACTGAATGTGTTCCTGTCATCACTGTGTGATGCAGAGGGTGGAAGCCGTTGTTCATGATGGTGCGCAGCTTGGACAGTGTCTTCCTCTCACACACTGCCGTCAGCGTGTCCAGCTCCACACCCACAACATCACTGGCTCTTCGGATCAGTTTATTGAGTCTGTTGGCATCTGCCACCCTCAGCCTGCTGCCCCAGCATGCCACCATGTATAGGATGGTACTGACCACTACAGACTCATAAAAGATCCTCAACATGGTCCTGCAGATATTGAAGGACCTCAGCCGCCTCAGAAAATAGAGACGACTTTGGCCCTTCTTGTAGAGGGCGTCGGTGTTCTTAGCCCAGTCCAGTTTGTTGTCGATGTGTACGCCCAGATATTTATAGTCCTCCACAATGTCCACACTGACCCCTCTGATGGAAACGGGTCACCTGTGTTTTGTCCCTCCTCAGGTCTACCACCAGCTCCTTTGTCTTTGTCACGTTGAGCTGTAGATGGTTCAGCTCACACCATGCAACAAAGTCTTACACTGTCGCCCTGTACTCCTCTTCATCACCCCCGCTGATACATCCAACTAGTGCAGAATCATCAGAAAACTTCTGGAGGTGGCAGGTCTCTGTGCAGTAGTTGAAGTCAGTGGTGTAGAGGGTGAAGAGGAATGGAGACAGAACAGTTCCTTGGGGGCTCCCGTGTTGCTGACCACTCTGTCTGACACACAGTGCTGCAGACGTACATACTGTGGTCTGCCAGTCAGGTAGTCAACAATCCAGGACACGAGGGGGGCGTCTACCTGCATCACGTTCAGCTTGTCACCCAGAAGAGCAGGCTGAATGGTGTTAAATGCACTGGAAAAGTAAAAAAAAACATAACCCTCACAGTGCTGCCTGGCATATCTAGGTGGGCATAGACTTGGTTCAGCAGGTAGATGATGGCATCCTCAACTGCCAGACGAGGCTGGGACCCTAGCTGATCGAACTGAAGGGGGTCTAGAAGAGGCTGGATCATGGACCGGAGCTGCTCTAGGACAAGTCTCTCCATGGTCTTCATGACGTGGGATGTCAATGCCACTGGCCTGTAGTCCTTGATGTAACTGGGCCTCTGAGTCTTTGGCACAGGAACAATGCAGGACGTCTTCCTGGGAAGCTGGCGTCTAAGATGCCGTGTCACGAATACGCCACCTTTGTGAAGTGGCTGCACAGCTACTCCCACAGCCCCAGAGTGAGTGCCCCGCCCCCTGCACCTGCAGGGGGAGTGGCTTCAGTCAACTCTTCCCAGATGCTTCTCTGCTCCGCCCCCTCTCTCGCCTCTTTGCCCTTCGTTGGCTGCAGGTGGCGTTCCGCATGTTTGCGCTGGACGCTGCGCTGGTGCTGCTGGGTCAGGACGAGCGGCAGGTGGGCGTGGCCCTGGAGCCCGAGCTCGCCACCTACCTGTCGCACCGCTTCCTGGTTCACCACCTGGTGTACGGGCAGCACTCGGACCTCTCGCCCACCGTCAGGGGCCACGCCCTGCACTGCCTCGCCCAGTGCCTGGAGCTGCCCGCCTCCAACGCAAGTGCATCCACGAGCTGTTCTCTTCCTCCTCCACCAGTATATTACTCCACCCGTCTGTTACCACCATTGATACTACTGATTACTGCACTTTTACTCATGTGATTTTGATAGCCACTATAGTATACCACTATCAGTAGTTTTATATAAACCTTTATGTGATTTTGATAGTACTACCACTATCAGTAGTTTTATATAAGCCTTTATGTGATTTTGATAGTACTACTACTATCAGTAGTTTTATATAAACCTTTATGTGGTTTTGATAGTACTACCACTATCAGTAGTTTTATATAAACCTTTGTGATTTTGACAGTACTACTACTATCAGTAGTTTTATATAAACCTTTATGTGGTCTTGATAGTACTACTACTATCAGTAGTTTTATATAAACCTTTATGTGATTTTGATAGTACTACCACTATCAGTAGTTTTATATAAACCTTTGCATCTGTTTATGCAGGCGACGACGGTCAGTGACATGCCACCAGGCCCCGCCCACATGGCCAGACCCTGCCCACAGCTTCAGATGTGCTGGCCTGTAGACTTTCTGCCTGTGTGTTGTGTCGGTTTAATGGATTTACTTTTCTCTTGCTTAGATCAGGAAATAGTGGCTCTGTTCAAACAATGAGTCAGCGACTCTTAAGACCAACGTCAAGAAATGTGCGCTAGAGGTGTGTTGTCAGTCACTCACAAGTGTAGTGTGTGTGTGTGTTGTTGTTACTGAACACACGTGCATGTTATTGAAGAGTGTGTGTGTGTGTGTGTGTGTGTGTGTGTGTTTGTAGACCATCATGAGTTTGCTGAAGCATGGCATGATCCCGTGCAGTCCGGAGAACCTGGCCGTCCTGTCTGAGCACTGCAGAGACCCGGCTGTGTCCGTGAAGAAGAAATCCCTGCAGTCCCTCATGGACCTGTTGACGGTGAGGCCACGCCCCTCGTGCCACGCCCCTCTCGCCGCCATACGGACGCATCCTTCACACTGCCTGTCCAGTACTGAGCGTCTTGGAGCAAGCTGTCCTCTTTGCAGTGGTGCAGAAACAAAGCCTGTTCCTGAAATTTTCATAGTCCAACTTCATGTGTACAGGCACTGTCAGACAGCGCTGAGGTGCAGGAGGCGTGACTATGTGGCGTGGTTCCCGCGGTGATAGACTCTGAGAGCTCTGTGCAGGAGAAGGCGCTCGAATGCCTAGATCATGTCATCCTCAAGCACATCAAGAGCCACGGCAACTATCGCCAAGACGACCCCTTCCAGAGGCTGGAACTTGCTCGGACTGATGTGTGATAAGTGTCAGGACCTCAGGTGTGTCTCAAACACACACACACACACACGCACTTTACTGAGATTGGACCACAACCCAAATAATGTACTGAGATTGGACCACAACCCAGATAAGGTCCAGTCATTACTGGTCACACACTGTTTGCGTATTTGTGTGTAACTGTGTGTGTGTTAAACTGCTGAAGTATGAAGTCAGTTTTGGATGTTTAAATCTTTATTAATTTCCTCATGTGGCTGATTGTGAATCTACACCCTAATTAAAACACACTCCCTCCTCCCCCCAACTTCTCTCTCTAACCCCCCAACCCCCGCAGGCGTTATTTCGGTAAGGCCTTCAGTGTGTGGGCGAGGCAGCAGAAGTTCACCTCTGCGTTCGTGAACAGTCTGATCTGGCACACGAAGAGTGACTGCGCCCCTGATTGACTCTCCAGATTGCCATGGGCTGCAAGGTGTATGTGAACACACGGACAAAAGAACTATCGTTAAATATTTTGCAGTTCACCAGTTGTCGACATAGCAACGACCTGCCATATCCTCACTGTTATTGGTCACATCGCAGCCAGTCTCAATGACGACACCAAGAGTAGGCTTGTCGGTAAGTTGAGTTTTGTGTGCGTGCGTGTGTGGCATGCACACATGTCTTAAGAGAGCACTGTTTAATCTATAAAAAATAACCAAATTATTAGTAACCTGCGTTAGCTTTTATGAGAGCAGTGTTCATAAGTAAGTGTGTGTGTGTGTAGCTGATGTGATGGGCTGGCTGAAGCGCTTCTCTCTGCCTCTGGAGGTGATCAGCTCTAGTGTGGATGCCCTCTTCAGTTTCGGCCAGTCAGATAACGTCAAGGACACCTTGGCAGCGCCACAGTCTGTCGCCAGTCGAAAACAGGAGCGACACAATTTTAAAAATGTGTGTGTGTGTGTGTGTGTGTGTGTGTGTGTGTGTGTGTGTTTAAGAGCTTCCTGAATGATTTCTGTGGGGAGCTGGTCTCGGTGTGTGAGGACTACCTTCTGCCGTGCTCTTAAACGAGAAGGCGACAGAGAACCTGAACGAGGAGCAGCTGATAAAATGCTCTGTGTGTGAGCGAGAGAGAGTGAGTCTTTCCCAGCCTCACCACTATTGTACCACTGATGAAACCACAAAGTCTGAGCTTACCAGAGCTCAATCAAAATGGAGATTTTAGCTCTCACACAATGTTAGTGATGCCCCCCCCCCCCCCCCCCCCCTTCTGTGTCTCAGGTGAAGTATCTGTACACTCTGGGCGTGACTTCCCTGCACTGCCCTGCTAAAGTACAGAAGAGGGTCTTTCTCCTGGTTCAGTCGATTCTCACATCATCTGAGCAGGCCGGTGAGTTCGTTCATCCATCCGCCCATCCATCACACTCCACCTCACCTCCCCAGCCCAACCGAGAGTTTGAAGTGTCCATTGCTCCTCATTCTGTATAAATCTCCAACACCATCTCAATCACAGCATGAATCGCCAACCATAACCAAAACTAACTAATTAGTTTTTCAGTTATGTTGACCATGTTATTTTGCTGGACCGACTGAAGCGTAGTGTTGGCGTTCAGGGTACCATACTAAAATGGTTTACCTCTTACCTGGAAAACAGATAATCTTTTGTTAAAATAGGTCAGTCTTCCTCCTCTTTAACCTCTATTACTTGTGGGGTGCCCCAGGGTTCTGTCCTGGGACCTGTTCTTTTCTCTTTGAATCTATTCTTCAAAAACATCTCATCACTGTTACGCTGATGATACTCAGCTTTACTTTCTACTTAAACCAAGTGATAAGAGATCCCTAGGCAATATATTGGACTGCCTACATGAAATAAAACTTTGGATGTCTGAGAACTTCCTTAAATTAAACGAGGACAAAACAGAGGTTGTTAAGTCCTGAACAGGCAAAAACCATAGCGAATGAAATGGGGCCGCTACTATCCAACGTGCATAGCGGTGTGAAAAACCTTGGTGTTATCTTTGATTCTGCTTTCACCTTTGAGAAGCAAATAAGCAGCACTGTGAAAAGCAGTTTCTATCACCTGAGAAATATAGCCAAACTTAAGAGCATCCTGCCTTTTAAAACTTCAATCATTCATGCTTTTATCACCTCCCGTATTGATTACTGCAACTCACTGTACCTGGGTATTAGTCAATCCACTTTGGCACGTCTGCAGCTGGTTCAGAATGCAGCTGCAAGGCTTCTTACTGGTACAAAAAAACGGGAAAGCATTACACCTGTACTTACATCACTACACTGGCTACTGGTAAAATACAAAATCAATTACAAAGTTTTACTATTTGTTTTTAAAGCATTACATGGCCTGGCACCGTGCTACATCTCTGATTTGCTTCACTGCCATTCCACTACTCAATCCCTCCAATCTTCAAACCAGTCACTCCTGGCCCTTCCACGCTCGAGGATGAAGACTAAGGGTGATCGGGCCTTTTCTGTAGCAGCACCGGGACTCTGGAACTGTCTTCCAACCCACATAAAGGAATCCCCTACTGTAGATTATTTTAAGTCAAACCTTAAAACATATTTATTCTCTCAGGCATTTGAAGTTTTGAATGCCTGTAGAATTATATATGTTTGATTTTATATTGTTGCTCAACCTCGTCTTACTTTATTTTCCTGTACAGCACTTTGGCAGACACTGGCTGTCTTTTTAAATGTGCTATATAAATAAAGTTGATTTGATTTGATCTTAAGAATAGTTCTTTATTTAATAAATGGATATGTTGCGTGCGTGTGCACGTGTGCGTGTGCGTGTGCGTGTGCGTGTGCGTGTGCGTGTGTGTGTGTGTGTGTGTGTGTGTGTGTGTGTGTGTGTGTGTGTGTGTTCCCTCCAGCACCTGAGGCAGATGTAGAGCTGCCTGATCAGCCTCTGTCTCAGTCAGCCTCTGTCTCAGTTCAAGTCCTCAATGCCCACTGTGGTCCGAGCTCACGCAGTCATCACACTAGGTAAGACTCTCTCTAACACACACACACACACACACACACACACTTCAGAATTACCAGTGTGCTGAATCTACATTCACTCACTCACCATCTCATCATGCTCACCAACCTGCATAAGATCCTCCCCCAATCACTGCGATCTTGCACATGCACTCGGCACACAGGTGTGTATACAAGCAAACAGCATAATTGCTGCAGTGTGTAGTGGGAGAGCAGTAGAGGTCAAAGGTTAAGGACCCGTCTGCTCTTGCAGGAGGAGTTTGTCAAGTGGAAGGGAGCTGCGCTGGTGGACCAAGATCCCTCTATTGCAGAGTAGGTGAAGTATGCGCGCGCGTGTGTGTGTGCGTGCGTGCGTTATGTATATGCTACTTTGGTGATGATTTACTCCTGTGTTTTGGTTAACTGCCCCAACTGGTCGTGAGGAGCTTATTTCACTGGTGAAATCTGCTAAACCCTCCACATGCATACTAGATGCTGTACCAACCCATCTACTTAAAGAATTACTGCACAGCAATGTAGAACCGTTGCTTACTATAATAAATTATTCTCTGAGCATGGGCTACGTTCCCAGTTCATTTAAACTTGGTCATCAAGCCGCTAATTAAAAAACCTGGTCTTAACTCCCAAGAACTGTCCAACTATAGGCCAATTTCTAATCTGTCATTCATATCCAAAATTTTAGAGAAAGTAGTTTCTTCACAACTCTCTTCCTTCTTACAGACAGAACATGTCTTAGAGTTATTTCAGTCTGGATTTAGAGCTCATCACAGCACTGAAACAGCACTAACTAAAGTACTGAATGATCTCTTAATATCCTCTGATAAAGGACACATTTCGTTTCTCATACTACTAGACCTCAGTGCTGCTTTTGACACCATTGATCATAATATTCTACTTAATAGACTGGAGACACTCATTGGCATAAGAGGTCAAGCACTCTCCTGGTTCAGGTCCTACCTGACAGATCATTACCAATTTGTGCTAGTAAATAACGAATGCTCTGAGCATTCTAAAGTAAAGTATGGTGTCCCACAAGGATCTGTACTGGGCCCCATATTATTCTCATTATATATGCTATCACTGGGCACTATCATTCGTAGGCATGGTATTAGCTTCCATTGCTACGCAGATGATACTCAGTTGTATATATCTTCTAATCCAGATGATACCACCACAACTCTCAAGATTGAGAACTGCGTCCAGGATATTAAAAACTGGATGGCGTCTAATTTTCTTAAACTAAATTCTGACAAGACTGAGGTATTAATTCTTGGGCCTAAAGCTGTTAGAAGCAATTGGGCTGATATTCCCCTTACCCTAGATGGTTTTTCAGTAACACCAAAATCTACTGCAAAAAGTTTAGGTGTCACTATTGATTCTGATCTTTCATTTGACGGACATGTATGTAATGTCACTAAGGCTGCCTTTTTCCATTTACGTAATATCGCCAAGCTGAGACACTTACTTTCATTAGCTGATGCAGAGAAGCTAGTTCATGCTTTTGTCTCGTCGAGATTGGACTACTGTGATAGTCTTCTAATTGGATGCTCTAAACAGTCCATAAAGAAGCTACAACTTGTACAAAATGCCGCAGCTATAGTCCTAACCAAGGCTAGGAAATTCGATCATATTAGTCCCACTCTCGCTGCACTACACTGGCTGCCGATTAAATATCGCATTGAATATAAAGTTCTCCTGTTAACCTATAAGGCGTTAAATGGTCTTGCCCCACAATATCTGAGTGAACTCATTGATTACTACAACCCATCTCGCCCTTTGCGCTCCCAAAATGCTGGATTTCTCCTAGTTCCAAAAATTAGTAAAACTACAGCCGGAGGCAGAGCTTTCTCTTTTAAAGCCCCTCAATTATGGAATAGCCTTCCAGCTCCAATCCGAGATTCTGACACAGTTCCAATCTTTAAATCTAGACTTAAGACTCACCTGTTTAGTCAAGCCTTCAGCTAAAATTCCCCTTGTAAGGTGTAGGGGCTTGGGGGCCCCCAGACGTTGAGATTTCTGGTGATCTGAGATGTTGATGCTGTCATCCAGCTGTGTCTTGGCATCACTCTATTTGTGACTATGACTTGACTGGAAAGCAATGTCTCAGTGAGCCCTCATGCCTGTGGTCACCTCTGAACCCCTCCCTTTAGTTATGCTGCTATAGATTAGTCTGCCGGAGCCACATGCTGATCACTGGCACGTGAGCTACGTACATTTAAATCAATGGTGGTTTAAATTCATGTCCACTCAGTCTGTATTGTCTATCTTTTTGCATGGCTCTACCCAAGACAATTGGATACAGGAACCTGCAGGCACCTGGGGGATGGTCTGGCTGCCGGTGGATGTGCTGATGCCGGGGTTCACCTGGGGAGTAACACTGCAGTCGGTGCCAACAATACCAGCATCACTGCTCCGACACGGAATGAAAGCCTGGCATTCATCAACAGACATTTACAGTGACAATATCAAAACCTAGAACTTTCAATTCTACCTTTTACCTAGTCTGATTGTGTGAATTGTGTGTGACTTGTGTATTTGTGTGTTAACGGGCCACCCAATGTAGGATGGGTTCCCTTTTGAGTCTTGGTTCTCCCGAGGTTTCTTCCTATTCCCCACCACCATAGGGAGTTTTTTCTCGCCACTGTTGCCTTTGGCTTGCTCATTAGGGTTCTGGACCCATAGTATTGTTAACCTTGTAAATCCTGTAAAGCTGCTTTGCGACAACTTGAGTTGTTAAAAGCGCTATACAAATAAACTTTGATTGATTGATTGAACTGCCACGCTGCAAGACCACAGATGTCCAGATGTTCTGCTGTTGGATTACCTCATGCAGCTTGGAATTCACTGGTCTCTCAATGACAGACAGACATCCACGGCCTGAGTCCACAAAAGCAGCATCACAACATCATATTCTCTCCATCATGGTTCAATATTAAGGATTTGATCTTTGGTGGTGTGCAGTATTCTTCAAATAACACCACAAACCCACAGAAAACGGAGTGACTGCCCATTTTCTTTCAGAAAAAGGGGACTGAAAAAAAGTTTTAAAAAGTTGTCAGTTGAGATATTTATGCCAATTTATCCTTTTGTGTGTCTACACCACATTCCAAACACTTTATAATCAATATAACCCCCAAATACTTATCTGTAGTACTAGCTGATCTAAGAAAGGTTTCTTATCAGAATAACAGACATCAACTCACCAGAACTGAACATAATCACCAGGTACAACAAGACAGTCATTACTCAGGATCAACTGGTATGCTAACTTGAAAGGAGCAAGTATTGGGCTGAACATAGAGGAAAAGATGACCCAACACACTCACATATGGTGCACTGACCTATTGAATGGTTCATGTGATACATATCAAGATGGCACGCATGAGACCAGACGCCGTCGTGACTGCTCCGCTCAGACTATGCTTTATAATAGCTGTTTATTTAGTTTTTCTTAGTAATTTTACCACTCCGTCACTGGCACTGATCACATATGACTTCAGTACACTTTTAGAAATAAAAACCAGGTCAATTTACCTTGTCTCTGAGGACTTGTGCGATACCTCGACTTGGCCAACAGGTATCCACCGGAACGAGGACTCGGAACAACAATGGTGACGAAGATGAACCTCCTCGTAAGAAGCGCAGGAAGAAACACAGAGGGAGACGCGCTGGTGTTCGAAACAGACTATGAGAGAGTGCACATCATCCTCCTCTGCCCAGTATTCTGCTCGCCAATGTACAATCGTTGGATAACAAGCTGGACGACATCAGGGCTCGAGTCCGCTTCCAAAGGGACATACGCGACTGTAACATTCTTTGTTTCACGGAGACATGGCTCACTCCTACCATTCCAGATCATGCTGTACTACCTGCTGAAACTTTCTCCTTGTTTCGAATGGACAGGACGGCAGATTCTGGGAAATCTAAAGGTGGAGGTGTGTGCTTCTTGACCAACAACAAATGGTGTGATCCTAATAATATCTCGGTTCGGTCACGCTCCTGCTCACCAAATATGGAGCACTTGGCTATTCTCAGTCGCTCTTTCTACCTGCCTCGCGAGTTTACCTCAGTCATCACTATCGCCGTTTATATTACACCACAGGCGAACACGGACATTGCTCCTCACTAGCCTCACTACATGATGTCGTAAGTGCCCACTACGCTAAACACCCGAACACTGCACTCATTGTAGCTGGTGATTTTAACAAAGCAAACCTTAAGAGAGTTATGCCCAACTTACATCAGCATGTAGCTTGTGCAACAAGAGGAACAAGTACTCTGGACCACTGCTACACCCCATTCAAGAATGCCCATAAAGCCATCTCTCACCCGACTTTTGGAAAATCTGACCGCCGCCATTTTCCTCATGCCGGAATATAAACAAAGGCTAAAACAAGAAGCTCCGTCGACCAGAGTGATAAGAAGCTGGTCCGCCCAATCAGAAGCCACGCTTCAGGACGCGTTGAGTGACATCGACTGGGACATGTTTCGGGCGAGCTCTGATGACGTCGACGAGTTCACGGAGGTAGTTACAAGCTTTGTAGCCAAAGTAACGTATGATATTGTCCCTATGGTGACTGTTAAGATCTTTCCTAATCAGAAACCGTGGGTAGATAGAACAATTCGTAAGGCCATTAAAGCTCGTACTACTGCATACAACACTGGACTGAGCACTGGGGATATGACTGTATAAAGCAGAGTCGTATAACGTGAGAAAAGTGGTTAAGGCTGCAAAAGGGAGATACAGAGACAAAGTAGAGTGTCATCTGGGAGACCGCAACAACAGACGAGTGTGGCAGGGTCTCCGGACCATCACAGACTTTAATAAACAAACACACACCTCAACCATCACAGATCCCTCACTGGCAGAAGACTTAAACACCTTCTATGCCCGTTTCGAGGTTAGCACTGATTATGCTAAAGCCGTTAGCATTGCTAGCTTAGCAAGTAACGCGTGCAACCTGATCAGTGAGGATCATCCTCTCACTATTCCAGAGTCAGACGTAAGAAAAGCTCTGAAACGGATAAATAGCAGGAAGGCAGCTGGTCCTGATGGCATCCCCGAGAGGGTACTAAAATCTTGCGCTGATCAGCTGGCCCCTGTGTTTACCACCATATTCAATCTATCCCTGTGTAACTGTTCTGCGTTGTGTTGAAAATGATGAGGACGCTCAATCGGATGAAGTCATTTATTCCCTGCACATGGGTTGATAAAATGATATTTAGGGTGGGATAAAATGTGGAGTCTGCCTGCAGCAATGTAATTCTCTTCCCGCTGCATCTCACACAAAACATTTCTTCATCCATTTTTTAAATGTATATACATGAACAAAAAGTACACTCAGTGGTCACCACTGGTACTGCACGTGGAATGCAGCCATAACGTTCCAGGCTAGTCACGCTTTGGATCGCACATGCTAGCGGGACCACGAGGTGCACATAGAACATACAAAATGCAAACAACTTAAAATACAAATGTAATAAATTACCTGCACATGGGTTGATAAAATGATATTTAGGGTGGGATAAAATGTGGAGTCTGCCTAAACAAAACAAATGCCGTATTATAATTTGGACTTTCCAATACGAATACATTAAGGCCAACAAAAAAATACAAAACGAGAAAACATCACACAAATCCAATTTATAGATCACCTTACATATTAGATTAATTTTATGTTAAATCTAAGACATACAAAATAGTGCAAATATGGATTTTAATAACTTATCTCAGACCCACGATTATCCCACCTACCTGCAGCAATGTAATTCTCTTCCCGCTGCAGAAATCCCACAATGCAAAACGGTATAGACCAATTACAAAATAAAAGTCTCAACCCATTTATGCAGGATTTAACAATTTAACACCGTTACATACACCCCCCTTAAATCCTGCTAAATTGGGAACGTACATAAAGCTGTCTTTAAAAAAATCTCAGAAAAACTGTAAAGAGAGAAGAGAGACGTGTATGTCATTAGATAGTACTAAAAGCTGTCAATTAAAGAATTCTCCAACTAGGAAGTACCCAAAGAATGGGATGGCGCCAAACCCCAAACTAAAAGTAGACTGTAGAGATGCCTGCTACACCTCAAATTCTGCTACAACTCTATCTGACATGTCTAACTGTATCCAGTGTCATCTGACAAAAAAATACCTTAATCTTATATGTGTTAAACTCAAAAGAAGCTCACAACTAGAGAAATTAAAGAGCTCACTGAGGACTCTGTGTTGTCAAGAACTTGTTCATTCATCTCATATATAAGTCTTTGAGGAGGTTTAACAGCTCTGCCTCTGTTTGTCTGAGCAACAGCTTTCTCAAATCTCTGGGGCTGAGTGCAGACAGCAGGTTCAACTTGCATAGTGTCACTATGGGCAGGCACTACTGGGTGGGTTTCAGCATCTTGTGGGCCATCACTCACAGAAGGAACATCTCCGTGCTGATCGTACACTTCACCTGTGATGTCACTCACTGAGTCCTCTGGCTCCAACGTGCATTCAGACACATCAGACACTTCAGTGTGTTGAGCTTGACACTCCCCCATCTCAAAGTCTTCGCGGCTTGTAAGTACCCAGTGTGCAGTCCGATCACCAACGCTGTCATCAACTTGAGGGGTGACTTCAGGAACTGCCTCATCACCGTCCCTGGACCGGTAATCCTGCATATCATCAAGTGGTAAGAAGTCAACAGGGAGTAGTAGGTTTCTATGGACTACCTTCACTCTGCCAGTGTTGTTCTCTCTGATTTTGTAAACATTGATGTCAGAATTTACAGCCACAACTTCATATGGAGAAGATTCCCATTTATCAGTTATCTTCTTTTTTCCTCTTTCACCTCTGTTTGCGACAAGCACTCTGTCTCCGATGGTAAGTGGTGCACCTCTGATCTTCCTGTTGTATAGCCTGGCATGCCGAGCCTGTTCTTTCTGACTGTGTCTGTGCTACCTGCACAGCTTCACGCAGATCCTTCTTCAGGCGTGAAACAAACTCACTGTGGTTTACCACCACTTCATCAGAGAGGACGTTTGAAAACAAAATGTCAACTGGGAGGCGAGGGACTCTGCCAAACATGAGATAGAAGGGCGCAAAGCCAGTCGTCTCGTGCTCAGTGCAATTGTAACAGAAGGTGAGAAGTTGTAACATCTGTGGCCACTTGTCTTTAGACTTCGGAGGCAATGTCCTCACCATAGATCCAAGGGTTCTGTTGAATCTTTCAGCAATGCCGTTGCCCATGGGGTGGTATGGTGTCGTGTGTGACTTCTCGATACCTGACAGAGACAACAATTCCTTGATCAGCTTGCTTTCGAAATTTGCTCCTTGGTCAGAGTGAATCCTTTTTGGAAAGCCATAGACGAGAAAGAAGTCATTCCATAGTCTCCGAGCTACTTGCTTAGCGGACTGATTTTTACATGGGAATGCATGAGCCATTTTAGAAAAATGATCTGTTACGACCAGTACATCCATAGACTTGCCATTGCTGACCTCCGCAGACCAAAAGTCAATGCATACTAACTCCATCGGTTCTGATGTGCGAATGTTCTCCAATGGGGCACAGGCATTGGGTTCTGGTGTCTTCCCCACAACACAGCGATGACAGGTCTTCACGTGATCGTCGATGTCGCGCTTCATGCCAACCCAGAAAAACCTCTGTTTCGCCAGCGCCAGTGTTCGGCTTCTACCCTGGTGACCGGCCGCATCATGAATTCCCTTCAGAACTTGTCCTTTTAGGGAATCTGGCACCACAAATAGAAAAAGTCGTCTGTTCATGTTATTATCTCTCCTCACCTTGCACAGCACAGCATCACGGATAATGAGCTTGTCCCAGTGTCTTAGGAGCCGACGTACACTGGCGGGTTCATCCACTCTCTCACTTTTGGATGGTTTCCGATGTCTTTCAATATAGTAGAGCACTCGACTGATGGACACATCTTGTCCTTGCTGACTCACCAGGCTACTGTGAGGGATGGGAGAAGTGGTCTGCTGCAATTCAGGAACAGCTAGACCCGCACACATGACTTCGCTCAGGCCACCAGTGGAGTGTGCACTGAAAACAGCCGAAACCTCCAGAGCCTCAACTGAACCACTCCCACTGCTGGGCATCGTTTGTGGATCTCTGCACGATCTAAGGACCATCTGATGGTTGTTGCTGTACTTGAAAGCATGCTGGACAGTTTCATCACCAACATCACTGACGTTTTTCAGAAGTGACACATATGGCTCTGTGACAATGCGATGACTTACACAAGACTGGACAAAGGGCTCTCTGCTCAAGGCATCAGCGACAACATTTTTTGGGCCTGGCACATACTTCAAATCAAAGCTGTACGATGCGAGTTTAGCTACCTAGCGCTGCTCACACGCGTCCAGTCTGGGTTTTGTCAAGATGTATGTCAAAGGATTGTTGTCGGTCCAGGCTGTAAAGTGACGTCCTTTAAGCCAATGGCTGAACTTTTCGCAGACAGCCCACTTCAGTGCAAAGAACTCCAGTCTGTGAGCAGGGTAGTTCATCTGCGCCCGCGAGAGTGTTCTACTGGCAAAGGCTACAGGTCTTGCTATCTCTTCTCCAGGTGGAACTTGAGAGAGCACTGCCCCAACCCCATCAAAGGATGCATCGACAGCCAATATGGAAGGCTAATCAAAGAATGGATGAGCTAAAGTCACACTTTGTAGTAGATCTGATTTCAGTAGCTCAAACGAATTTTGACACGCAGGTGTCCAATCAGTGGCAGTGAGCTTAGCATAGCAGACTTTCCGTCTAGTCTTCCTTCCCTTTTTCATAGGTGTCGTCCTGCTGGGTCCTGATGTTAACTGGAAGAGTGGCTTGGCCTTAGCGGAACATCCTTTGATGAAATGTTGATAATACAGCACCATACCAAGGAACGATCTTATCTTCTTTGGGCATGGTGTTTGTCCATCTGCCTCCATCAAATCAACACGCTGGACTGCACTAATGGCCTCAACTTTCTCCGGGTCTGTATTAATGCCTTCCTCGCAGATGATATGACCGAGAAACTTAACAGACCGTCTTAAGAAAAAGCACTTCTTAGGGGCCAGCTTCAGGTTGTTACTGGACAGGCGTGAGAAGACCATTTCAAGGCGCTGAAGAGCCAGAGATTCAGATGGAGCAAACACCATCAGGTCATCCAGGTAGCACAGCACACTAGTGAAGTTCTCATCTCCAAAGATGGACATCATCATCCTCATGAATGTTGCTGGACTATTGGAGAGGCCCTGAGGAAGTCTGTTGTATTCATGCAGGCCAAACGGAGAGGAGAAGGCTGTGAACTTCTTGTGTTCTTCTTGTAGAGGCACATTATAGTAGCCTGACGTCAGGTCCATAGTGGAGAAAAAGATATTTCCCCCCAGAGCAGCTAACACATCTGACTGGTGTGGCAGTGGATAGGCGTCTCTGACGGTCCGTGCATTCAGCCACCTGAAATCTGTACAGATCCGTAAGTCACCGTTCCTTTTCCAGACCAACACAAGGGGTGATGCATAATCACTGTGCGACTTACGAATGATTCCTTTTTCCTCCATGTCGTTTAGCGCCGTCCTTAGTTTATCATACTGACTCGGTGGTATTCGCCTGTATGGTAAACGAAAGGGTCTGTTGTCAGTCAGATTAATTCGGTGGACAAAACCTTTTGCTTCTCCACAGTCCATCTTGTCTCTTGAGAAGATTGACTCATGGCTCTCAATTATCTGTAGCAGTCTGTCTTTCCAGTGGGCAGACACCTCACAAGACTCTAAGTCAATGTCGGAGAGGTTCAAGTTGCACAGCGCTTGCCTCCTCTCATCACTGGATCTGTGTGGTGAAGGTGGGCTATCCTCAGTACACAGCACATTTGATTTGATCTGTGTATGTTGCTGCAGGTCTTCCACAGCAATGCAGGGTGACACATCCGCTATCTTGGTGTTCCTTTTCAATACAACCCTGTTGTTAGTTGGATTGATGACTTTAAGTGGAATCGACCCATCCCCCCAAAGCGGTGTGATCACCCTTCCAACCATTATCTGCTTTGGCCTTGACCTCGACTTCGTTGGTTCAACAATGACTGTACTGCCCACAGACAGGACTGAAGACACAGGCAGCTTTCCCCAAACCAGGTGCTCTGTTTGCGGTTCTAGTGTCACACTTCTCTGGAGTTTTACCGTGCCTACCTTCTCAGGGATCATCTCACCTCTCCATCTTTCAGTATTGGAGAAAAGGGACAAAAACTCACAGCACTCATCACTCTGGTTATGGCTGGGTGTGGACACAAGTCTCCAGTAACCTCTCGTCTCTCTCAGTTGCATCAAGAGCCTTTTGATAGAATTTGTGCCCAGGATCATCTCCTCAGTTTGACCCGGTACCACTAAAGTAGGCACAGACATGGAACAGCCATATACTGTGATGCAAAGGTCATAGATTGCTGTTGGTGTGACACGATGACTTCCACAGCCAACAATGACAATGTCTTGAGCTGACTGCTTAGTGATGCTTGGAATACACCTCAACAAACTCGCTTCAGCAGACTCACTAAGAGTACACGCCATAGAGCCACTATCAATAAGAGCCTTAAAGGTGGGTCCGTTCTCAATTGAAACTGATGTGTAAAATAAACTGTCAGATCTAGGAACTGACTGTAAATTCTGAAAAATAACTGTTTTGTCTGAACAAATGTCACTACAGTGCAGCTGGCTTAAAGACTCATAATCTGAAAATGCTCCAAAGTTAGAAGTGGGAGGATTACTCTCAAGATCTACGTGGTCCTCCCCTACACGCAGATCAGTCAGTTTGACGGTTGATTAACCTGAGCTTCGCTCCTCCCTCTGTGTGGACATCTGTTCCTTGCATGACCAGGTGAAAAGCACTGGAAACACAACTTGTTATCCTTGCAGTGTGACAAAGCAGAGTGAGAGACATCTGTACAAACTAAACATGGAGTGTCACTAAGACCCTGAATTCGAGGTAAGCCAGTAGTCTTCCTACCCACTTTCCCGGGCTGAGCACTGCTCATGAGAACTTTCTCCAACATACTAATCATCCTCTCCAGAGTAGAGTGGTCAATGGAGGTGGACTGAGTTGAAGGCTGGTTGTTATTCAGGGGTGCTAAACTAGTGTTGACCTCCATTCTGCTCACAGAGATGTCCTCCAGATCATTCCTCTTGCCCACTGCTTTGACAACCTTCTCAGAGTGGAACTCATTCAAAACTTCCTGTACCTCAGCAGCTGACCACTTGTCGATAGTCTTAGAGCGAAAGGTAAGAGCCAGGCCTGAGTTTGGGCAGTTCCTAATGAACATACGTGTGACCTCAGTGGATAGGTCATCCTGCTGCTTACCCTGTTCCTTGAGACGCTCTGAAGCAACATCAGCAGCGCGATTAAGACGCAGCCAGTAGTCATAAGGGTCTTCCTGAGACTGAGGGAGAGTTGTATAGAAATCTTGAAGAGGAAGAGGTGAAAACTGCTTGCAAATAAAGTAATTTCTCAAAAGGCTGTATATGGAATCTGGGTTACTTCTAATATCAACCCCACTAGACTTCACACCCACTTTGACAACATCTTTGGCTTTGCCTCTTAGATGTATGAGAATCTCTTCTCCCTGATCTTCAGTAGCCAGGCCACCCTTCCTAATGAAGGTTCGCATGAGCTCAATCCATTCCTCAAGTGTGACAGTATCAGACGAGTCACCTCTGAACGTAGGAGGATCTTTCACTTTTCTCTGATTCACTACTTGAAGTTGAGATGAATTTGACATATAATTCTGAGTTGGATTGTGACTGTCACTTTGTGCACTAGATGCAGATGCTGCTGACACTGGAACAGACCTACTCAAGTGTGTGAGGAGACTATCAGCTAGCTGTTGACCTATGTGTTGCACAATGCTACCCAACTGACCAGTAATGTCATGCGCTGCATTGGGAGTGGATGTGCATGGGGCCAGACCTGCAGAGGGGCCATCATACTGTGTGTGAGGTGTGTGTGTGTTGCTACTGACAGGACTGGTTGTTACCATCCCAAGACCTCTACCTACAGTAGTGGTTATATCAGGAAAAGGAATAGACACCCCAAGTAAGCCTCTACCCCGACCTACACTAACTGGAGTTTGGAAGCCCTGAAACCCACTAGGCTGTGAGTTATCCATTAGTATAAAAATAAAAAGATAGAAGAGAAAGAGCAAAGGTAAAGGAAAGCAGAAAAAAATAAAGAGCACTTATATACAATATACTACACTATACTACATACACTACAATCTTACACAATGCAAACATCCACAAACTGCAACTACAATGACCCATAAATAAATTCAGCTGTAAGATGACGACAGGCCCACCGGTCCGAAGAGGCGTTGATCGTCGACCAACTGAAGGTCACGGGAATCACGGCACCAATGTAACTGTTCTGCGTTGTGTTGAAAATGATGAGGACGCTCAATCGGATGAAGTCATTTATTCCCTGCACATGGGTTGATAAAATGATATTTAGGGTGGGATAAAATGTGGAGTCTGCCTGCAGCAATGTAATTCTCTTCCCGCTGCATCTCACACAAAACATTTCTTCATCCATTTTTTAAATGTATATACATGAACAAAAAGTACACTCAGTGGTCACCACCGGTACTGCACGTGGAATGCAGCCATAACGTTCCAGGCTAGTCACGCTTTGGATCGCACATGCTAGCGGGACCACGAGGTGCACATAGAACATACAAAATGCAAACAACTTAAAATACAAATGTAATAAATTACCTGCACATGGGTTGATAAAATGATATTTAGGGTGGGATAAAATGTGGAGTCTGCCTAAACAAAACAAATGCCGTATTATAATTTGGACTTTCCAATACGAATACATTAAGGCCAACAAAAAAATACAAAACGAGAAAACATCACACAAATCCAATTTATAGATCACCTTACATATTAGATTAATTTTATGTTAAATCTAAGACATACAAAATAGTGCAAATATGGATTTTAATAACTTATCTCAGACCCACGATTATCCCACCTACCTGCAGCAATGTAATTCTCTTCCCGCTGCAGAAATCCCACAATGCAAAACGGTATAGACCAATTACAAAATAAAAGTCTCAACCCATTTATGCAGAATTTAACAATTTAACACCGTTACACCTGCACTGTAAAAAAACATTTTTTTAACAGATATTTACTGTAAATAAATACAGTATTTTTCTGTCTTTTTCATAATAAGAGAATATACCTGTAAAATATAGGAAAATGACTTTTTTTAAGAAAACACCTTTAAATATACGGTCAAAGTCTGTAAATTTAAATTACAAGAATTTCTTGTTTTATAACAGGATTGTATATTTTTTTAAGGGTTTTGAGTTTTAATTTAGTAGTTATCAGTGTAAAATGCAGTTTTCAGTGTAAAAACACAGAACAATGCCTTTTGTAACTTCACAGTAATTTTCCATTTTTAAACAGTAAATGAAATTAAGAAATTATATTGAACCAAAAACAACAGCCTAACATCTACATTTGACCAAAGCTGGAATTATAGTGAATTAAGATTTGAAGTAAAATATTATGTAAAATTTCCCATTTCCAATTCTCTAAATATACATTAATAACTCTGCTACCAAAAAAGCTGTAAATTGAATTACATACACAAAGTACTGAACAACAGCCTTTTGTTTGATTTAAAGCAACAAGTTTAGAACGCAATACTACTCCACTCTGCTCAAGCAAGTGAATAATATAAAATATTTGGTCCCTCAATCCTCAATCCTGGGCAATCAAGGGCTTTTTGTCAGAAGGCGCAAAGATATAAGGCATAAGGAGATTTTTTTCAGAAAGGCCCATAAGATAACCTGTTAAAACTTTGCAATATATTTGCGGAGGGGGGTCAGAGAAATATTGTGTGTGTGTGTGTGTGTGTGTGTGTGTGTGTGTGTGTGTGTGAGAGAGAGAGAGAGAGAGAGAGGAGATCGATCTATCCATCCATTCATCCATCAGGAAACAGGGGTGATTTTCCCGAAACGTTCTACTTCTTATAGGCCGTAAGGTGAACATCGAAAAGTCCTTCAGAAAAGAAATTCTGCTCCGCGCTATCCGAACCAAACACGCTTCAGCTCATAAAAAAGAACGAGTTATGTTGAGGTTTAAAAAAAAGTTTCGCCGCTCAAAATACAGTACTTATTTTGTTCGCAGCGTTTAATGGAAGGACTAGTGCCTGGTAGGCGTAATAACACTTTGGCTCTTGAGAGGTGCCACGGTTGAGACGTCATCAGAATGGACCAATCGGATAGCTGGTATGTCAGCTGAGCTAGTAAACAGCAGAGCCGTAGAAAGAGAGAGTTGCGACACTCTGTGATCTCGCCGCTCAGAGGTCACGTGGTTCATGGAGGACCGTATAGTTCCAATCAAACACGAACACTGAATGGTTTTAAACGGGAAAGACATCTGCGGTTACCGTATTTCTGGTAAATATTACAACATACAGGGTTGCCAACACGCATTTGACCGTTTTCACACGCTCTCACGCCACACTTCCGATATCTCACGACGAAAAAAAATATCCAGTTTATTTACCTCAGATCCACAGATGTGATTCAATACGTTACTAGCTCGCTAGCTCTGGCGCCATCCACCGTCGATATAACACTTAATCTGCTTTATATCAACTTAATATTTATATCAACTTTCAATAAATATTTATTGATATAATTTTTATAGTATCTTTGAACAAAACTAGAGTTACAAATAGCCTGTTGAAGCAGCCTGCACTATTAAAGGTTCAGGCATAGATTTATTTAGTCCACAAAACAACACTAAAAACACATTTAACATTTAATACATAGATTTATTCTGTAGTCTACACTACAACACTAAAATAACATCATTAAATACATAAATTAATTCATTAGCCACATTACAACACAAAAAAACCTCATTAAATACATAAATTAATTCATTAGCCACATTACAACACTAAAATAACATTATTAAATACATAAATTAATTCATCCCTAACATTTTCGTTTCACATCAAACTTCTACAGAACTTCTACAGATATACTTCTACAGATACTTCTACAGATACAGGAATATTGGGGGAAGCAAAACCAGACAGAAGGCTATACTTTATGCCAGATGTCCCACATCTAGTTAAGAACATGAGAAGTGCCCTTGTCCGTGGACAGACGTTTACAATTCCTCCAGATATAGTGGAGAGGGAGAAGCTCTCTTCCTGTGAAGCTTTGATTGGCCCGTTGCAAGATTTGGTGGCTTTTCAAGAGGGGATGACACTAAAAAAGATCACATAAAACCCTTCACCCCAGTCATTTTGACAAGATGAAGGTAGGCCCTGCATTAAATGTCTTTAGCAAAACAACAAGTGCCGGGCTGAAATACATGGTGGAGCAAGAACAACGACCTGACTCTTACCTGACAACAGCATGGTTCCTGGAGCAGGTGAACCACTGGTTTGACATCATGTCTTCTCGCCACCCAGTAATGGCACTGAGCAGGCATAATAACGATCAATATCATAAATCAATCATGTTCCTTCAGCAAATGATCCAGTTGTTTCATGGTCTGAAGATTGGTCGACAGGGTAGCTGGAAACCTGTGCAAACAGGAATCATTATGGCAACATCCACAATATTGTCAATCCAAGAAGACATGCTGGCCCAGGGACACTTTTTTGTGTTGACAAGCAGGTTTACACAAGACTGTCTTGAAAATCTGTTTAGCTGCATAAGACAGAGGAATCCAGTCCCAACTCCTGTAGAGTTTCACCAGGCACTAAGATCAATATCAGTTGGACAGTTTCTTATTACACTAAAATCAGGAAGCTATCAGGAGGATGACAGTAGCCTATTGGCAGACTTCCTGGATGCTAAAGAGGAATTTGCCAGTCCTGGCATCAGAGTGGATGACCTGTTGGAGCACAACCCTGTGACTACACCCTCACCTGGCTACACAAAAATGGAGACCTGTGCTCTCTATCATCTGACAGGGTACATTGTGAATCAAGTAATCAAATATTCCAAAATTTGTAATGAATGTCAAATTGCAATTAAGCACAGAAACGAGAGCCCTGAAGAAGAGCACAGTATTTTACTAAAATTGAAGGAATTCAAGTCAGGTGCACTTTGTCGGCCATCACAGGAGGCTTTTGATCTAGTTCGGAAAATCGATCAATTGTTTCAAACTAGGACCAGTGCCTCACTTATGGCACTCCCTAATGCAAAACATTTAATGGAGATAGAGGCTAGGCTCTTAGACAGTAGGCTTCCCTCATGCCATGATGTTAAACAAAAAATAGCTAACAGATACATCAGGCTGAGGTTGAGAATCGCAGCAAAGCACATCCAGGCTGAGAGGAAGAAACACACACTGTCCAAAACTGGCCATTTTGGAAGTAAAAGCCAGATGAAAATGTCTAAGAAAAGCCAGCAAAGCCATGTAACACCTGTAAATACACCCCCATCAAATACTTTCATTGTTACCATGAATGTGCTTGGTCTGTCTTTAACTCCTACAAATGTCCTGCCACCCAGTGGTACTTAAACTTCAGTAGGTATGGAGGATCTGTTTCTCATCCCCACTCCACCAGCTACTGCAGTAATTACCAATCTGCATTGCTCCACTGGTCTGGTCATCACACCACTGGCCTAAAAAAAAATATTTTAAATGTTATGATGGTAATGACAATCCTAAGCATCATACGTAATTAAATTAAAAAAAGTGTTACTAAATTGTGTTGAGATTATATATAGAGCTGTTGATTGTTGCATCCTGTATAAATAGTGGTCATCCATGTACAAGCAGCTGGTTTTATCACCTGTCACTGAAACACTAGCTAATTAATTAATCAACCAAAGAGTAACTTCATTACAATCCAACCATCTTTTCTACTTCAGATAGTTACCATTAATTGCAATATGATCAAATCTATATAGGTATTACTGAATTTAACAATTATCCTAATGACTGAATACTCTGAGGCTAATGCACCGCTAAGCGATTCCTGCTTTTAATAGCATAGCTAATGCTAGCGAAGTGTAATTTAAGCTAACGGCATTTAAAATGCAGAAATAAACTAACAACAAGTGACCACTTAACTATAACAGTAATACTAATCACATATATGGAGGATTATATAGGAAACGATGAATAATTAATTAACTTACCAGAAAAACAGCCGCGGAAATGCTTCAAATATACGCAGTTCAATGCTGGAACTATAGCATGTTTGGAACTATTGGTCTCCCCATGGCACGTTTACTTCCGCATTCCTGAATTACAATAGGAGTCTATGGGAGTGTCGCAACTCTCTCTTTCTACGGCTCTGGTAAACAGAAGCAGACGTCGTTGTAGCAGCGCGTTGATCCAGCAGTACCGAAGAAGAGGAAATCTTGTCCGAAAGTGTTCAAAAAAAGAAATCTTCGAAACATAAGATTTGTTACATGCATATATCGTCTGTTAAACATGAGGAAATACAGAATTTCACCAGCACAAGGTGGAATACTTTTCGAAATAGTCTTCGGCAGTGGCTAGAGTTGCGGGGCGAGTGCAGAGACGTAGCAGAAAGTTTCAAACACTCTTGAACTAGATTTGAAGAAATTCCCGATGACGCGGGTTTACATCCCACATGTAACGGAGGATTATTGACCAGCGAGAGATCGGAAGAACTAAACGGCGTCTCGTGCGAGAAACAGAGAGGGGAGATGACCAACAGGACCCCCAAACTACTGGGACTACTCCGACCAGGTAACTTCGGTCCAGATCAAGCCTGTCCATCTCGAGCTCTGGCCCCGTTCTTCCTGACATCTGCATAATTTGCAAGAAAGGCTGCAAATTTGTCGTCGCGGGTGGCAGACGCCATAAAGAAGCTTTGACAAAAACACAGACTTAAACTGCAGGTAAGACTGTGTATCACTCTCTCCCCCCACCACACCTGTAGGTAGTCTATGCACACACACACACACAGATGTTGGGAGAAGTTGAATGACTATGTAGTCTACACTGCTACACAATCCTTGTATTTGTCTAATTCTAATATCAATGTATGTCTGAATTGCCATAATGTGATGTGTGTGGGTGTGAAATTACTTTCCAATACATAACATCCCTATGCCTATAATACCCATACCCCCCCCCCCCCCATTGTTTTGAGATCTTTGATATAGAATGAAGCACACTTTGACTTTAATGGGGTACTGGGTATGGTTGTATAAATGCCTGATGTTGCCTGATGTTAATATGCCACTGAATACCTGTTTAGAATTGTGGCTCCTCAGCCTGATGCCCTGTCTGGTCGACACACTGCTTTACAGGAGCAAGCCCATCCCCCGGTCCATTCCCCACCCCCCACTGCCCCTCTCTCACACTTGAACACTTGGGACTGTCCCTGTGTGTTGCTGGCTGTGCTGTACATCTGCGTGCACAAGAAATCCTTTTTTTGGGTGCAACACCTAGCACCATTTTTACAACACCACACCACCAGGAAAAATGAAGTCTTCATTTTTTTGCCTGTCTATTTATTCATTCTTTGTTCTTTTCTTTTGTACAAGGTAAGTTGCAGGAAGCTGTTGAAGTGAAGGATGACCAGAGCATCCTCATTCACATCAAGGACAGAGACTGAAGATGGAAACCTTCAAGTGACATGATGACAAGAAATCCAGCCCCTCATTCTGTTCTACATGTCATACACTGTGTGTGTGTGTGTGTGTGTGTGTGTGTGTGTGTGTGTGTGTGTGTGAGAGAGAGAGAGAGAGAGAGAGAGAGAGAGATATTTTACCTCTATTCTATTTGTGTCATTGTCATTCCTTTTATTATGTATATACGTATATAAGTTTATGCCAGTTGATGTGTATACCCTCATTGTTTTGATAGTTTTTTATGTGTTGTTAGTGAATAAATGAATACCTGAAGGGTCCTTATTGATAATTATTGATAAATAAAATTATTTCCATTTATTTATAAAAATGACAACATGAAAGGGTAACCTTATCATCCACTTGCACAATAGTTGTTTGTTCTATAAATAAAGCACTGCTTGGAATTCATTTAGCCCCTGTTACAAACACATGGATGGCTATCAATAATTATTGGAATTATTTCCATTAATTGATCAACTGACAACATGAAAGGTCACTTGCATAATTGTAATTCGTGCTGTAAATAAAGCAATATTTAGTATTAATTTGGCCCAATTCAGAAATACATGAATGAGGATTATGATAATGCTCATTCATGTATTTCTGAGGGCCAAATAAATACTAAATAGTGCGTTATTGTATATAAAGTGGGCATAAAATAATATTAATCAACGGTTGATAATAATTATTTTATGCCCACTATAAAATTATATTTTGGGAGATTTCTTTCTGTAGATTATATTTGACAGCACTAGGCAGGTTGTCATTTTTTCCCGTTTGTTGTCGTAAATCGGTTACGTGATTGGTTTAGCGCGGTCACGCGGTGTCTTTTGACGTCAAAATCGTCATTCAGCGTGAGGAAAATAGTTCTTCAGAAAACGTCTCGGTTCAAACAAAGTACAGGATTCTGTGACGCGAAACTTTTTTGGTAAGTGCAATATAACCTGATCGTTTTATCAGCTAACGGGCATGTAGTTCGGAGATCGCGGAGCGGATCAGAACGAAAACGGGGTTCACCTTACGGCCTATTAACCTCGTACGTTTCATACGAGGTTACGAAGTACTTAGCGCTACGAACGGGAAACCCACCCCAGATCAGCAAACAGTTCTGTGTGGTGATTGGACAGAATCGTGGGCGCCTGGTCTGTTCAGCCAATGAATGCCGAGAAGCAGAAGCACTAGTTTGAATTTGAGCGCCAGGTGCCTGGAGACTTTACGTTCCGTTATTCACGGAATCGCAGGTAAAGACGAGACCGACTGAAGCACCGAAGCACAGAAGCACCAGTTCACGCCAAGTGTCTGTGTTCAATATCAACTGAAGGTACGTCTTAGTTTTTTTTTCTTCAAAAATCGCTGCTTTGCCGGGAGTGTTTAATTATTTTATTATGAGTAGCATTCTGACGACAGGTTGTTGTCTGACACGTTGTGTTATAGTAGTTTTGGTTTCAAACGTGTTTTAGCCAGTTTATTTTAATCTGTTCATGGCGTTTTTTATCACATTATTTAATGGTTGTTTATTTTCAAAGCGCCCAATCTTAACGTCTTCACTCATGTTGGAGAACTGTTTAGTCAGACAGTTGTGAAACGAAGTAGTTTCAATTTCAAGAATTTTCAAGTACTTTAGCCTAAATTCCAGCACTTTTCAAACCTGAAACACAAAGCAACATTAAAATTGGTCAGGTAAATGTTCCTTCCCGTTTTTGAGGGGTGTTTCTTTATAACTACCACATATCGTTACGGACAACACTGCAAAGAATGTGACGCGAGTTGAGCGGAGTCGCGCGCTACGGTCAGTCTCGAAAGTATAAACATAGTTAAAATGAGCACAGCCAGGCCAAGTGTTTAATCAACTTTAAATAAATACTTCTAATGTCTTTTTTTAGGTTGTACAGACAAACAGCATTTTACAGAGTATACCTAACTTTTAGAAAAAACTGCAAGTTTTTGTGCTTTTATGTTGGCTATGTTGCTTTTGTGATGCTGAGCTCTAGCTATAAAAAGTTTGTGCTATTACCAGAAAAGAGAGCTTTTGTTTGTATTTTATTCTTTAACCTTATTTTTCTATTATTTACTTATGTTTTATTATTATTTATTATTACTAAATGTTGAGAGAACACAGCCTTGCACAAAATGTTTGCACTATTATTACTTGTACACGTGTTATCTAATTTTAGATTTCATCTATTGTTGAATAAACCTGCAAAATATTTGGAATTATTCTGGATTCATTACACAGTAAAAAACAAAACAAATTAACATGCTGCTGTTCAGAGAGACATTACATTTCTGTATTTGAATCTTAATTTATTGTGTTTCACATTGATATCAGGATATCCAACAATGTTAAAGTGTTGAAATGTAAATTAATTAGACCGGCAGCCTCCTTAAAAATAACGCAAACCAGTATCCTTTGCCAGTGTGGTAGTGTTTTTTCCATGTACGGAATGAGAGAATATAAAAATAAGTCAGATCTTTCCCTTTTGTTCATAGCTTGCTTTGACAAGCTCTAAAAGCAGACAGCAATCAGTGGAGTTCTTTCTGACCCTACCGGTACTTGTCCATCCTCAAAGCAAAGTTGGCATCTGTGGTGCTCTTTCTTGGCATGACACCCTGCTGCTCACAAATAGTTCCCTCTTGTCTAAGTCTAGCTTCTACAATTTTCTCCCAGATCTTCAATGTGTGGCTCATCAACTTAATTCCATTGTAGTTGTTACAACTCTGTACATCACCCTTGTTCTTATAAATGGAGACAAAGACCTCACTGCTATGTCTCCTAGAGATTTCCGTACCTCCACTGGTATGCCATCAGGTCCATTTACTATAGCCTACAGGTTGCAGGTTAAAACAAACATTTGATTTTCTCTTTTCACAGATGCTGCAGTGGGCACTGGTTTAATGATGCTGTAACGATCTGCACGAGGCAGAACAGGGAGGCGGACACAAACGCTGAGGAGAGCGAGATTTATTCTAAGGAATTCCAAAGACGTGGTCAAGGTAACAGGTGCGGGTCAAAACGGGCAGGCAATCCGGACATGAATTACAAACACAACTAGGAGGACTCACGGACCAGGCAGGAACACACGGAGATCATGGGGAAAACAACGAGACATGAAACGGAAAACTACGAACGTTAGAGATCACAAGGAACATGAATGCACAAAACAACCGATAACCAGACATGGGAAATACAAGGACTATAAATACACAGGACTAGACCAGGACCAGGTGACAACACTGATGACAAGGGCGTGGAAGACAATGGGAAACCATAGAAACAGACAAGCTGGGCGGGACTAACCGGCAAGGAACTACAGACACGAGGAACAGGGAAACTGGAGTGACAGGTAGGAGAGGGGGCGTAGCCCTATGTGACAGATGCCTAACAAGATCATTGAGAGAAACTGCCATAATGTTCAAAACCTGGAGTTATGGAATTTTCTTCCTTCTGGATGTGTCCTAATACGACATCTTTTTTGATAAAGTTAATGATAAACTTTTATGTAGTGACAGCTAACTGAGTGAACTGGGACTGAACACAAGTGCACAGTGATAATGAAGTGATGTTGTTCTATGAGATATTTGATGTGATCGTTTCATATAGCTAGGTGCAATTCTTAAAATAATTTCAGCACCCTTACCATCTTACTGTTACTGTTGAAAATGCCTTAAACAACTGTGTGTAAGCCCTTTTATGATCTGTAACGATTATTGAAGTATTAGATTCTGTGATTGGCCCTTGTGCTTTGTATTAGCCAATTAAAAGTTCTCGTTGTAGAAGCATATTCAGTGTAGCTAAATTTTTCAAGTTGTTGATTTTCTACTGGGTGTGTAAATGAAACAAAGAAACATTTTTCCCAAGCAATCCTAATCTGAATCTTTTAATTGGCACGTGCTGCTACAGTCCATACTACACAATAAACTGAGAATGATATAAGATAACTAGTGCTGTTAGTTCACATTATTGTTTATATTTTAGAATCCCATTTAATATAAATCTTTTCAACCTCGAGAACATTGTAAAAATCCATAGTAACCATCTTTTTGTGTTTTTTATATATTTTTTAGAGTCAGTTCAATTGTCATGATTGTTGAAGTTCAACTGTCAAAGTAAAGAGATTGAAAGTATGTATTATGGCTGAGCTTTTATTATTTCTTTTATTGTTTTGGTTAATGTTTTACATTGTTTTAAATGTTGTTTGTTAATTTATGTAAGTACACCATTCTTTTATCTGCTGAAATAAAAGGTAACTGTAAAATGTTCATGTAAGCTGGAATTTAATGACCAAAATAGCCACAAAAATATTTATGTTTACAGAAATGTATTGTAATATTGGTAGTTTTAACAGAAACTTAAGATGTTAATACATCCCAAGCACCGTAAATTAATAGGAAAGAGTAGCATATTTATTGGACCATTGGATGTTAAATTAAACACATAACTTTTGAAACTACTTTTATATAGGGTTAAAAATATATAATTTTACATTATTTTTGTGTATTTAAAAAGCAGAATCCAATTATTTTAATGTTGAAATCTCATTGATAAACAGTACATTGTAAGAGTGTGCGTTGATCAACCAACATTTAACAGTTATCCACTGTAAGTTTATAGGATATGAACATATATTCACAGATTACCTCTGTACTTTGACAAGTTCATTTGTAGATCGTTTAAATAATACCATGAAGTAACCTAATTATGCTGTTATTTTAACATTCTAGCTGTGTTTTCTTACAACGAAAATTTGTAATTTTACTCAAATTTGGCTGTGAAATTACAAAGAATAAATACAGGGAAAATCTGTAATTTTACAGTAATTCATTGTTGAATTATGTGTGGTATTTTACGGTAACTGTTTGGCAACTTTTGCTGCCGGACATGTTACCGTTTTTTTACGACTTTTTTTTTTTACAGTGTGGCCCATTCTGTCGTCCCGAGATGTTTCAAAAAATCTATAATTATCCCTGTTCCCAAGAAGACCAACCCAGCCTGTCTGAATGACTACCGCCCAGTGGCTCTCATATCTGTGATAATGAAGTGCTTTGAAAAGCTGATCAAGGACTTCATCTGTTCATCCTTCCCCCCTACACTGGACCCACTTCAGTTCGCCTATCGTAGCAACAGGAGAACTGACGACGCCATAGCATACATTCTCCACACTATCCTCACCCATCTCGACAACAGAAAAGGGAACTATGCACGCCTACTGTTTGTGGACTACAGCTCAGCGTTCAATACCATAGTTCCCTCAAGGCTGGTCATGAAACTCCATGATCTGGGGCTGAACCACTCATTGTGTTCCTGGGTACAGAGCTTCCTGACTGACAGACCTCAAGTGGTCAAGATGTGGAACTTTAAATCCAGCTCAAAAACCCTCCGTATCGGCGCCCCCCAAGGATGTGTATTGAGCCCACTCCTGTACTCACTGTACACACATGACTGTACAGCCACCCACAGCTCCAACACCATTGTGAAATTTGCGGATGATACAGTGGTGGTAGTCCTAATCTCCAACAATGATGAAAAGGCCTACCAGTGTGAGGTGGAACAACTGTCATCATGGTGTGGAGTCATCAACCTGGAAATGAATGTGTCTAAGACCAAGGAGATGGTAGTTGACTTTAGAAGGGAGAAGAGAAGGACTTCATACACACCTCTTCAGATCAATGACACTCCAGTTGAGAAAGTGAGTAGCTACAAATACCTCTGAGTCCACATCTCTGAGGACCTGACATGGTCCACACACATCTCCACCCAGATAAAGAAGGCGAGGCAACGCTTGTACCATCTCAGGAGGCTAAAGAAATTTAAGATCTCCACAGCACTGTTAAAACTCTTCTTTTCTGCCACCATTGGGTCTGTTCTTTTTGGTAACATCACTACCTGGTTTGGTAACTGTAACACCCAGGACAAGAAAGACCTCAAAAGAGTGATACGCTGCTCTGAGCGCATCACCAGAACTGTACTGCCAAAACCTCAGGACATTTACTGCAGGCGGTGCAGAGCATCCGGGAAACGCATCAGTAAGGACATTCACCACCCAAACCATAGTCTGTTTGAATGGCTACCCTCAGGGAAACGTCTACGCTCCATCAGGGCCAGAACTGAGAGGCTGAGGAGGAGCCTTTAACCTCAGATCATTCGGACACTAAACACACCGCATACACAAAATACATAACACACATGGACCATTCCATTCTTCATCAGACACACAACCACCTTATCTGACACTCAGTCACTTTATCTGTCACACAGTCACTTATGGATCCATTACATGTATATGGTAGATTATTTATTCTCTTTTTACTTCTATAGTTCTATAGTTTATATTGATATCTTATAAATACTGTAAATTGTAAACTACTTAATTGTTGATTTATCTAGATATTTAATTGTAAATTGTAATTATCTTTTTACTGCCGCATAGTCTAGGAACAGTCACATATTCATTTCACTGTGTATCTTGTATCGCCACAATTTATACGTGACAGAATCTTGAATCTTGAATACACATACAGTGATCAACATGACTGTGCTTGTGATATTACTGTATCCAAATGCATATTGTTCAGTTGAGACGTCATCTGGTCACACTTGTAATGTCTTCTAGTTTTCCTATAACAGATGCTATTTGTTTAAAAGGAGGTTGAGCACAAGAATATCTGGCAAATGTTAGATGGTAAGACCTACAGCAGTGGCGTGCACAGACATTTTGGGGGGCAAGTGCTCGGGGGGGGTGGTGAAGGGCACTTTTTAGCGCACATGGAACACTTCATTATAAAAAAAAATTACAAGCATATGTGGAATGAAATGTGACATTTTATTTGTAACATTCTCTAAACGTGAGTTTTCAATGGAGAAAAGTCACGCAGCGAACTGATGAAATTTAAAATTCATATCCAATATTACAGTCGTCATTCAGTTAACTTCTGTTTACCCTCCACTGTCTGCAGACCTTGTTGCATATATTTTGCAATTAGTAAATCAATCAATCAATCAAATTTTATTTATATAGCGCTTTTTACAACAGTTGTTGTCACAAAGCAGCTTTACAAGTGCCGAGTCCTAGCCCCCAGTGAGCAAGCCAAAGGCGACAGTGGCAAGGAAAAACTCCCTAGTTTCAATAATAATAATAAAATCAATATAGGCCTACAATTAAGACAGTAAAAATACCAAAAAGTATGAAAAGGAGTTATAGGCTATGCAGATGGGCATTTTTCACAGGTAATGGGGAACTTCCCGTTTCTTCTTTCACAAATGAATGTGTTAATTTATATTGTCTAACAAAACCTATACAACAGAAAACGTTCAGCTTAACACATAGATTTGCAAACTCTACCTTAATTATTTGTATGTGGTCGTCCTCACGTTATCTATCATTGATTTGGGCTAGAGCGACTAGTTTATCAGGTGACCATCGGCTAAAAATGCTTAGTAGTTTGGTGCTGTATGACACATTTTACTGCACAACAAAATGATTTCATGTTGGGCTTAGAGGGCAAACGGTACGATTTGATTTGACTTGATGTGTATGTTACCTGGCTGGTGGGACACGGGAGAAGAAGTCTATCTGTGACCGTGCGTGCTGTACTGAAGACGCTTCCTTCCACTCGCTGAACTAAACTGCTGCTGCAGCGCATCTGGTGTTAAAGGAAGAGAGAGCTCGGGTGTGTGCGAGGTGGTGGCTCATTTCAGGGCATTGTTTTTAATCGCTCAGGTTTTCAAAAGATCATTTCAGATTCAAACCGACCTCAGTAAAACGATAAAAAAAAACCCCGAAGTTTCAAAAGGGCACTTTCGTTGATAAAGGGCAGAGTTGGTGGTGCTTTAGCATTGTCTATGTGTGCACGCCACTGACCTACAGTTATCGAAGGATCTGAGCTTTTTCAATACTACAACATTGCAAACAATCTGATTCTGTAACATTTGATGCTTTCAGTAATTAATATAGCCCAAAGCTCTGAATGAGTATTCTGGATTAACATTAAACGTTGATTCAATGTTGTTTCAACGTTGAAACTACAACAGACAGTATTTCAACTATATTTCAACCACATTTCAACGTTGAAGGTCGGTCGTGTGCCAGCTGGGTTGTAATTGCATGATTTCACATAAATGTTTGCAAAATGTTTCTGCATCCTTATACACACACACACACACACACACACACACACACACACACACACACACACACACACAGGTAACTCTCCACTACTGTGATGCGCGCTGTTATGATTCATATTTCTGGCGGGAAAATGAGGGTCTATATGTCAGCGCGAGCACAAATCGTTTCACCCTTCACGACAAGAGGAGCTTTCTGAGGTAATTTAACTTTGCTGCTTATCTACAAACTAATTTGAAAACAACTGAAAAATCTCTCAAAAACAGAAACTCGTTCTTTTATATTCGAGATGATTGCCATTCTGTTTAAAACACCAAATAAATTAAACTGTAGCTCGTTGACCAGTTACCGGGTCAGCTCGAGTACTGACGACTTCACTTGTTATTTAAATACTTTTTTGACTAATAACTAGCTAGCTACCAAACTATTAATCTGAAAAATAGCTGAAGGGAAACAGTTAATTGGCTAGCTTTACCTAGCTTGCAGTGTCTGGATACACTAACTAGGCACGTTGACTTATTTACATGTTAGATAATATAGATTTGTTTTGGCAAATATAACCTTGAAGCAACACATGCATCATACGTAAACGGTTAATATCTAAGAGAAACCCCATTTTGCCCTGGCCCGACATCATTTTATGTCTCAAATCTAACGGGATACATGGCATATTGAGGAAAGCGCACAGGTGAAATGGTTCAGAGGGGCAAGTTGAGTTTTGCCTGGCCCAGGACCTTACAGGCATAATACAGCAGGCTTGCCCCTCTGAACCAAATTCGTTCACCTATATGCCCACTGCTCAATATGCCATATTGTGTGCGGGTATTTCTTCTTCCGAATCATTTGTGATCTAGAACAGCATTTGTGTGTTTTTAGTTTTCAAATCTAATGTTTCCTTACGTTAGAAATGCTGACGAATTCAATCATCATGTACAAATCGCGTACAGTTGGAACGACTTGAAATAGAAACGATTTTACATAAGGAATGCTTTCATTATATATATATATATATATATATATATATATATATATATATATATATATATATATATTTATACATTCACAAAATCAGTATGGCAAACAATAACCTCTTAAATGTTTGCTCCTACGCTCGTTTGTTTAATCTATTTCTTTTAAACAAAGTGCGCAGCAAACACGCATCGTGAACACAACATTTTTGAATAAGGAACCAACTTCAGCAGCCGCATAAGGAGCTGCGAATAACTAACCAAACGAATCTCAAACTGCGAAGATTGTGAAGTGTAGTGGAGTGTTGTGTACGATAAGCAACGCGGTCGCTCTTTCTCACGCTGTCCGCACGAGAACATTGTTCGTTTTTTTGTATACTGGGTCATTCCTGCTATTCGGTGCCATTTCAGCTCAGTAAGTTTGTATAAAACAATGTGAAACTTTTCATGATTTTATCATTTAATCTGCAAGAGGACTTGTTAAACTATAAGAAATAGACATCGGTCCAGCTCAAGATATTATGCTCAAATAATTTTGACAAAATTCTTTGCATGTGACATAAGACAAATGTCCACTCTGTTACAAGACATTCTCATCTCTATTAATAAGTGTTCTGAATGCACACCCAGATAGCAAACGAACGTTGAATCAACGTTGATTCACCGTTGTCTTGCTCAACGTATAAATGTTGAATCAACGTTGAAATGTGACGTTGATTCAACGCTAAAGTGCACATACGGTTCTACGTTGAATCAACGTTGAAAACCGATTGACACTGGACGGTTGATCAACGTTGGTTCAACCATTATCTAAATATTGTTTTTATTAAAATCCAGTCCTGCTTTATGTACAGCAGGATGCCCATAAAGGGAATTATAATCAATGAGTTAATTAGTTAGTCTATTATTAATGAGTAATTAGTGTATTAGTTATATAGTAGTCAAATATATTAATAATAATAATAATAATAATAATAATAATAATAAGCAACAATCACAGTCACAAATAATTTATGCAAGAAAATTTATTTTAATAAATACGTTGAAGAACGTTGAATTTCACTGGTCAAGGGGTCTTGCTACTTCGCCACTGCAGCTGAATAAATATGAATAGAATTGAAATTAGATTATTGTATACGCACTATTTGAAATTTCATTTTCATTGTTCAACCACACATAAGAGTACCTGTAAGAGTAAGAATGAGTACCTGATGTTTATCTTCTCCTTGGAACTCCTCCTTCTCTCTCTGGTGCGTATTTTAACCATTTCTTTACTGCATCAGCCAATCCTATGTGGGTGCTTCCAGGAATTTGCTTCTGGAGAGCAGCTGGAACAAACACAATTTTTATGATAAGTAGATATTCGATATCAGTTGCCTTTATAATAAAAACATACTTTAAGAGATGTTTTGAAGCGGGTTCGGGAAACGAGGCAGAAACTGCTTAATCCAGAAAATCCCGAGGAGGAAAACTTTATTTTCCACCGCAGTGTCACTTAAAGGGCTAAAACTCCCTGAGTGGCCAAGTGCCTGTCTGTTAGGGAATTCGCTGAGAGGAGTAGTAGTCGCTACAGTTTAATGGGTGTTTAAAGAATCGTTATTGTAAAGGGTACTATTAGGGTTTATTATTATTAAGGTTTGCACTTGCTTCATTATTCATGCAAAAACGTTTGTAACACGGACATTTTTGTGAGTTAAAATGAGGTAAAACTTGGCGTCCGTAAGCGGTTTGAGTGTGATGAGTCTCGTTCTCCGTGTCGTCTGTGTGTTATGGCGTTTGCTTGTTCCTATCTAAGTTCTTTCTGATCGATTTGCTGTTGTCTGTTGTTAACGTTACATTGGTTACATTACATTGTTTCGCTCAGTTTCATTATAATCTGAGGCTGAAAACCTGCATTTTCGTATTCGTTTTGCACATTATTTGCCTGTGAAACTAACTAAAAGTAAAACCTAAGCATTTCACATTTAGCGAAATAAATGATCAAATGTATGTAAAGGTTTGAACAGAACCTTTACTGCTTTGTACTGGTGTTCTGACATTTTGACTCCCTCCAGCAAATAGAGCTGTGTTTTTGCAGAGCGGAAACCACGAGGATAAACTGAGGTAAGAAAGTAAGTTATCTTATCAAATAGTTATCTAAATTAAAGCGGGGAATAAGTGGGCATATTTGATTAGAAATTAGATTTGACTGTTTGAAATTCTACATGTAAAATCAGGTGACTACTGCAATATATTTATATATTAGTTGGGTTTGCAAATGCCCAGCTAATGTGTTTCACGTGCATGCATGAACTTACCAAACATTATGTCATGAAGGGCAGTATCTTTGAAAGCCCTCTTGTAGCCTTTACCAGCCCAATTCAGCTGACTTGCCAAACCATTAAAAAGGGCATGGGTCAGCATCCGTCTCATAACCATTTCTTGTGTGTGTCCACCCATGATGGAAAGGTAAGACACCTAAGAAGACAGCATTGATGAGACTTAACAAAAAACTATGTAATAACAAAGGCAGCTTTAACAATGACATGTAAGGAATGATAAGGCAGTCAAAAAGTTTCTATTATATGCCTTACTAACTGGTATACTAATAAGAGATGTTTTTATTTTCAGCACTGTGCATACTGAGGAGAGGATGGAAGAGGTGAGTTATTGGTTCTAATTTATTACTCTTGCTAAATCCTGTAACAAAGTTTAAATTTTATGTAAGGAAAAGTACCATCTTTTGACGTTCCTTCGGATCTCTTAGGATGACCTCTGCCTGATCCAAATCTGCCATGGTTCTAAGGGGGAGACTGATGAGAGAAGGCGGTGTGTTTTCAGTGTACTGCCTCACTAAGTCTCGTCTCAGGGCCTTTACATCATGGGTGAGCTTTTTAATTTCTTCTCTCATCTCTCTGTTTTCCTCCATAATTTGTGCAAGCATTTGCACCACTTTGCTAAGTCCAATGTGTATAAAGCAAGATGAAATTTATTCAATGAATGAAAATTATACAAATTATCACAGTACAGCCCCTGACCCCTCCCTTCGGGTGTGTGTAGAGGTAGTCTGTGTCTAAGTATAAGACTGAAACAGTGATCTTTTGGTTCATACCTCTGAGCATTTGTCTGGGTTGTGGTTGTACCTCTGGATATAAAACATTAAAGGTTTGTCAGTATACTATGATTTCATTATGTAAAGTCATACCATAGAATCAAAACACCCTTCTTATGAAACCATATTTTTAGAAATATTTTATAACTGCTAAGTGCCTCCACTTGATGGATACTATTATAATATTTTTAAGGTCTTGGAATGACACATTGTTGCACAATAATCTGATTGAAATCTGACTAACCTGTATCGTTATCACAACTACTTGACTTTTGCAGATGGTGATGGCTTTCACCATTACTATGATGGGCTGAAAGGACAATGAAAGCAAAGAAAATTGTACAGTGCAGAAACTAGAGCAATAAAACAGGTAATGAAGTCTTTCAGATCTCCTATAGATAAAGAGCAGAGTTCTCAGGGTTCTTACCAAATAAATTCCCTTCAGGCCAGGTATGGTCCAGGACATCAGATGCTACCCTGTAACTTTGATAGAAATCTGTAGAGATAATTAAGTACATAGTGTTACGGTGAAAGGAGGCAGGCACGACAAGTGTTTAACGTTGTCACACAAACGTTTATTCATGTACACACAATGATCAAGTCCAGCACGAGTAGCGCAAGCACTCAGTACATGTAACATTTACACGTCATGAGCTTTAGACAAAGACGAGCATGGGACATTGTGCAAACGCACATTAAATAGACGAACTACACGATCCCCAGTGATCACGAGACGAGGCACAGGTGAAACCGGTGAACATACCATGAATGACCCACACCCATGGAAATACAAAATGGACATAACCAGACACAGACGACATGAACACAGGCCCAAAAGGAGGGGTCCGGAGCTGTCCCATGACACATAGATGTTTTGGCACTTTTACAGAACCATTTGTGTTTCAACCAAATCCAACTATTTTTGCTTATTAATTTGGTTTGTGGCTATAATTAATAGAAAAGAGAATACATTTGCTAAATATTGTTGCCAATAATGAATATTTTAAAGAAGCATTAAAGTTCACAATATGTTTTTCCAAAAAAGTCTACCACAAGTATTATCTTTAAATTCTACAGTCACCAGACTATCTTCTCTTTAATTTGAGCTGGTAGAATATGAAGGCACGTGTCCATGTCCTTTATTTGTTTTTTTAGTGTTTCAGATGAAAAAGAAACATGGAGAAGTGAAAAGATAAGACATGAATAAGACAAGTCATCAACTGGAGGAGTCATTAAACAGCATCGTCAGCCATGCAGTTAGGAACATGTAAGTACCTGGTGAAAGTATTGATGAAAACTTAGGAATGCATGTTTTCCTTGTACACTCCTCTTCTGGTTCCGTGTAAATATTGTACTTTGGGTTTGGTCTGCAAGATTACAACAGTTACAACTGCCAAAACATACCAAAAAAGTCTGTAACATGTGGCACAACTGAGTTAACCTTACTTTGATATCCTTTTTCTGCGTTCTGCATTTTCCTGTTCAGATTCTATATCTGTTGTGGCACAGCCAGGTTCCACTGATCTCTTTAAACAATCTATAGCTTTCTCATATGTGTCTGGGCAAAAAAAGGAACATGGAAACACCTTTAGAAAGCAGAGGTATATAGAATTCTTCACTTTAAAGACTTTATTGTTTGCTTAAATGACATTCCAATCAAGTTCTTTAGTAGCAGACTTACCACAAGTTGCTAAGCACCGAATCTGATCATGAACTGTCCAGTCTAAGCTTGGTTTGATTTGTTGTTTCACAGCTCTGTGAATGTTGACGCTGTCACGTGGGGGCCAGAGACATTGTCTATTTTGGACCCATGAAGTGGGCACAACTGCCGTACTCTTGTCAGCAAACTCCACCACGTGCCACAATTGCTCCATCTTCTTGGACAGGTAGATGCTATTTTTAGTTTTTCAGAACAAAATGTATTATGCTTATTTTAGTATCTAAAATTGTCACTAGTACTATTTGAATACTGAAGGATAGAGCCAGAACACTCCTGAAACAAGATAACTGAGCAAGAAAAAAAATCTGATTAAAATCTGAGAAAAAAATATATTTTAGAACTATTTCTCTTTTTCCAAAGATGAACTGAACATAACTGGAGGTCGGAGTATCTAAATGAACATGTGGACAAGTGGAATAGCTATAAAACCATCCCCATCCTTATAAAGCACACACTTTCTTTGGATGTGATCAAGTCTACAGCTACCTAGGCTACTGTGCAGCCTAGATACTTTGAAAATACTGAGGTAAGATGATGCACAAGGATATGAAAAATAATTATCCTTATGTTTGAATGTTTGATAGATGACAAATATAACATCATCTGTTTTCACTATGTTTTTAACCACAGCTATCTCGTCACCAACTTGTATGCAGTTGTCACCTAGCTCCGTGGAAAAAGTACTCTCATTCAGAATGGCTTTTTTGTACTGTTCTGCTGTTCCAAACTGTGGAGGTAAAGGTCCATTACAGTGCATATTGTATACAGTTACTGAGTCTACTGGAATTGGCACAATTGCTGTTGGCATTTCAGAAAGTCTCTTCACTATTTGCTGAAGTGGGTGATGTGGTTTTCGCACAAGCCTCTTAATTTTTCCCAAGTAATTTTCAAAGGGAAATGCTGAAATGTTGTCCAAAGCCCCAAAGTTGCGGTACTCATCTGCTAGGTGGAGTAGTTGATGGACATTAAACACAATTTCCTCCTTTCCATACAATTGACCAAAATGTCTGACAAAAGCCACAAGCATATTATGAGCAAAGATAACCTTTTCATCTGGTATATCTGGTGTCAACAGCAAAAACATGGCCACCGAAAACAACATGAAATTATCATAAACCCCATGTGGCATGCAATCTTTAAGCACTACAGGACCAGTATAAATCATAAACTGACGTAGTTCTGTTGCCTTCCAACGATCAATTTCTGTTAGTTCCCTTGGTTTACGAGAGAATTCACAGGGTGTGTTGGGCCTTTGCATTAACAGTTTATTAGATATTAATGCCACGATTTGAGAAGGAATCCTGGTAGTCAAGTTCTTGCCCCTTAACCAAAAAACCAGCAGCTTTCTCATAACTCCAAGACAACACAGGTGCATATAATCAATTGGAAACTGGGAGACCATTTTTACAATGCCTGTCAAAGGGCTGAGTTTCTGCTCCAAATGGTGTTCTTCATCAACCATAGCACAAAAATCCATGTCGGTTCTAATCTTGGCTTTAGTTTCAGGGAATGTCATTTTGTTGTGCCATTCACCTACTTGCACACATTTGTCACAGCCAGAATAACCATTATGTGCTTAACAAATGCTCTGGCTGGTGCATCACACACAAAAGCGGACACCAACACCTGTAGCTGCTTGCCATTATAAACAATGTCATGGTGTAACACATTAGTCAGGTCCTTCACAAATTCTTTAAGATACTCATAAACACTGACAGGCTTGCTTACTCCACAATATAAACCTACAATGAAAGGAGACTTGGAGTAATCACAGTCTATTAAACAAAGAATTGGCCAAAGTTGAGTTCTGGAACTTTTGAAAAGTGAGAGACCGTCAATGTTAAACTGTAATTTGAGTCTTTTGCGACTAGTTCGGAGGTTAAGACAGCTCAGTTTTTGTTGTATTGCATGCTCCAGCCCAAAATGGTAGTACTCGCCATTTCCCATTTTTTGTGTGGCTACTCGTGATTGGGTACCAAGTAATGTCCTTCCATCTCTGGGAAGTGTCGAATGACACACACGCAGAATGCTCAGCAGTGCATTTAGTGCAACCAAGGAAATGGAGAAAGTAGTAGCCCAGTCTTTTAACTGATGAAGGAGCATGAGATCATCTGATTCGTTGAACCTACAATCATTTAAGTCTGAACTGTCCGAACTGACATTACCAGGAGACGTATGTTCAAAAGATGGAATTTTGACATTTGGTTCTTTACAGTCACTCAAGACTAGACCTCCAGGACCAGTGCTACAAGAAGGTTGCACATCTGAAATATGAGTTGGTTCATATACATCATGCAGACTAACATTTGCTCCCTGTCTCTCTCTGACTCTCTGGTCTTCAATAAACTGCTGAGCTATATCTATCTCTGTGTTGTGCACAAGTTTCTGAATTCTACGACTTCAAGTATTCTAATCAGAATAGCTTGTTTACCTTCTGTTTACTATCCGTCAGTATTCAAAGTACCTGCAGAAACAAAAGAAAGTGGAGTTTGTAAATGTCAAATTAGTACATTAGCAGTTCTTTTAACACACCTAACTGCCAGTCTGACACTGAGCTATCCAAAGCAATTGTTGATATAAAGGCATTCCGTAAAAATAAAAGCTGATTATAATAAGTATTTCTATTTTCATAAACTCACATTTCATGCACCTGTTAATAAATACCTAATACTATATGGTTTCCCACATATTTTGATTAAATTTACTTGCAACCTAATACATCAGACACTTGTGTGCAGAAGTGTACATTGCATTGATTATTGCATGCAAGCTCCGGCTCTCTGTACACATAGAATTTATAAGTGGATGTATGAATGTGCTGGTCATAACCGATAGGGCGGATAAAAAGGGGGCAGGATGCAAATTAATTTTAGAGAAGGATTGGCTAATAGCGGGATTTATAGTTGGAGTAACCCTGCCTACGTATCCCAGTTCTGAGCCAGTTTACATAGGTCAAGTGTAGCAGATCCGGGAGCAAGATTGTGAAGTTTGGCGTGGGTGAGCTTTTACCATGTTTATTTATTAACAACTAACAAGTTAGCATGCATTGATTATAAACGTGACTAGTTTCCGAGCTAGATGTGAGTATTTTTTTTACTATAGGTGCCTTTTCGAACCTGAAATTAGACTTTACTGATGTTGTGAGATTAAACTAACCTTTATTTCCCCCTTCAGGCTAAGTCTAACCCTATGCTTCATGTATGTTTGGAGTTCAAGGTATGTCCCACTGTGTTTAATGAGTTATCTAGTTCAGGGGTGGCCAACCCGCGGCTCGCGAGCCGCATGCGGCTCTTTGCCTGGTTTCGTGCGGCTCCCCAGCCGGTCCGCGGGCTCACCTGCACTAACGGGGCGATACACTGCTACATTTTCGTGGTGCGCGGTTTGTTTACAAGCCTAGCGAGCCGCTAATACTTTTAAAATCGCCGTAGTGGAAAACACGCATTTGATAATTTAACCCCCCCGCTCAACAACTTACACTCGCCGCCCCCCCCACCCCCCCCCCCCCCCCCCCCCTCAAGAACTTACAATCGCCAATGCATGATGTGGCTCTTTGCCGTTACACAGTACAAAAAATGGCTCTAGGTCTCTGGTGGGTTGGCCACCCCTGATCTAGTTAGCTAATGAGCTAACCATATAATTAACCGAGAGACCTGTTGTCGTTATAGCTACTGTAACTAGTTAACTAGCTACCATTAATTTCCAAGCTACCATTAATAGCTTTGTCTTGTGTGTGTTTTTATATATTTCTGTATAACGTTTATCTGTGGTAAACTGCTAAAACTCCTCGGTTAGCGTTTCTCGTTTCTACAGCCCGTTGGTTAGGCTGAAGCAGAGCCGTTGTAGTTGCCGTTTTGCGCTACACTAGCTAGCTACTGGCTCTGTTTCTATGGCGACAGCACAGCTGCTTGTATCTCAGTAGCCAGCGTTAGCTAATTAGCTAGTTAGCTATCTTGGCTGATTTATTCGAAATATTTAACAGCGAGATTTGGTTAAGACATTCGTCGTGAATTAATCGTAGAAATTAAGTTGATAGCTGCCATAGCGATAATTAGCTAACGTTATCGTTTGACGTTGGCTGTAACTTTTAGCTTGTAGATTAATTAACATGTCAACTCAAATTATTATTCTTATTATATTATATTATATTATATTATATTATATAATAATATATTTTCTTATACTTAAATTAACGTTTTCAAATTAATTTGTTTGTAGACATTTGGAAATTTGATCTCAACATATTGTTCAACCCACCTTGAAACTAGAAGTAATAAACCAAAAAGAATAACGTTTATTTTATGACGCCGATTTACTGCACGAGAAGAGGCTGCTCGTGCGTTCTTTCCTGCTCCTTCCCCAGACCCACTGACTGGGCAAACAGACATCACACTTTAACTGCTTTTACCACTCGTGGGTATTAAGTGAGGTATGATAGTGAGGATGAGGAGCAGGACTGCAGCAAGACTGTACATGGCTGGGCTAAAGTTGCTTAAGTAACAGCTCATTTGCAATCTTTGGCCGAGTTGCCCCTCTGAAGGAGAAAAATTACTTGTATCGACACTTGTATTTTCTTTTTCAGTCCTTATTGACGATGTTTGCAGTTCCTGATCTGCTGCGTGCACATCCTATAACCTCTGTGGATACTTCTTACCACCTGTGTGGACATTACTCCACAATCTACAGAGATGTTCGACTTCTCTTTTGATGTTTTTTGGTTTAGATGGTCCCACATCTAAAATGCTATTTGTGGAAAATGTGCTCTGTTTAGCTTTGCTTAGCTGTAAATGGAATGTTAACTATCTTCTTCTTTTTAACTTATTGTTTATTGAGGATCAAGTAATATTCATAATTTTACAGTCAGGGCTTAAATTTAACAAATGATTAAGCACCAATTTCCATTGGCAATCACATACACTTCATTCAGATTAGGAAGGAAAGAAGAAAAAAAACTTTGTTTATTTATTTATTTTTAAATATATATGCATATACATACACATCTCAAAGCATTATCTCCATTGGGACTCCATTGTTCCATTTGTCCTTCTGTAGTCTCAGGCTGTATGTTATAACCTGAGATTGTGTTAGAGCAGAGAGGGTAGTAGAGGGACTGTTTTAAATACTTTCCTCCTTAAATATATCTTCATAAATATTTTATTTCATGACCATACCTAAACTCAATGACTCATCAGAAACTCCTGTTTGTGCTATGTAATCATTTACCCCCTTGTAGATATTTTTTCTTTATTATTTTAAATTAAATGTTAGGCAAAGTGAACCTTATCAAACACACTTAAATAAATTGTTGGTTATTTGCTGAGCAAAGTTGTCCAGCTTGTGAATCATGTGTGTAAAATTAACTGGTTCTTAAAATTAAAAATAAATAATTATTAAATAAAGATATTTAGCAGTAAAGCTAACATTATTTTAATTTGATGAAAATGTATTTCTAAAAGCCCAATGCCCTTTTTAAATAGTTTAAACTATTTTGACCCTAGGGAGAATGTATGAGAGTAGTATGTCATTGCTGTTCTCTATTCTATGACTCAAGCACACACTACGCGCTCAGATATGCATGTGTGTCTAGATGTTCATACTCAGAGGCTACATACAGCTCTTCCAAATGTGCAATGTCTGCTTTGCTTGATTTTATTTGGATCTTCTGAGGTACACATGGAAAGGAAGCAATTATGCTTGCACCCATCTGGACATAAATACATAGTAGGCACATGTATTCTGGTCCACCAATGCAAAATATAGGAAATCTGAGCTTTGATGTGTTTTCACAAATGTGAGAAATGTTTCACAAGTCCAGATGCACATGAAATGCATTGCTCCTTGTATGTACTTGATACCTTTGTGTTTGTAGGTGCACATCAGAATCAGAATTGCCTTTATTGTCATTATAATTTACATTACAATTAAATTTGATTTTACTCCAAGGTGCTTGCCAGTACAGTAAATACACATATAACATAAAACAATCTATAAATTGAGGTAGTGCCGCATATACATGTTTCGTGGATTACTTGCATGATATTTTGAATATTGCACAAGCTATATTACAATGTATGTTACAAATATTGCACATATTACAAATATTGCACATATTGCCCGTGGGAATTATTTACATGGGTTATATTTCACATGGCTTGGGAATTTACATTTAGTGCAGTGATGGCTCTAGGATAAAAGCTGTCCCTGAGCCTACGTGTACAAGTTTTGTGCAACCTGTACCGTGTTTATCACCCTCTGCAGCGCCTTTTTGTCTGCCACTGAGCACCCTCCGTACCATGCCGTGATGCAATACACGAGGATGCTCTCATTGATGGAGCTGTAAAAGAGCACCAACAGTTTCTCCTCCATCTTGTTCCTCTTGAGCACTCTCAGGAAGTGGAGTCGCTGCTGGGCTTTCTTCACCACTGTTGTGTTTGCAGACCAGGAGAGGCTGTCGGTGATCTGCACGCCCAGGAACCTGATGGAGCTGACCCTTTCCATGCAGACTCCGTTTATGAGAAGCGGGGCTGGGTCAGTCCTGCCCTTCCCACATGTTCAGTTGCACATGTTAAAAAGTTGAATTAAGCCATGACTTTTATTTTGAAAAGTTGTCTTGGCACTGAAACGCTTACCAACTAACATGAACACTTCATGTGATCTTTTCACATCTCCTAAATGTATCTTTTCTGAAAGCCATTGTGTGGAGATAAATTCACAATATGTGAATATTGTGCAATATGTAATTGCATAATAGGTATCTATCACATACACTGTCTGATTTCTTTAAATAACGAGCCCATTCTTTCGTGAATGTCTGGCGAATATAGAACGCTGTGCCATTGGATCCGGTGTTGTGCCGAATTCCGACTCCCCGGTAGAATCCTTCTCCCCTCGCGTGCACACGCATATAGACGTTTCAGACGATAATCACGATCTCCGTTGTTTCTATGCACAAATAAGGACTCATTTTAATGATCTACCACAGGAAACGATGCAGCATTATCTATATCCAAATAAAGACACTGATTCACGGGTGTTAATTAATCGGAATTCGGAGTCGGAATTCGGCACAACACCTGTTCGGCCTGCCGAAACCAGCATCGTCTTTACCGTGATATCCACCACCTCCCACATACACGTATTTTTTCAGTAGCGTATATCTAACCAAACGCAACGTTGATTCAACATCTTTTTTTCAACGTTAACAATCGTTTAAGAATTCAACCTTTTAGAACATTGATTTATAGTTGGATTTAGGTTGTCAACCATAAATGACGAAAAACAATGTCATTTCAACGTTGATTCAACGTTCATTTGCTATCTGGGCAGTTATTTTAATATTCATATTTTCTAAAAGTCAAAATGTCCCTCACTTTATCCTGCAAATGTATTTTAAGGAAGCATTATCTAAAAAACAAATGTTGTATTTTAAGTCACAGTGTAATTTCCATACATTTCATTTAGAATAAAAATGAATTTTAATGGAATTTGGTTCCATTCTTAAATGATTTAATTTTTCCAGTTCATTCCCTGCATGTAACCACAAAGCTATGCATATTAATTGTTGTTTTTATTTAATTAATATATAAAAACACACAGGTAACAGGGTGGACAGAGGAGAAACAGGGTGGACATCACACCTGTGAACAATAATACAATTAATTAAAGAGAACGTGGTGATTTTTGCCCTCCTGCCAAGCGTTGGTACCTCTTCTTTTACTTTTGTGTTTTTCTCTTTTCCCTCCCCAACGAGACTTTTAGTCCTTCAATCTCTTTCTGGAGCCTCCTTCTCCTGTCTGGCATTTCTCCGTCCAACAACATATTGCCTAATGCACAGGATGCAAAATGTCACAATTTACAGTCACTCTACCAGATAAATGATTCTGTATACAATTTTAGAAAAGAAGGCCATTACATTAAAGCAAATTGATCTTGTACATTATTGCTATATCATATGTTTTATTATACCATTCCTTTATTAGACTACACAATGTTCTCATTTAATTGAGCAGTTTCATCTTTTAAAGAACAGGTTATTTCTCTGTACACACATACACTGTAAAAGTAAAATCATCTACAACAGTTCAATTCCAAATTCTTTCCCTATTAACAAAGAATCTAACTGCCCACTTTCTTCTAACCTTGAGGGCCCTGGTTGTGAGGTGTTTTCTGGCTCTGGGAGATTTTCTGGAGGAGGAGTGGTCATTGACAAACACTTTTCTCTGGCACGTTCTCTGCATTCTCTTCCTTTCTTGCCATTTCTTTCTCCCTTTCACTGAGATCTGACTCTTTTTTTTTACCTTCATCTATGTTCTTTCTCCACCTCTCCTTCTCTTTATTGATATATTTCTGCCTTCTGTCAGGGTCTGCATCACGACGTGCCCTGTAGCGCCTTTGCTTTTCTGCAGCAGACAACGGTGCCATTCCCTGACAAATATATGCATCCCATTTAAACCAATCCTTTATTTGAAAGTATATAACATATAAATTCATATTAAATTAATGATAAATACCAATACTAGCTGGAAACACCCATTTATCTAGCCCCCTTATGTCCACCCTGTACCTTTGTGTCCACCCTGTTACTGTGCAAAACAGTAACAGGATGGACAGTAACAGGAGGGACATTTAACTCAGGGACAAAACTTATTTTAAAGATTTTAAGTGTTAAAAATGCATTGATATAAAAAAAGAATATTATAAATAAGGCAACACAACAATAAAAAATTGAATTAAATTTTTTTTTATTACATACATTTGTAAATGAATTTGAGGAAAAATGATTGGGGACATGGCAGTCTAGCCTACTTGAGCTAAAACTACAATATTAATTTTAAATTAAATTATCCTGGGAACACACCATTGTTTTCTATGGTAGAGGGGAGGGTAATCATGTAGGGCAAGTTTTTAGAAATAAGTATTAGTTAATTTTTACCCAAAATATATAATATTTTGTCATGGCGACTCAAATGGCACCGAATAGCAGGAATGACCCTACTGTATTAATGATCAAAGTGTATCTAAATCTAGGGTCACGCTTAACGGCGAAAGCTGCTTTACAACAGACATTTCATTCTGTAAACCCATCGTTAAGCGGGGACTCATTGTACATTTAACTGAACTGATCAGTTTCTGAACAGTGCCTGACAGTTCAGAGTTCATGCCTGTAATGTCTTTCGGTCGGTGTTGTGTTGAATTCATTTATCCGAACATAAAGACGCTACAGATTATATTGTCGATTTATGTTTCTATGCATAAATAAGAGCTAGACTTTAATTATCCATCACAACAAACGGCACGGAATTATCTATGTCCAAAGCCACACTGTCTCAAGGGTGTTAATTATTTTAAATAAAATACAGACCTGCTATACTAAGTTCACCTCTGACGACAACTTTGCAGTATTACAGCAGTATTATGTCTAAATATCTAGTTAGGACAAAACTAGAGTGCTCAATGAACTAAGTTAAAATCACTGTAACTCCGGAATATCATCTGTAGCGTCTTTATGCGTGTGCAAACGAGGGGAGTCAGAATTCGGCACAACACGTTCGTTTGAAAAAAAATCTCCGTCGTGCCTGCTGCTTCCACGAGTTAAATGCAAATGAGCACTTTCTTCTTTGATTTACAACTTTGTCCTACCACCTGATGACCTTTCTGTTCCACACCTGACGGGTGAAGAAACTTCTCCAGAAAAGCCGCACGTCATTATAAGTCGCATTGTTCAAAGCGTGAGGGAATAAGTAGCGGTTTATAATCTGGAAAATACGGGTAGCAATCGCGGGGGCTCCGGTGTGGCGTGTCGAGGTCGCTCCGCTCTTCAGTTGTTGAGCTCCGCTCAACAGCTCCGCTGTTTGCAGGGTTCAGCCACCTTTACAAGGTGGAATTCACCACCTCAATTTGTCCAATTAGACTGTTTATTTCCTCTTTTATTCTGTCGTGAAAAGATATTTCTGCTGCTTTCAAGTCCAACTACGAGCAATTGCTTCTGACTGTAGTCTAAGCCCCGGCGAGCGTTCCTATTGGACAGTGATTAGATTTCATTCTGGCACAAATACAGCTTCGCAGAGACACAGGTGAATACAATGACATTCAGTCGATTGCATTTCAAGGTGGCTTCTGGCACGAATTCAGCGTTTCTTTCTTTAAATACAAATCCACATACACTGGAGCTTTTACTTTTCATTGTGGCATGTTTTCATCACATCAGTGTTTAAATCAATCTCATGATCATTACATTTAAAGGAGACATTTATGTCTGAAATACCGTACGGTGAAAAGCAATACCTCTGTGCCGTGATTACATTTCGAGCTGTATTATATTCAATTCTGGCACAAATTCAGCGTTTTGGTTTTGAATGCAAATTCTTGTGTATTGTTTTTCAATAAAGAGATAAAGTGCGTTGAAATGTAATCTAATAGTGCTTTTGCATTTCATTTTGGCACGTATTCTGCATGTCTGTATGGAAAAGCAATGCATTTTGTGGATTGCATTTCCATCTTTGCCTAGTAGGGATTACATTTCAATTTGGCACTGTTTCCTCTCCATAAGAAACAAACAAACAAATACATTAATTCACAATAAACAGTCTTACATATATTCATATAACCAGTATGAATATTGATTATACTGTCTATGGCCCATAACAGTTTTGTCATAATTATCTTGTATTATGTTGTATTACAAACACTGAGTTTGTAATATCATTTTTTCCTCCAGAAATGAATCCATATCACTGCTCAGAGTGTGGGACGAGTTTTACTCAACAGAGTGATCTCCACCGACACCAGCGTATTCACACAGGAGAGAAGCCCTATCACTGCTCAGAGTGTGGGAAGAGTTTTCGTCACCAGAGTAATCTCCAAGAACACCAGCGTATTCACACAGGAGAGAGGCCGTATCACTGCTCAGAGTGTGGGAAGAGTTTTACTAGACAGAGTCATCTCCAAGAACACCAGCGTATTCACACAGGAGAGAAGCCGTATCACTGCTCAGAGTGTGGGAAGAGTTTTACTAAACGGAGTATTCTCCACCGACACCAGCGTATTCACACAGGAGTGAAGCCGTATTACTGCTCAGAGTGTGGGATGAGTTTTATTCAACAGAGTTGTCTCCAACAACACCAGCGTATTCACACAGGAGAGAGGCCCTATCACTGCTCAGAGTGTGGGACGAGTTTTACTAGACAGAATAATCTCCGCCGACACCAGCGTATTCACACAGGAGTGAAGCCGTATTACTGCTTAGAGTGTGGGAAGAGTTTTACTAGACAGAGTAATCTCCAACGACACCAGCGCATTCACACAAAGTAGCTGTATCACTGCAGTAATGTGTTTAGTATTTTTAAGAAACTGTTAAAACAGTAAATTGTTCATCTTGTTCATCTTTTTAAACTAGCATATGGATGATACTATGTGTATGTCTCTATGGTCATTTTATGTTGTATGTGCACTTACCTTTTTATTTTTATTATTATCTATTGTACAGTGTCCTTGGGTCACTTGAAAGGGGCTTTTAAATAAAATGTATTATTATTATTATTATTATTATTAAATACTTAATATTTTGATTAATTGAATAGTTATTAATTTGCCCATAATTATTAAAAATATTGGGTTTTGATTAATGCTGAATTAGTAATTAAAATGTTATACAAATGTTCGGTTAATTTATGTTTACTAAATAATTAAAAGTTACCAATACTTAATAAAAAAGGATACATGTAGTTACAAATCAAATTGAGTCTAATTCAACAAATGTAATGTGTTTATTAATTGTATTTTACACAATTTTGGCTTTAATAAAATTAACTGTGACACATTGAATAGACTTGACTTAAATTTTATCGGTTACTTCAAGGATACAGAAAATTGATAGATCTCACTCATTGACTCCAGACAAAAACGGTTTTGAGCTGCTGTCCTCCAACTTTTTGTCCTCCAGCTAAAAACGGTAAGACCTTTTTAAAATATGACCTGATTTAATGTTGTAGCTCTGCTGTAAGTCAAAGACTTCGCTTCATAGTGATTGCTTAGTAGTTTTTTTTATAGCTTAGAAGCATGACATGCTAAAATGGTGGTCAGCAGAGCCGGCCCTGACCAATGTGGTGCCCTAGGCGAGATTTTGGTTGGTGCCCCCTGCATCATCAATCATTGTGTTGATTGTGTCACTATTAAAGAAACAAATAAAAAGCAAATGACTTAAATATTACCATATAACAGGCAATAAATATAAAGGTGTTGCACAAAAAATATTTTACAACTATTTTACATAACGTAGTGCAGAGAACAACTTTTAAATATTAATAATAAATAAAATAAAATGAAAAACAACAACTACCACCAGTGCAAATCAGGGCAATTTGCCTACTGCAACATTATTTCAAAAGTGCATCTGCAATGAACATTAATATATATTTATTTTAAAACTTGCTGAGCTAAGCTAATCATTGCACCTACTAGGATTGGGCAATATGATGACAGTGGCGGTTTTCACTAAGATCATACAGAGAGGGAAAAGCCACAATCAATCAATCAAATTTTATTAATATAGCGCTTTTTACAACAGTTGTTGTCACAAAGCAGCTTTACAAGTGCCGAGTCCTAGCCCCCAGTGAGCAAGCCAAGGGCGATAGTGGCAAGGAAAAACTCCCTAGTTTTTTGCATGAGGAAGAAACCTTGAGAGGAACCAAGACTCAGGGGGGGAACCCATCCTCCTCTGGCCAACACCGGTCACCATGACAACAACAACAATTTAAACAGAAAGAAATAAAGAAAAGGAAAAGATGTAGTAATGTCCATCATGGTGTAGGCTCATCCGGTCAGGCAGTAGGTGGCTGGCACTGGATGGATCGCTTGTCTCTCCTCATCTCATATTTCCTTGAGCAGGCGGGCAGCCATGTCGAGAAAATAAAACAGGGAAAATTAGCTCTGTATGAGGACATATCCACGATTTTCCTGAACTTTAACCTTTCCCATGATTCGTAGCTGAAACCGGTTGTTGGTTTCCGGTTGTAGTGTTTACGTTAAGAGTGAATCAGAAAGTGGACGTTCGTTGCGGATTTATTAATAAAACATGGCCAAGAATACTAGGTGGCTGCACAGTACGAGCGATTTAAAAAGTTGTGGTGACTGTGTTTTAACAGTGCCCCACCCCTCCGCGCTCTCAGAGTGGGTTGATGACATGAAGCTGTGGCCTGAAGTTAGCTATATTGATATAGTTAATTACTTTGTCTTTTCCGAGGGCGTAGATGGCGAAGAGCTACGGAACTATAAAAGCACAGAGGCATACAACTACCTTTATAGCAACAAAATAGGAAAGGTGTTGTATAAAAAACACGGTGACTTCATTTTTGTGAAAGCTGAGGTAGAGCCAAGTCAGACCGTCAGCCGAGGTAAACATCAGGCGTGGGTAATGCTGAGGGAGAGTGGAGTAGTCGAGACGGTGGGTTGCTCGTGTATTGCTGGGCTGGGGAAGTCCTGCAGTCACGCAGCAGCTGTTTTGTGGAAGGTAGGAATAAGCTAAGAACGTATTTGTTGTGAAACATTGAAAAACAATAAATTATATGTATAATATCTCATTTGTTGTTTATAGTTTTACTTTTACAAGTGAGTGCTCCTATTGTGCTTATAAAAAACTAAAAAGGTGTAAATTACTATTACTATTTCAGGTACAAAACGCAGTGGTCAGTGGAAAGACAGGGAGTACATGTACAGATGAACAGTGCAGGTGGAATGCAGGGACATCAAAGAACCTAAACCTGTGTGAGATTAACTTTAGACACCATAGAGCAGAGGAGACATATGACTGCAAGGACAGGACTAGAGAGTCTCAGTCACTCCCAAAAACACCACATCACCTGTCACACAAAGAGTTTAAAGAGAGTGTAGACACAGCTCCTAGCAGGCCACTCTTTCTTTTAAAGAATACTTTACTGGAGAAGTGTTACAGTGCCACTCCTTCAAAGGCACAACCTTGCAGGGAAACAAACACAGTAGATAAAAAAATCTTTATGGCACACCAAACTCACAGTAACTATCTAATTTGTGAAGCATGCAAGGCATTCTACCAGGCATACAGTATATTGAGGTTACTGATATAAAAGCAACTCAAATTGAATTTGAGACAAGAGAGCAAAGTGCATCTGATTTGTGGCACAGTGCAAGAAAACTCAGAATTACAGCTAGTTCTGCAAAAAAAAGTTCCAGTACATACTACCACAAAAAAAGACAAATTTCTATGTGAGCACATGTACCCTACCTTTAGAGGCAACTATGCAACCAATTATGGAAAAGAAAGTGAACTTGCAGCTTGCAAACAACAGAAAGACCAAGGCATAAATATTTCACACAGAGGGACTATTATAAGTCTCCAAGAACCTTGGCTCTCAGCAAGTCCAGATGGAGTCATTGACTCCAGTGTGCTTCTCGAGATAAAATGTCCTGTGCCAAACAAAAGCCACATGTCACTCATTGATCAGCTTACTCATAAATGCAGTGACCTCAAATTAGTGGATGAAAAGCTTCAGCTGCAGAAAACTGGTATCAGAGGAAACTACATGCAGCTACAACTTACAATGTTCTGCACATGTCTGAACACAGCCAGATTGTTCATCTGGACACCTAATGAGAATGTCATTCTTACAGTTGAGTTTGACAATGTGTATGTACAGGAGCATGTACAGCGTCTGAAAGGTTTTTACTTTTCATGTATGCTGCCTCACCTTGTAGATGAATTTGTTGGGGGACGGTTTACACTGAATAGCAGATATGTTGACATTATGAGAAAGGTATAGATTAAAAGTATAATGTGTGCTGTACAACAGAATCACATCTCTGAATGCATTTGAGCTGTGTAAATAAATTACATTCATTGTAATGTAAAGCATGTACAACATAGCACAGAAATACAATTTATTCAAATTGTCTTCATTGCAATAACAATACACTTCACAAGTTAGAGGTTATGTAAACAATTCATTACATATAACATGTTCAAAATATACCAATGGTTTCCATACGGCTATGATAATACTAAATATTTTACAAATACATTTATCTTCAGTAAATAATCAACTTTAGTGCACATTCTGTACAAACATTCAGAGTATGGAGCTAAAATTTCTCTTTGTGAAATCTTTAAATCTTTAACAGTATGTTAAAGATTTGTAGTTAAATGCATCACACACATTGTAAATTCATGTAAAGTCATGTATAACATTTGCTGATCAATTACACACTGGTAATGTATTAAATCCATGCATTGTTCCAAGATATCTTTCTCTAGACATTTATTTGTCTGTGTTTTGATAAAATATACTTCTCAAAAAGGAGAATCAGTGTCAGATCTGGTGCTTTGTATGACCACAACTTTTTAAATTTAATGTAGAATACATATAGTAGTGTTACTTTTACCCTTAAATAAAATTACTCAGAATCACGAATAAGTTCATCCCTTAGGTTCACAAGGGCAGCACATACTCTGAGAATTTTGTCTATCTTAGACGCCATGGTAATTGGTACAACCTGTGACAGAATTTTATATACTTTCAAACGTCAAATTGCTCTTTCCACATGGATTCTAACATTTGCAATTCTTCTAGTTGCAGTGACCTGTTCTTCAGTGAGCTGAGCTCCTTTTTTAGTGAATCATGGCATTACTAACTTTACTTTTCTTTCGAAGAGTACATCTCTTATTAAAAAGCCCCGGTCTGCCATTACTTCATCTCCAGCATTCAAGTAATCTAAAATCCCACAGTCCATTGTTATAAATTTATCACTGGATCTGCCACCATAAGCTGCAGAGATGAACATGATAAGTCCACATGGGGCAACTGCTACAAGATATTTTACTGTGTTGTGTGAATAGTAATGGCTATATGATTCACCCCTTGAATCCAAGTTTTTGGGTTTTTGTAGTAGGCTCTCGCTGCAGTCTAAAATGCATGTAATATTTGGAAATGTTTTAAATGCTGCTGGCATTGTTGCCTGTATAGTTTCCTTTGGAAGCCATGGAATAAGGGGTCGTAAGACCTCCTCCTATTTGTCAATCCAATATGAGATGATCTTACTTGCCATGCTCTGTGATACACAGAATTGCCTACTCAGGTCTCCTAACACACGGTTCAGTTTCAACTTCATAAGCGTCAATAGCAATTGGTCTCGTATGGGCATTTTAAAAGCACTGCTGCTAAACATTTCCAGTGTTGAAACAAGGGTGTCGAATGTTTGAAGTTTTAAGCCAGTGTACAGCAGGGAATCTGTGTCATTTTGTAACATGAAGTACCCAAAGTCATTACACTGTGTCATCTGGTCCCGCGTAGCCTTTTCCTTGACTGTCTTTGTGTAATCATGATCAAGCAGGGTGCAGTCTTCCCACTGTGTGTGAACAGAGTGGCACTGTGAGGCAGATGTACATTGAATGCTTGATAGTTCTATGTCAGAGGGTTCCAGGGGGAGGGCCACACTGCAATCTGATAAGACAAGTGTAAACACAAAGTAAATACAGGAAAGAAAATTATACATGTATATCTAAATAGCAAGAGGAGAATAATATCACATCACTTCTTAGATCCCTGCTAACAAATACAACATGTCCAACTCAAGCTGGTTAAGATGGTCAACTACCTTTTGATTTTGACCTGCATATGGTATGTTATTAGTTTGATGGCTTAGCTGGTCAAGAAGCATGACCAACTTGACCAAGCTAGATAACAATTATGACCGAGCTTAACCATGCTGGTAGACTAGTATGACCAGCAAAAGCATACTGGCCAACCAACATGACCAACATCTAATTCCACATACACTATGCTGGTAAAAAGCTGGTTAACCTGTTGCAAGACAGTGTTGTAAAACCACAGAAAGAGTTAATAAGAGTTCCGCACAAGAGAAAGAGTTAATCACACTCACGAGGATTACCGTCTGCATCTTCATTGAGGTTGGTAGTTGTAGATGCCGTTTGGCTCATGTGAACTAGCTTCCGTCGCTTCTTTTGGGGTGGTCTATCATAACCCAAATACAGCTCCGGGTCAGGATGTAGCTCTGTAGGCTTCTTTTCAATGAAGTGAAACAAGCAAACATATATCTTCTTTGGAGGGTATTTGAGTTTTAAAGCTGCAAGCCACGCTAGGCTCCTTCCCTTCGGCATGGAATGCAAAGCATAAGGAGCTGGACACAGACAGTGTTTACGAAGCTGGTGATGTTCAAAGCATGTATTTTCCAACAACAACTTCAACTTGTTGAGTTGTAATGGCACCCGACAACGGCACACGTCGAGCCTGAACTCATACTTGAAGCACGAAATCCAAGCTACTTTTATTCGTCTCAAAGCTCAGTCACTATCACCAGCAATGTTTTGGTTAGCGATGCTGAAACGCTAGCGAGAGCGGAACTAATGAACCGTAAACCGGAAATAGTGAGACGTCATGGCAACCCCCATTGGGATTCCAGGAATAACGTGGATACAGGACAGATGAAATTAAACACATTTCCGGAGTGTGGCAGCAACTCCGGCATTAAGTTAAACTATTACAGCCTAGCTAAAAAGGCAGAACCAGAAGGTAACATAGGCTTGGGGGCATTCTGAGACAATGGCATCCATCCACTGCCCTGTCAACAAACTTGAGTGATCACGAGCAGTGACAGGACGACAGCACCAGCGCCCCAGTCTACCATAAAACCCTTCGTCTATGAACCCCTGGATCTGTACCTTTATCTAAGGGGGGATGTTAATTATCAAATGCTAAACCAAATAGGTGGGTTTTCAACCTAGACTTAAAGATTGTGACTGTGTCAGAGTCCCGTGACGATTGAGTGTTAGTTGTGAGTCAAGCGAGCTGGTTTCAAAGAAAAACACAACAGCTACAGATTGGCAACATTTTGGATTTGTTTCAAATAAAAATGAGAGACCATTGGCGCATGCCCCCACGATTCTAATTCGATAATATGATTGGTTGATAAAACTGCCAATCTATAATAAAAGCTCTCAATGTAAAAGGGCCTTTCTCTCTTTTACCTAGAAACAACTGTGTGAAATATTCTGATTGATTGATTTTTTATTTCACCACTGAGGTTTTTTCCAGCACAAGTACGAAAAGTGGATTTGAAAGCCGATTTATAGGAAAAATACAAATTATTGGTGAAGTTTTATTAACATATATTACATATAATAGATAAAGCATCCTTTTTAAGATCAATTAAGTTTCAGAGAAGTCGTTTAAGTCCCTGACGGTTCGCCAATGGTTTAATGTTAATTCACCACATATTACATATGTTATATATGTTACATTTACATTTACATTTATGGCATTTAGCAGACGCTCTTATCCAGAGCGACTTACAAAAGTGCTACGTAGTTGCTTGGAATCTCCAAGGTAGAATAGATAGTCCTGAACACAAGGTACTCTAAGTTGGAAAAACCACTAGACGAAAGTCAAATGATACCTAACAATTATACCTGAATATACACATCACCTGAGGAAAGACAGTAAACAATTCCTATAACCCAATTATGCACAATACCTGAGAAAAAGACAGTAAGCAATACCTGTGACTAACACCTGAGGAAAGAGATGATGAAGTACAATAGACAAAGCATAATTATGCAAAGTGCACTTGAAAGACGTGGGTCTTCAGTCGGCGTCTGAAGACAGCAAGTGACTCCGATGTTCGGACACACAAGGGAAGTTCATTCCACCACCTTGGAGCCAGGACAGAGAAAAGTCTGGATGCTTGTCTCTCATGTGTCCTGGATGATGGAGGGTCAAGACGAGACATACTTGAGGCGCGGAGGGCTCTAGGTATGCATCTGGGTTTTACCATGGCCATCAAGTAAAGAGGAGCTGGACCATTCTTTGCTTTGTAGGCCAGCACCAGGGTTTTATATTTGATGCGGGCAGCTACCGGAAGCCAGTGGAGGGAGCACAGCAAGGGAGTGACATGGATGAACTTGGGAAGGTTGAAGACCAGCCGAGCTGCAGCATTCTGGATCAGTTGCAGGGGTTTGATGGCATGCATAGGAAGACCAGCCAGTAGGGATTTGCAGTAGTCCAGTCTTGAGATAACAAGGGACTGGACAAGGACCTGAGTGGTACATATATTATATTACATGTTTTTTGCCGCCTTTCTTCCTCCACTTTTCTCCTTTTACTACCCTGGGCACCAGAGGACTTCTGCCTTTTTGATGTCTTTACGAGGAGATGTCACTCACTCTGTGGTGTACAGAGAAACAGAAACGAGGTGCGCAGAGCGCGGGGGAGGGTGGGTTGGCGCGCGGGTGATAGGTGGTGTGTTATAAGAATTATTAATTTGACTAATGTTATTAAATAATGAAATTATGATTATGTGGACTTTGCTTGTTTTCACATTTATTAATTGTTCATTTGTTAAAAAAAAAAAAACATGCACGCGAGCGTCCCCCCGGACAGACGGCGCCCCTAGCATTTGCCTATGTCGCCTAATGGAAGGGCCGGCCCTGGTGGTCAGCTCACATTTTCACTTACTCTTGGCAATATCATCCGTTCTTTCAATCTTAATTATCACTTTTACGCCGATGACACTCAGATCTACCTTGATTTTAAACCAATGGATTCCTTCCCTCCTTCCACACTGCTGTCCTGTATACAGGAAATAACACACTGGCTTAGCTGCAATTTCCTCAAACTAAACGCATCTAAAACAGAACTCATAGTTATCGGCACCAAGTCAGCCATCTCTGTCTTTCCTGAGGGCAGCCTAAATGTTGATGACACCTCTGTTAGCCAGTCGGCTACTGTGCGTAATTTAGGTGTTCTGTTTGACTCCTGCCTCATGTTTGTACCTCACATCAAATCTGTAAGTCTGCCTTTCTCCACCTCCAGAACATAGCGCGGCTTCGGCCCATACTTTCACCTACAGCTGCCGAAACCCTGGTTCATGCTTTCATCACAACTAAATTGGATTATTGTAACTCACTGCTCTATGGTCTACCTGCAAAAACACTTCGCCCTCTTCAGTACATCCAAAATTCTGCAGCCAGAGTCCTTGTCTCAGCTAAAAAATTTGAACATATCACTTCAATCCTCCATAAACTTCACTGGCTCCCGGTTTCAGAACGCATCCGCTACAAAATTCTCTTAATGACTTTTAAAGCCCTCCATGGCCTCACACCTGTTTACCTCTCACACCTGTAGCACCCTCACGTTCCATCGCGTCAACTCAGGTCCTCTAACTCAGGTCTATTAACCATCCCAACACACAGACTCTCCACTATGAGTGGCAGATCTTTCAGTGTTGCTGCCCCCACTCTGGAACTCTCTACCTTCCTCTCTTCGCTCCTCTGCCTCTCTTCCTATTTTCAAAGCTCAGCTAAAGACCTTCCTATTCTCTCACTACTTCCACTCTCGCTGATACTCCCAACTCTTCTCTCTCATGTTTGACTATGTTTATGTAAAGTGACCTTGGGTTTGTGAAAGGCGCTATAAAAAATAAACTTATTATTATTATTATTATTATTATTATTAATAAAAACAAGGCCCGTCAGGACTTCAAACTACCAACAAAGGTACTACCAAACTTCTACACCTGCACCATTGAATCAATCATAACGGGAAACATCACAACCTGGTTTGGAAACTGCACCAAGCAGGATAGGCAGGCTCTTCAGAGGGTGGTGCGTTCAGCTGAGCGCACAATCCGGACTGAGCTTCCTGACCTGCAGTCCATATACAAGAGACGGTGCTGGACAAGAGCCAGGAAGATAGTAAAGGACCCCAGTCACCCCAGTAACGGACTGTTTTCCCTGTTACATTCTGGGAAGCGCTTTCGCGCCCCAAAAGTCAAGACAGAGAGGATGAGAAGAAGCTTTTTCCCACAAGCCATTTGAATCCTCAACGAACATGGTTTTTAATGCAACTGCACAAAAACAGTCACTTCACACACCTCGTCACCTTAAACTCGCCACTTTAAACCTTGAAACCTTGTCACTTTAAGTAATTTCACCTAAATGGCTCTTTTGTAACTGTCTTATTATTATTATGACTATTTTGTTTTTTTTTATATTTCTATATTCTATTTTTGTCCATTTATCATAGTTTAATTTAAGGTGGAGCAGTCACCAAAGCATTTCACTGCCTGTCGTACTGTGTATGACCATGTATGTGACAAATAAACCTTGATTTGATTTGATTTGAAATATTCTTGTAACAAAACCAGTAAAAAGGAATGAATCCTACCTGGGATCCTGTGAGCATTCCATGCCCCTACAACATTAGTGATACCAATCCTGGCTATCTGGCATGTCAAGTTTGACACACAGTACTTGGATGTGCTGTCCTCCATGTCCAGTTCCTCCATGTCCACCAGCTGTACCAAAGCTGTCTTCAGAGGATAGTTGACTCGGGCATTTACCTCTGACCACATTCTCTCAATCACATGGTTCTGTGCATATTTAAAAATGGCATGATTAGGCTTGTTCTCATCTGAAATAAACTAGTTTACAAAAGAAAGTTAATCAAAAAAAGTAAATATTTAAATATTGTTACCCTTGTACAGTGATGTCAGTAACGCGTTACTAAGTTAGTTACTTAGTAACGCGTTACTATAATCTTACCACTTTTTTCGGTAACGAGTAATATAACACGCTACTATTTCCAGTCCAGTAATCAGATTAAAGTTACTTATCCAAGTAACTGTGCGTTACTATTTTTATTTTCCCTAGTAAAAATATATATTTTTGCTTACTTCTTGGCTCAGTTCTACTTTTGTGTCTGACCGTAGCGCTCGACTCCGCACGCTGCGCGCGACTCTGTGAGAGCGCGAGCACGTTTTACAAGTCATTTTTTGCAGTGTCCTCCCGTAACGATACGTGGTAGTATAAAGAAACACCCCTCAAAAACAGGGGAAGGAACATTTACCTGACCAATTTTAATGTTGCTTTGTGTTTCAGGTTTGAAAAGTGCTGGAATTTTGACTAACGTTGCCTACTTTAAAATGCTTGGAAATTGTAATGGTATTTCGTTTCACAACAAATAGCTGTCTGACTGAACAGTTCGCTTGTATTACATTTACAAATAAATTAACAAATAATACCGCACAGCTACACAAACGTAATGTCAGGAGATACTGTAGCGACTACTACTCCTCACGGTGAATACCCTAACAGTGTGACGCCGGAGGCGTCGGGACAGAGGCAGCCGGAGACGGGGGTTGAACAGAAGGATGTTTATTGTCCATGGCAACCAAACAGTAAAGCTCTTAGCGCACACACTATAAGTGATGCAAGGCAAAGCTCGTAGCGCACACCAGTAAAGCTCTTAGCGCACACACTATAAGTGATGCAAGGTAAAGCTCGTAGCACACACTAGTAAGGCTCGTAACGCTCACACTGCAAGTGATGCAAAGCAAAGCTCATAGCGCACGCAGGTAGGGAACGCAGTGACTGACACGCAGAGACCAGAGACACTCATGAAGCGGCAATGTGCAGCACTGGACCAGACGACCTGCGGGCTTAAGAAGTGCAAAGTAAACAAGAAACAGGTGCTCAGTATGATGGTGATTGCGACTGTGGGAGTGGCTGCGTGCGCGGGGGTGTGTGCTGGGATCGGCTGCTGGCCGGGATGCGCGCCCTCTGGTGGCGACCCGGCCCCCTCACCGTGACAAACGGACACTTGGCCACTCAACACTAGAAGTCCCTGAAATTTCAAACACCCCCCTGAAGTCCCTAAAGAGGGTCCAAAGAACCTTAGTCCAAACTGACACCTCTGGTGGCTCCAATTAACGTCCATTCATTTGCAAAAGTGCCCATTGCCTGAGGAATCAGCAGGGGGGGAGAAGAGCTGAACTTGCCTCCAGTGTTATGTAAATGAGGCGTGTGTCAGGTATGGGTGGTTGCTGCTGAAAGCTTGCACCTCCTTGGCTGCCATATGAGACTGTGCAAGATCTCTTGCAAGAAGTCTCCTCATCTACAGAACCATATGTTTGAGATTTGATTTGTGAAAGGTTGAAATAATGTGAAATTGACACAAACATTTGAATTATAATGGCATATAAGTGGCATATTGATTAGTCAAAATGGCTCTGATATTTTTAACCTTATTTTAAGTAGTTTTGTCTTTTGAAAAACTGCTAATAGGTAAAAATGTTTTTACATAAATGTATACAAAAAACCCTCAGCTACTTGAAATAGAATAATATTATTGAGCAATTTTAACTTTTAAACTTTTTTTTTAAGATCAAGATTTTGCAGTGTGTCTCTTCCAAATACAGCCATAACCAGCAAACAAAAATAGGAAATTTAGGAAATCTTACCAAAAGAGATATCACTACTACAGATTTTCACTACTCTCTGAAAACTAACAATGTGTTGTGTGTGACGTTTGTGACCCTAGGCTTGAAAATTGCTTCATATGGGCTTTTCAAACTTTTTTTTTGGCCCACCTCCACCCTTTCACCTTTGGAGGACAACTTTGTTTTCATGTAAGGATCAAAAGAAAACAATTCTGTATAATACAGTACAATAGTGATAAAAACAATTGGGGTTAGGTGAACCATACAGGACAGGAGAGAAAAGAGGGGGGGAGAAACTAAAAAGGGAAAAGACAGAAGAGCATAAAAAACAGCTCAAATGATTCACCAACTGCTGCTACTAAATGAAGAGCAGAAAGTAAGACATACAGCACAAATGACTGATGTATGTGTGTGTGAGTGTGTGTGTTTATGTAAGTGCAACATAGGATAAATGTACAGAATGTACTTATTAGCAAGGCCCCAGAGGCCAGAGGCAGGCAGAGAAAGACCAGGGAACCCCACCCGCCCACGGCCCCTCCAGGATCATGTCCAAAGCCTGCTGTGTACTGGAAACCTTTGCTATCCTTGCTTCTCAGTCAACAGAGTAAGTGAAATGTGTGGTGACATGAATTTTCATCCACATGTAGGTGGCTACAGTCATCTTTCTCTTTATTATAAAACTGACACAGACATTATTTGAACTATAATTCCAAAACATCTCAAGTCTGCCTCCTTTGTACTAATTTTGGATTTTTTTTCTCACTGCAAAAGGTGACATGATTATTGGTCAAAATAGCTAAAGTTCAGATTTCTCTGAAAGGGTCTTTTCTTCTCCGTCTGAGTCAATGGATCAACATAGCTCACACTATCACCCATCCCCCCGTCTACCTAGAAGTGGCTGCATGACAAAGGATGGCCTCATGGCCTCATGATCCAAATTACCTCAGCACTGGCTTTTGGCAGGCTCAGGTAGAAATGTAGTAATGTTAGTAATGTTTTTCTTCTAAAAAAGATAAGTGGGTTCAAAATAACAATTTTTGAAAAAAATTACCAAATTAATTGTGTTGATCCACCTCAAAAAAGGTCATGCAAAAGTCTGTAAGCTGGTCCTGAGTGTGTCTGCCCATCCCCCAGCTGCATTGTTGTGCAGGGGACATGCATAAGGTGAGAGAGGCAGTCAGAGGGCCTGGCTGAGAGCAGAAGCTACAGAGGACATGATGTAAGTTTAGAAATATATACAATAAAGTTGAAATGTTCTCACCAGAGCACTCACACACAATTATCCACTCAGTCTGCCACTCCCTCATTTGGGGAGTAAGCTACACTATTGTGGCTATTCCCCACTTTAGACAATTTTTAATCATGGAGGGGTCTGAAATTTTCGTCTTAGGTGCATGTCCTCACTGTATTGGAATATTTTATTGTCTAAGTGAAAGAGAAACAAAATGGGGTCACTAAAGTGGGAATAGCCACAATACTGTAGCTTTCTCCCCAAATGAGGGACTGGCAGACTGGGTAGATAGTTGTATGTGAATGCTCTGATGAGAACACTCATGAACAATTGTGCAAATGTGAGATGTGTCGACTGCTACAGATACACGTGTGGCAAATGTACCAGGGAGATACCCTGGCAGTGCCAGGCATGTTCTGACAGACTGCTGAGTGACTGCTGAAGTGCCACTCACACACACACACACACACACACACACACACACACACACACACACACACACACACACACACACACACACACACACACACACACACACACACACACACACACACACACAGCCCTGCACTGCAGCCTATTGTAAATATGTGTGGAATTGTTTTATTCCTTGTATTTTTTGTATAATTTTATGGCAATAATAAAAAGCATGGAACATAAAAAAGCATGGAAACATAACAGTTGTTCTTTTGTATGTTTCTTATGCTGAAATTTCAGTCCTCCTGACTTAGACACAAATGCTTCTGGTCATTACTCACATGTACCTGGCTATAAAATTTCTAATTTTCTATTTAAAATATAAAAAAATAATTTATTGTTTGTGCTTTGTTGCTCAGATAAAACTAAACTAAATACAATATATATAACCTTTATATTATAAAATACAATAAACTGAATAGAACTAACTAGAAACTAAATGGCTAAACTCAATGGAAAACAACAATTAGTTGTGAGCTGAAGCATGCCCCCTCCTGTGGTGCGCCAATAATGGCCTTATTTACAGAACAAAAGTGCCTGCTCGCAGCTGATAATAGGGTGTTAGCTAAAATCCTTCAGCTCTCTCGACCCTTCTCTGGGTTCCGATGGTAGAAGTGTTGAAAGACCCTTCTCTGGGACTTCTAGTGTCAAGGAGTCTGGCCCTTTAAGTGACACTGGGGGCGGGGCCTGCGCGCGCCAGGGTTGCGTTATCAATAAAATTTCCCTCCTCTGGATTTTTGGATTAAGCAGTTTCTGACTCGGTTACCGAACCTGCTTCAATACATTGTTACTGTTAAAAATGCACTTCCAATAAAGTGAGTATTGGAAAAATTCATTTTGCTGCTGAATGTAACTACTAAAGTAACTTGTAATCTAATGTAGTTACTTTTAAAATCAAGTAATCAGTAACGTAACTAAGTTACTTTTAAAAGGAGTAATCAGTAATCAGTAATCGGATTACTTTTTCAAGGTAACTAAGCCATCACTGCCCTTGTAGAAGGTGTCTGAATGTAGGGCTGCCTCTGACAGTTGTATCTGTATTCTGCCAGCCTTTCCTGGATGAACAGTGCCAGGTAAAACTCCTTCCCACAGTCAACTCTGACCTGATCCCACAGTCCACAGGAAAGCATAGCAGATCTGAAAATAAAACACGCAAACTTAAACCCTTTAAATATAACAAGCATCCCAGCTACTCTTAAAGTAACGATAAAAAAGTATTTAGTTAAAACTGAACAATAACAGACTGAGGGATAAATTAATACTAGTAGCACTAGTCAGGTTATTTTACCTGTACACATCCTCATAAAAGATGATGTTGTTTTTTACCGGCATGGTGGAATGACTGAAATTGCTGAAACCATCAATAGCCATGACATGGGTCACTCCAAACATAACGGGGCGGTTTCCCAGACAGGGTTTAACTTAAGCCAGGACCAGGCCTTAATCTGGAGTAGTTAATCATGTCTTTAAAAAGGGCTTTCTGAAACACAGATTAACTACTGATTACTAACACCTGGACTATGGAGTCCTGAATTAAAGTAAACAAGCTTGATTTAAAACCACCTGTGATAGTCTGCATTAGCTGGAGCAAAGTTGCCTATAAAACATGGAATGGACCTAGAAATGTGTAAAATAGCATTGAACTGGAGAGTCAGATACAAGTAAAACCATGGCTGCAGAGAAGAGACTCTGATCAAAAAACTTTAGTGAGCATGAGAAAACTCTGTTAAAGCAAATAGTTTCAAGACACCCGGTTATTGAAGATAAACAACACACATCAGCTGCGGAATCAAAGAAAAGGAATGCCTGGAAATCTATTTGCAATGAATTTAATGCAAATGAACACACATCTACAAGAACATTACAACAACTCCAAGTAAGAATAATTGGCTTTATTAGGTTTCTCTTTTGTGAAATGAGTGAGTTGACATAAGTTACTTTATACAGGTTTTGTGGAAGAATATAAAAATAAGCCTCAAAAAGACTGCTGCTGAAGCCCGAAGAGAGAGGTTTAAGACTGGTGGGGGGGCTGCACATAAAGATCCTGACCAGGTGGATGAGTTACTGACAGGAATAATGAAGAGTCAGCAACCTTTGGAGAACATACCAGATGATGACCATTTAGACAGTTCAGATGATGGATCTCAGGCACCTACTTTGGGTAAATTAATTCAGTTCATCTTGTCTTTTAACATTTAAAACTGTATTTGTGTCAGTGTCATGTAATCTGCATTTATCTGAACTGTTCTGGTTTCAAGGAGAAGGTCACATGGACAGAACTGAAGTGGAGTTGCAAAGTAGTTTACCCTCCACATCCTCAACAACATGTGTGGCAGCGTAGGCCTACTGGTCAGTACAACAAAAGACTCACTATCCATGAACGGCTGGCAAATGAATTTCATGAACATAAGTTAAATTATCTTAAGGAGGAGCATGAAATGAAAATGAAGATCCTACAAGTAGAACTGGAAATGAAGATGAAGAGAGACATGCAAGTGTCTCAAATGCCACAGTAGTACATAAATCTATAAAATAAATATGTTGGATGTAATGGTTATTTCTGTAATGCACCAAACAAAATGTACACATTTACTTTGAAATAAAAATGTATTAACTCATTACATGTGAAATGTATATAATTTGAGCAGAAGTTAAAAAAAAGGATAATGTTGAGAATATCTACTTAAAGTGGCACAGTGCAAATGCATCTCTGTATGCAAGTCCTTCTCTGGCGTCTGCTGGAAATGGTGGTACATCTGGATTGTCATCCTCTTCAATTGGAGGATCAGGGCATCCACGCAGTTTCAGGTAGTTGTGTAGAACAGCTGTTGCAATGATGACAATGCAGCATCTTCTTGGCTTGAACCTGAGTGTTTTTCGAAGGCACTGAAAACGACTCTTCCAAATTCCAAACATGCGCTCTATTAGACCCCTAGTGCGCATGTGAGCCTGGTTGTAGCGCCACTGCTCAGCTGTTGCTGGATGCAAGTATGGCGTAAACAAAAAATTGTTCTGGGCGTACCCACTGTCACCAAGCAATATTCCGTTGTGTACTCCTCTTTCAAATTGAGCATACAGAGATGAGTTAAGAAAAATACGGGAATCATGAGTAGCACCTTTCCAACGTGCAACAATGTTTGAAAACAGTAATTGGGGAGTGCATACACCTTGGACATTTATGGAAAACCAATTCTTGCGGTTCCTGTATTCCTCAGCATCTGGAGTAGATGGGCATTTTATGGGAATATGGGTTCCATCTATGCAGCCTATGACTCCTGGAAAGTGCCCATATTCATAGAAATGTACTTTGTGGTTTACCTGGGTTGTAGCACCATTGTCATGGTGACCGGTGTCGACCAGAGGAGGATGGATTCCCCCCCTGAGTCTTGGTTCCTCTCAAGGTTTCTTCCTCATGCAAAAAACTAGGGAGTTTTTCCTTGCCACTGTCGCCTTTGGCTTGCTCACTGGGGGCTAGGACTCGGCACTTGTAAAGCTGCTTTGTGACAACAACTGTTGTAAAAAGCGCTATATAAATAAATTTGATTGATTGATTGATAGCATCAGGGAAATTTATGTACTGTCCTCTTAGGTCACAAATGGCTCTGCATACTCTGTGAATGACTTTACATACTGTTGGTTCACTAACACCAACTAAATCCCCAGTTTCTCGATGAAAGGTGCCACATGCCAAGAACCTTAAAGTCAAGAGCACTTGGAGACGAACAGGTAAAGGCCGTCCTCGCTGAGTCACAGATGAAAGCTTGTGTTCCAACAATGAGATAATCTCCATGGCATCTATTTTATACATTCTAAAACGATCTCTGAAACTAATGTCATCAATATGTTGAAATGGGTCACTTCTGTCAGCAAGAACATATCTAGCTGGTGGTACTCTTTGGTCTTCATTGACATAGTCCAAGTAATCCATGTGTCTTCTTTGACAAACAACATTAATCTGAAGTTAAACATGCCTCCTGTCAGGTTTAATTTAAACCTCAATTTAGTCCTGCATTAGCACTAATCTTCCTTCAAGAAATGAGATTACATAATTCAGAATTAGACTAAATGTAGGACTATTTTGAGCCATGACTGAGAAAGCATATTTCTGTTACTCTGAGTTAAAAGGCCAATTTAGTCTAGGACTAGGCTTAATCTCTGTCTGGGAAACCGCCCCAACAAGTTTTTCATTTTGATCTAAGTGGAGCTTATGACCCATGTATTCTGCATTGTAGAGTATGGGGTTCAGATTTCGGGCACCCTAAAATAAAACAATAAATGCTCAATATATTTGCAAGATTAGATTCTCAACACCAGTGCTCTACTGGAAAACTGGTATTTAACATTACCTGCTGTCTTGCCGCATGATAAGGTTGATAAATACTTCTCAACACTTTGCCCACTCTGCCTTCAGAAGCTTTAATGCCTTTTGCAGAAAGATATCCAGTTATTTTTCGACCAAAAGATGATCCAGTAAAGAAGGGGGGGGGGGGGGGGGGGCAGACTCCACAGGCCACTACATGCTTGGAGAAAAAAATTAGAAGCTTGTTATGTTTGCAATCTCCAACATAGTGACTTAAAAAAAGGTTTCAGCACAGAAGCTGACAGTTTATTCATAGAGGCACTATAGGGAAGTGTACTGGTAAAAATGACTTTACATTTCCAGTGGAATGTATGGAGAAGCAAGACTGTTAATACTTATCATGATAATAATGTGACTAGCAAAATATATTATTTGGATAAATTATGTGTATAGTCCTTCCATACATTTTTATCCACATATCCAGTTCAACGTGGGAGACTCTCACCCTCACCCTCTGGCAGCTGGAGCTTATCCTAGCTGCCCGAGGGTAAGAGGTGGGTTACAGTCTGGACAGGTCGTCTCGCAGGGCTAACAGTAGAATGAAATGGGCCACTCAATTAAATCTGCAAATTGTAGCATGTCTGGCTTCCATTAGCTTGTAGTCAGCTTTTTAGCTATATTAATGTAGCCATTGCATATTTCACAAAAAACATTCATCATAAAAAAATATAACAATGAAAAGCTTACCTCAGCAATACCTTCAGCGACTTCCACTTCAAGCCTAGCTGTCTGAACAAAATTGTGTGAGCAGCCCCTGCTCAACACACCATCTCCGCACATTCCTCTCAGAAAAACCCCGTCTTGTTCCAAAGTGGGTGCATAACACTGATGCGATATCCCTACAGCACTTGCCATTTATTCTGCTTTCTGCAATAAAATCTGCATATTCCTGCAAAGACATGTCTTCTTAGATGTATGTGTGAATCATCGCTCTGAATCAAATCAAATGTACCGCCAATGTCTGTGTGTGCCACGAGAGTTCGATCATTTCCGGGTCAAGATACAAAAAAAATAAAAAGTCACCACAAAATGAGAAATCAGATTTCCACACCGGATTTTTAAAATCCATTTTTTAATTTTAATCAGAAAACAAAAATCGGGAAATGGCTCGTTTTCTGTTTTATAATTTATAAACGAAAGATGGGAAGCGAGGCGTTTTCCGTCTTTCGCTTTCTGATTCCTAAAACGAAAATCTGTTGGCTGCGAAGTACATGGACTTTGCTGCCTGGTATGAAGAGCATCTAAGATCTTTTCAGCTGGAGGACACTGGCAAAATGACTCTTTTGGAGCAGCAGAAACTTGGTGACAGGTACCCCTTGGTTGCATACAGTGTGGGAGGAAAACGCTTGGTTACACTGAAACGTCACATTTGTTTTGCATTTTAGGTAATAAACAATAGTATTGTTTACATTTCATGACACGTATACTGCACATTACTCTGGTAATATACAATCTGGTAATACAATTATTTAAATATTAAAATTGCATTATAAAAATTATAAAGGCATTTAGAGAAAGTCAAGAAATATAATTTGAGATAACAATAAAACATTTTTAAAGCATTAGTTCATTGTAATAAAACACAAAAATCTAATTATTCTAATTTAATAATTGCAGTCTCTTCCTTAAATTTTGCATTGCATGTCTGGTCATGTCTGTTGGTTTCTGCTTGTGATGCTTTTGAACTTGTGTATATTTACAGAGATGGAGGCAAAACTCAGAGTAATAATTGATGATCGTATTGAAAAATTGGTTCTTCCATCGGGAATCCCGCACAATGTGGAGGAGCTACAAGCTGTAGTAAAGGAGACCTTTGGAATTTCTGAGGACTTCAGTCTTCAGTATCTGGACTACTTTACCCTGAATAAAAGTGATCAAATTAAACAAAGACAAAGGTTGTTCGCACTGCCCCAATTCTTCTTAACTTGTATCCAGTTGATGAACGTTTTGGCAGTACCTCTGGTCAACCATCAACTGACTGTTAGATTGCATCTTGTGAAGAGTCGACTGCATCATATGCAAAGCCATCTGGTGAATCCACTTCTTCCTATGACACCATTATTCTTTCTAGGCGAAGTTCCAAAGAACACTGTCAACCATGGCCAAAGCAGTTCCCCATTCCACAGATTGCATATGAAACTGAGATGTACCATGAAAGAGCCCTTGAAGATTACAAGAAGAACGGAACACTTCTAACTACCTCAAAGGTCAAGACAGACATACTAGAGAAATATGCTGTATAAACTATATATTCATAAACAGCCTATTCGTCAAGTGCACATATCGGTAGGGCTGTCGCGATAACCGCAATATAGCAATACCGCGCTATTGACGAGAAAATCGCAACGTACGGGAATTAACCGCAAAACCGCAATATTGGTGTTTTTTTCCCATGCGAGGGGAAAGTGCCTGTGCAAGAGTTAAAGTCATTTTCCCATCAACCCCCTGTTATCATCCGGTGCGGCTGATCAACAATCCGTCTCCTTTTTTCAAAGATGGAAACTACGGCAGATTCTCTGGTAAAAAAACAAAACGCGACGTCGCCGGTTTGGGAGCATTTCGGGTTCAAGCCAAATCCACGCAGATCCACTCGCCTGGTGGCGCGTCAATGAGGCTAGATTTCCTCTGCTCTCCAAACTCGCCCGCAAGTACATGTGCATTTGTGCAACAAGCACACCATCAGAGCGAGTTTTTAGTACTGCCGGGAATATTGTTAGCTCTTTCCGCTCCTTAAACACATATTTAACTGCTCTTAAAACTGTGTCTTCTTTGCAATTTAAAAACAATAAGAACCCCTTTACAATAAAAATAATAATAAAACAATTATATAGCTCTAAAATTAAGATTTTAGACGACAAATGATGCATATCGCGTCATACCGCATATCGCGGTGTTGAGCCACCATAAATAACCGCAGGGGAAATTCTTTCACCACGACAGCCCTACATATCGGTGATGTTGCTGAAGCACTGGTTCAGAAATATCCTTGCCTCAAGGAACCTGGCTCCTTCTCTGGTTACTATGGCTGGCAACAAAGCATAAAATACAAGATGGCCAATTATTGCACCAAACTTCGAGGCTTTGTTGTTCCTGAGGTGATATGCAATGCAGTAAAGCACAAGAGGCCAGCTGATCAGAAGTCTGCAAAGAATGTAAAAAAGCCCAGAAAAGCAGAGGTAAACTACCTGCCCCCTTACCCAGCAGGAGAGGACAAAGAAAGTCAAGAAAACGAAAGGATTGAGTTGCTCACTGAATTAAAGAAAAGGGAAAATGACACTGATAAAAGAAAAAATGGCCAAAACATTTGCGCACCGAAGACATGAAATCAGTGGCGTGCACACATAGACATCAGGTGGTGCTAAAGCACCACCAACTCTGCCCTTTATCAACGAAAGTGCCCTTTTGAAACTTCGGGGGGTTTTTTTTATCGTTTTACTGAGGTCGGTTTGAATCTGAAATGATCTTTTGAAAACCTGAGCGATTAAAAACAATGCCCTGAAATGAGCCACCACCTCGCACACACCCGAGCTCTCTCTTCCTTTAACACCAGATGCGCTGCAGCAGCAGTTTAGTTCAGCGAGTGGAAGGAAGCGTCTTCAGTACAGCATGCACGGTCACAGATAGACTTCTTCTCCCGTGCCCCACCAGCCAGGTAACATACACATCAAGTCAAATCAAATCGTACCGTTTGCCCTCTAAGCCCAACATGAAATCATTTTGTTGTGCAGTAAAATGTGTCATACAGCACCAAACTACTAAGCCTGTAACTCCTTTTCATACTTTTTGGTATTTTTACTGTCTTAATTGTAGGCCTATATTGATTTACTAATTGCAAAATATATGCAACAAGGTCTGCAGACAGTGGAGGGTAAACAGAAGTTAACTGAATGACATGATTGTAATATTGGATATGAATTTTAAATTTCATCAGTTCGCTGCGTGACTTTTCTCCATTGAAAACTCATGTTACAGAGAATGTTACAAATAAAATGTCACATTTCATTCAACATATGCTTGTAATTTTTTTTATAATGAAGTGTTCCATGTGCGCTAAAAAGTGCCCTTCACCACCCCCCCGAGCACTTGCCCCCCAAAATGTCTGTGCACGCCACTGCATAAAATCATAAACCAGACACCCAGCATAGAAGACATTAAAGCCAGATGGCCTGCTCTGTTTAACACTAGAAGTCCCAGAGAAGGGTCTTTCAACACTTCTACCATCGGAACCCAGAGAAGGGTCGAGAGAGCTGAAGGATTTTAGCTAACACCCTATTATCAGCTGCGAGCAGGCACTTTTGTTTTGTAAATAAGGCCATTATTGCACCACAGGAGGGGGCATGCTTAAGCTCACAACTAATTGTTGTTTTTCATTGAGTTTAGCCATTTAGTTTCTAGTTAGTTCTATTCAGTTTATTGTATTTTATAATATAAAGGTTATATATATTGTATTTAGTTTAGTTTTATCTGAGCAACAAAGCACAAACAATAAATTATTTTTTTATATTTTAAATAGAAAATTAGAAATTTTATAGCCAGGTACATGTGAGTAATGACCAGAAGCATTTGTGTCTAAGTCAGGAGGACTGAAATTTCAGCATGAGAAACATACAAAAGAACAACTGTTATGTTTCCATGCTCTGGGGCCTTGCTAATAAGTACATTCTGTACATTTATCCTATGTTGCACTTACATAAACACACACACTCACACACACATACATCACAGTCATTTGTGCTGTATGTCTTACTTTCTGCTCTTCATTTAGTAGCAGCAGTTGGTGAATCATTTGAGCTGTTTTTTCTGCTCTTCTGTCTTTTCCCTTTTTACTTTCTCTCTCCCTCTTTTCTCTCCTGTCCTGTATGGTTCACCTAACCCCAATTGTTTTTATCACTATTGTACTGTATTATACAGAATTGTTTTCTTTTGTTCCTTACATGAAAACAAAGTTGTCCTCCAAAGGTGAAAGGGTGGAGGTGGGCCAAAAAAAAAAGTTTGAAAAGCCCATATGAAGCAATTTTCAAGCCTAGGGTCACAAACGTCACACACAACACATTGTTAGTTTTCAGAGAGTAGTGAAAATCTGTAGTAGTGATATCTCTTTTGGTAAGATTTCCTAAATTTCCTATTTTTGTTTGCTGGTTATGGCTGTATTTGGAAGAGACACACTGCAAAATCTTGATCTTGATAAGTTAAAATTGCTCAATAATATTATTCTATTTTAAGTAGCTGAGGGTTTTTGTATACATTTATGTAAAAACATTTTTACCTATTAGCAGTTTTTCAAAAGACAAAACTACTTAAAATAAGGTTAAAAATCAATATGCCACCTATATGCCATTATAATTCAAATATTATGTTTGTGTCAATTTCACATTATTTCAACCTTTCACAAATCAAATCTCAAACATAGGGTGGGGAGCCGCACGAAACCAGGCAAAGAGCCGCATGCGGCTCGCGAGCCGCGGGTTGGCCACCCCTGGCATATGCCTTCTGTGTCAGGGACACCAGCCCAATGGGTATGCATGTAGGTCCTTTGAGGTTGAAGCTGCTACAGTGATAGAAAGTTTTTATTATTGATCCACATAAAGGATCCTTGATAGACGTTTAACATATGCTGCAATTTTCTTTAAATTTGTACTGTAAAATAACAACAGCATATGATAATGAAGAATAAGGATTGTTGTCATTTCAGGCTCCCAGCCATCCTTGCATTAACATGACCAGAGAGGTTGTCATTCTGTGCTTGATGGTGTACCTCGGGGAATCGACAGATCAGCTCTTAAAAGAGTATGAGGTAAGTTGATATACATGTAAAAAGGGAAAATTGTCATCTCTCTCTTTTCTTATCTCACCTTGTATGTCTTTGGAAGGTCAACATCAATCAGCCAATCAGTGTGGATCAGACAGCCATGCTGCTGGAGTTGTTAAAGACTGTCCACACTGTGTCCACTCTGTTAGACACTCCTACTTATGCTGCTTCTGGACCATGTAGGTGTGGTTAGAGACGTTAGCTCATCTGCCGCTACAGTTTGTGTTTGTCTGGTCCTTCTTCAGTGTCCACAGGATGCTGTTGGCGGTAGATTGGTTGTGTGACCATTCTCAGTCCATCAGTGCTACTGAGGTGTCCAGCACACACCACCACCATCACACCAGTGTCGCTGCAGTGCTGACAATGATCCACCACCCACATAACACCTCCTTATTTCTAATCATTCCATTTCCAAGCTAATGTGTTTTCTTTCTGTGTGTAATTGCTTTCCTGTGTGAATGAATTGACCAACTGGTTGACCAATATTTTTCTTTATTAGTCACACATTAAATATTACTTGTACACAATAATGTTACCAGAGTTAACACAGTTGACAAAATTATCCCCATCCCCACCCCAAACAAAGGAAGGGCAAAAAAAAAAACGGAGTGTCTATTTGCACCCGGGTACAAGTAGCATTATTATACATTATTAGTAATGACTACTTTATATAAGCTAATATTTGTGTTTTCTCCCAAGAAGGAAGAAAAACTAAAGAACATTTGTGAAGTAATATCCTCCACATGTTCTGCAGACCCTGGCATGCCAAGCCTTGTTGAGGAGAACCCGGACTTGTGCTTATTGCACAGATAGCGGAAAAGTTAGGCAAATCCATAACAGCACAATTACAATCTGATAGGGGCATAAACTGCACTAAATGCTCACTAAATGTCAAACTTGTTATGCAACCAGATGCAAAGGAACCTCCAGTGTTTAGGGGTGATGGTTCCGATAAGTTCACCGTGCAAGAGTGGGAAAACCTAATGACCTTATATTTAAGAAAAAGAGCTATTCCAAGCCATGAGCACGCACAAGAGATCTTGGATAGGCTAATGGGCAAATCGGGGGACGTGGTGAAGATAAGGTTACGTAATAATACTTCAGTTGACCACATTGAGAACCCCACGGTGATCTATGACATTCTGAAACAACATTTTAGTGAATTAACAACGCAACCTTGTGACTCACACTTACTGGGAACTCTCTTAAGCCCAAGAGTGCACTTTATTCGGATATAGTGTGCACATTAACATGCCTGGTTCATCTGTAACATCCAGAGAGAGGCACCTCAACCTACTCTCTTAAGCCGAAGCATGACCTTTAGTCGGATACTGTGTCTGCCATTGCAGGCCTACAGGCCTGGAGCCTTTCTGACATCCAGAGAGGTGCCACTTAACCTCCTCTCTTAAGCCCAAGAGTGCACTTTATTTGGATAAAGTGTGCACAATAACATGCCTGGTTCATATATGAGATCCAGAGAGAGGCACCTCAACCTACTCTCTTAAGCCGAAGCGTGACCTATAGTCGGATAAAGTGTCTGCCATTGCAGGCCTACAGGCCTGGAGCCTTTCCGACATCCACAGAGAGGGTCCTCATCCTTTATCATAAGCCCAAGAGTGCACTTTAATCGGATAAAGTGTGCACATTAACATGCCTTCATGCCTGGAGCCTTTCCGACATCCACAAAGAGGGCCTTCATCCTCATTCATAAGCCCAAGAGTGACCTTTAGTCGGATAAAGTGTGTGGCATTACATGCATTCATGCCTGGAGCCTTTCTGACATCCACAGAGAGGGCCTTCATCCTCATTCATAAGCCCAAGAGTGACCTTTAGTTGGATAAAGTGTGTAGCATTACATGCATTCATGCCCGGAGCCTTTCTGACAACCACAGAGAGGCCCCTCATTCTCTCTCATAAGCCCAAGAGTGACCTTTAGTCGGATAAATTGTGTGGCATTACATGCCTTCATTCCTGGATCCTTCCTCACATCCAGAGAGAGGCCCACCAACTCCTCTCATAAGCCCAGGGAGTGACCTTTGGTCGGGCAAAGCGTGCGCCATAATCCTTGTTTTCATTCCTTGGTTCCATTCATTGGTATACCATATACAGGAATCTCTGAAAACCCTCTCCCCTATATACCTGCTGGTAGGTGTTTGCAAATCACCCATTCAAAAATCATCCAGACAGGGGAAATGAGATGCATGCCCGTCAGGGTGCACCTTCGGCGGGCACTGTCAGAGGATCGAGGCCTCTGGAAGATCCACCTAGCGGTCAAAATTGGAACATAGTGCGATTTTTGAACACAAAATCATAGGTATGGTATACCATTTTAAGCGACATAGAATTATTTTCGCAGAAAACTGAGGTATATGGTATACCAATTTAAGCAATATAGAATATTTTCCACTAAAAACTTCTTGCTACTGGTATATTATTGGACTTAGTGCAATTTTAACACTAGCAAGACTGAAATTTCAGGATCTCCAGGACATCACCCCTCCTTCTTGCCAGCAATTAGCCATCCTTTTATTATGCAAATGCGGAGCACTGAGGCAGCAGGTCAAACACTAATATGGCTAAAAGTACGAGGAGTTTCGCAGGCAAACCGCGCAGACCCCCGCTCTCCTTTCCACAGAAAACCAGCTCATCTGTATATCACAGCTTCAAGAAGCAATTCAAAAGTTACAACCCGTGAAACTATCTTTTTTTTATAGCGCGAAGGTAATTATTCCTATGATGAATAGGAATTAATCTTTTGGTTTGAATCTCGCTAAACATTCTAACTGAAATAAATCTTCGCGATAAAGAATAAACGTTGTATTTGTAGTAGGCGTACGTGCTGTGCGATTTTCACAAAGCAAACCAGACACTGACTAGCCCATTTTATGTGTTTCATACGCATTGTATGCTTACTTCATCGCACTAAAGAATAAACTACAATAATGTGCTCGTTGTAGGCATACGTGTTGTGCGATTTTCACAAGGCAAACCAGACACTGACTAGCCCATTTTATGTATTTCAAACACATTTAAAGTAAGTAAGTAAAAGTAAGTAAAATACATTTATATAGCACTTTTCACAGGCACAAGCCACAAAGTGCTTTACAACGGAAAATAAAATAAAATAAATCAAAGACACAAAAACACACACTATAAAACAGAAATAAAATACAGTGTACAAGGTCAACGGCTGCAACCTCCACCACTAACTAAACGCCTGCGTAAAAAGGAAAGTCTTTAGCTGTTATTATTATTATTGTTGTTATTTATTTCATGCTTACTTCTTCGCACTAAAGAATAAACGTTGTATTTGTAGTAGGCATACGTGTTGTGTGATTTTCACAAGGCAAACCAGACAATGACTAGCCCATTTGATATGTTTCATACGTATTTTATGCTTCCTTTGAAGCACCGACCCCGTGCTGAACATTCTAACTGAAATAAATCTTCGCGCTAAAGAATAAACATTGTACTTGTAGTAGGCGTATGTGCTAGAAGTTATTTGTTTTATACTATCCAAGTGTTATCTAAAATTAAGTAAAAATCGAAATCAATCAGTACAAATTATATATATTCTATCCGTATCTAGATATTTAGACAGAATCAAACATTGTATGTATGTTATTTCTGCAATTCGTCCGTTACGAAACAGCACTAATTTACAGGTAGAGAATATATATAATTTGCACTGCTACATAGACAGGAAACGCCACAAAATAATCTCTGAAATATCATAAAAATTATATATATTCTATCTGTATTTAGATATTTAGAGAAAGTCTAATATAGGCATTGTAGCCTACATGTTATTTATGTTGTTCTGCTTTTATGAAACAGCACTACTTATATAAAAATTCTAGCCATATCAATTTTGTTTTTCCACCTAATTCCAGATAATTACAGAACAATTAAATTAAATTTTAACCCAGAGACTGACTGATTATCCATTCATCTATACATCTATTCATCCATCAGATATAAAGAAATGGAAATGCGCAAGTATCGGTTAGTGATTAGCGCGGGTATCGATACGCATGTCATTAGCTCCTTTGCATCAGCCGCCGTGAAGGTCCACAATTTACACTTGTTGAAGATGGGTGGGGTGTGGTCTTCTCCAAGCTGGGATAAAAACGGACACACAAACACAGGTGAGTCATTTCATATATTTTTCTTGTTCTGCGAGGAAGACACGGACACTACGATGGCACACAAGAGGATTTACACTCCTTTGCAAGCTTTGGCTCTTCTGAACGCAATGGATGACTGTGATTCCGACGGAGGAGAGGAACTTTCTTTTAGTGCTGAAGACTCCGATCTGGCACTTTCAACTGGCGCAGATACGAGTGGACAATCGGATGAAGAAAACCGCAGCCCTCCACGAAAGAAGCGTTCTGTTGCTAAGGTTGTCAGTAAGCCTGCAACGAACATAAACGCAAAAGATGGAACCGCTTGGGAAAAGACTGATGTTGTACGAAGTCTTGGACACGGCAGCACCACTTTTACGTTCAGTGAGACCGCAGGACCTACAGAGCATGCCAAGGTAATGTAAAAAACACTTCGTAGATGTATACAAGAAAAGTACAGAGGTGAATTTTGCCAGCTATATTTCCTCTTTTGTATAGATGAAACTGTAGTGCATGTTGTAGTGTAGTGCATAGGAAAAAACATTGAATTGAATTTGGCCAACTATATTTCCTCTTTGTTATATTTTATAAATATATTTATATTATATTTCCTCTTTTTTTTTACATATATGTAATGTTATCACGGATGTACATAGGAAAAAGCATTGAACTGAATTTGGCCAACTATATTTCCTCTTTTGTAGATGTATATATGAAAAAGCATTGAACTGAATTTGGCCAGCTATATTTCCTCTTTGTTATATTGTGACGCCGGGGGCGTCGGGACAGAGGCAGCCGGAGACTTGGGTTGGACAGAAGGTGGTTTATTATCCATGGCAACCAGTAACACTCGTAGCGCATACACAGCACGTAATGCACGGTAAAGCTTGTAGTGCATACACTGTAGATGCAAGGTAAAGCTCGTAGCGCATACACTGTAGATGCAAGGTAAAGCTCGTAGCGCATACACTGGAGATGCAAGGTAAAGCTCGTAGCGAATACACTGTAGATGCAAGGTAAAGCTCGTAGCGCATACACTGTGGATGCAAGGTGAAGCTCGTAGCGTACACACACGGTAGGGACGTGCTATCAACCAGAGACGCTCGTGTAGCGGCAATGTGCAGCACTGGACCAGACGACCTGCGGGCTTAAGAAGGCAAAGTAAACAAGAAACAGGTGCTCAGTATGATGGTGATTGCGACTGTGGGAGTGGCTGCGTGCGCGGGGGTGTGTGCTGGGATCGGCTGCTGGCCGGGTTGCGCGCCCTCTGGTGGCGACCCGGCCCCCTCACCGTGACATATATTTTATAAATATATTTATATTATATTTCCTCTTCTTTTTTTTTACATATAAGTAATGTTATCACGGATGTGCATAGGAAAAATCATTGAACTGAATTTGGCCAACTATATTTCCTCTTTTGTAGATGTAAAGATGAAAAAAATATATATTATTTTATATTTCCTATTTTTTTACATACAAGTGATGTGATTTTTATTTTACTTCTACAGCGCAGAATCACAAGCAGGTTGCAGAGCTTTCTGTGTTTGATCGACATAGAGATGCTGAGGACAATCACACACTGCACGGTCCATGAAGCCCACAGAGCAGATCAGAGCTGGAACCTGTCTGTCAGCGAGTTGATGGCTTTCATCGCAGTGCTTTTTCTGCGGGCAATACTCTGCCCGGTTGGAGCGGTGGCCGATTGTTGGTCTAAGAAATATTTCGATGACAAGGACACCCGTGCGGAACGTGTAAAGAGCGACAGATTTGCTGCAATCTCGGACATCTGGCAATGTTTTGTACGTAACTGCACTCTGTGTTACACGCCAGGACAACACATCACCGTTGATGAGCAACTCTTTCCAACAAAGGTCCACTGTCCTTTTCTGCAATACATCGCTACAAAACCTGACAAGTTTGGCATAAAGTTTTGGATTGCTGCTGATTTGAGGACCAAGTATATGTGCAATGCTTTTCCATATTTGGGAAAGGACCCCAGTCGTCCCAAGGGAGAAAGACTGTCAGAGAATGTCGTCATGAAACTCATGGAACCATATCTGGACAAGGGAAGAACCGTCACCACTGACAACTACTTCACATCCCTGTCTCTGGCCAACAGACTGCTTGCATGCAACACAGCTCTGCTTGGGACAATCAACAAGATCAGAAGAGAAATTCCTCCTCCAGCAAAAAACACCAAGGGACGTGAGGAATTCTCCACACATGTGTACACATCAGGAAGTGCCATACTGACAGCGTATGCTCCAAAAAAAAACAAGGCAGTCTGCATTCTCAGCACAATGCACAAACAAGTCACGATCTCCGAAGGCCGCAAAAGGAAACCAAACACGATCACGGACTACAACAGCATGAAGGTATGCGTATATGATGATAAAGAATGTCACATTATTGAATTTTTATGTCATATATGTCAGACAAAATGATTATAATGTTTATAATGTAACATAACCTTTTTATGTTTCTTCTTTGTAGTGCGGTGTGGATATCATGGACCAGAAGGTGCGTGGGTATACGGTCCACGCAGGAACACGCAGGTGGCCTGTTGCAGTGTTCTACAACATGCCGGACTTGGCAGCGATGAATGCACATGTTTTGTATACGACATGCACGAGGTCCATGGAGAGCAGAAGAGACTTTTTACATGCTCTTGCTCAGGAACTTCGGCGTCGATTCTTACAGGAAAAGACAATGGCGAAAAAGCAACGACCTCCACCTGCTCCTGGAAAGACGACGCAGTGCCAGGTGCAGATACACTGCAACAGGAATCACAGCTCGGAGCGGTGTGCTGTGTGCGCCAAGTACACCTGTCGAAAATGTAGAAAGGATGGGCCATGGATATGTAGCAACTGTTAGCTTGCGGGATGCTCAAAGCGCACTTGGCTGTATTTCAAATGAGATTTCTATTTTTCTAATAAAAATAATGTTGTTCTGCATCACACATTTGTTTTACCCTGTCATTGCTAAGGCAAGAATATCTTTATTGTTATTACTGGGTGGGGTGTGTGTGTGTATAAAACTTTTACAACAACGGTTCTATTACCTGCATTATTTCTGTAAATCGCGTATATACTCAAACTCTAACACAATGTGCAAGTATGTTACATTACAAAAAATATAAGTACACAGATTGACTGGTATCTTACAAGTTTGTAGTGGATTCAAAATGTATATTTGTTTACTCTGCAGCACAATTCTGTGAATTTGCCATCGCACTACACGTACCGCCAACGCATTGTTTATTCTTTAGTGTAAGCATAAAAAACGTATGAAACACATACAAAATCACATAACACGTATGCTTACTACAAATGGATTGTTTATTCTTCTTGAAGCTGTGATATACAGATGAACTGCCCAGGCTGAATTTCCTTGGAAATGGAGCGGTGGTCGGCGCTTGAAACTCATAAAATGGGCTAGTCAGTGTCTGGTTTGCCTTGTGAAAATCGCACAACACGTATGCCTACTACATGCACATTATTGTAGTTTATTCTTTAGTGCAATGAAGTAAGCATAAAATGTGAATGAAACATATAAAACTGGCTAGTCTGTGTCTGGTGTGCTTTGAGAAAATCGCACAGCACGTACGCCTACTACAAAAACAACGCGAGGATTTATTTCACTTAGAATGTTTAGCGCGATTCAAACCAAAGGATTAATTCCTATTCAGCATATGAATAATTATCTTCGCGCTATAAAGAAATATAGATTGTAACGTTTGAATTGCTTCTTGAAGCTGTGATATACAGATGAACTGCCCAGGCTGAATTTCCTTGGAAAGGAGAGCGGGGGTCGGCGCTTCAAACACACACCATGTCTTTAGCAAGACAAAGGGCACTAATCTCTTCACAGCGGGGAAGTGGGCTACTCGGCGGCTGATTTTCCTCGCGACTTTTTTCGTAGCGTTGGCATTCCCAGTGTTAACAGAATATGGGACTCTGTGCATTTTCTGAAGAAAATATCTTGCGTATGGTATAATTCAGGAAGGGACATAGACTAATTTCCCACAAAAACGTGATGCTACTGGTATATTCTTGGACTTTGTGCGTTTTTCTGATCGGACACTTCAGAGTGGATTTACACCTATTTCTAAGCAAGATAGAAAAAAATGACAATTTTTCTTGATCCTGGGGCTGTGCCCGAGCTAAAGAGCCTGTTTTTCGGACACTTTTATGCTTTTTTCACTAAAAGCCACCCCCTGCTACTGGTATATTCTTGGACTCTGTGCATTTTCTGAAGAAAATATCTTGCGTATGGTCTAACACAGTAAGGGACATAGACTAATTCCCACATAAAACTCCATGCTACTGGTATATTCTTGGACTTAGTGCAATTTCTGACTTGAAAACCTCCACATGATGTTGGTATAATCAGATCACATCATGACCAGATGAGTGCACCTTCATCGGGCACTTCAACTGGGCATAGGTGCGTGGAGGATCCACCCAGTGGCAATTACTGATGGTATAACAGAAAAAAAACGATGGAGTACCGGTGACATCTGGTGGACTTTAAAAGTCAATGCGCCTTCCAAATAAGATTAAACTGCACTTTTTTCCTAACAGCATTTAAACATGGTATAATTTAAACTAAACTCTCCTTTTTTATACTAAGTTCATTTGGCCATGGTATATTTTATTTAAAAAGGCCTTTTTTACTCAAAGTGTCTTTTCTACTGGTATATTTCATTTAAACAGGCCTCTATTTTACTCTAAGTGTCTATGCTACTGGTATATTCTTGGACTTTGAAATATTTTCACCTCGCCTAACCCATTCTATGGACAGATGACAAACTCTGCTTTGAAATATAAATTGTAGAGGCAACTGGGCATTGACATTGTACATTTTCAAGCCAGCTTATCAAAGGAACATCCTTGCCACAAAAGACCTAAAGTTTACCCCATGTTCATGTCTTCTCTGGTAGCTCAACGTGTTGAGCTGCATGCTCCCAATTAGAAGCAAAGGGTACGAGCTACAGGGGTTCAAATTCCACGTCCACATTTTTTCCAAGCAAGATATCTCTTAGTCAAATACATGAAACCAAGTAATTTTTTTACCAGACAGCTAATGTATGCGAAATAACGTTCCGTGGACAGATGACAAACTCAGCTTTGAAATATGAATTGTAGAGGCAACTGCACATTGACATTGTACATTTTCAAGCCAGCTTATCAAAGTAACATCCTTGCCTCAAAAGACCTAAAGTTTACACCATGTTAATGTCTTCTCTGGTAGCCCAACGGGTTGAGCTGCATGCTCCCAATTAGAAGCAAAGGGTCGGAGCTACAGGGGTTCAAATCCAATGTCCACCTTTTTTTCCCAGCAAGATATCTCTTAGTCAAATACATGAAACCAAGTAATTTTTTTTTACCAGACAGCTAATGTATGCAAAATCACATTCTGTGGACAGATGACAAACTGCTTTGAAATATAAATTGTAGAGGCAACTGCGCATTGACATTGTACATTTTCAAGCCAGCTTATCAAAGGAACATCCTTGCCTCAAAAGACCTAAAGTTTAACTCATGTTAATGTTTTCTCTGGTAGCTCAATGTGTTGAGACACATGCTCCTAATTAGATGCAAAGTGCAGAAGCTAAAGTGGTTCAAATCCCATGTACACCTTTTTTCCCAGCAAGATATCTCTTAGTCAAATACATGAAACCAAGTAATTTTTTACCATACAGCTAATGTATGCGAAATAACGTTCCGTGGACAGATAACAAACTCAGCTTTGAAATATAAATTGTAGAGGCAACTGCGCATTGACATTGTACATTTTCAAGCCAGCTTATCAAAGGAACATCCTTGCCTCAAAAGACCTAAAGTTTAACTCATGTTCATGTCTTCTCTGGTAGGTCAACGGGTTGAGCTGCATGCTCCCAATTAGAAGCAAAGTGCAGGAGCTAAAGCGGTTCAAATCCCATGTCTATCTTTTTTCCCAGCAAGATATCTCTTAGTCAAATACATGAAACCAAGTAATTTTTTTTTACCAGACAGCTAATGTATGCGAAATCACATTCTGTGGACAGATGACAAACTCTGCTTTAAAATATAAATTGTAGAGGCAACTGCGCATTGACATTGTACATTTTCAAGCCAGCTTATCAAAGTAACATCCTTGCCTCAAAAGAACTAAAGTTTACCTCATGTTCATGTCTTCTCTGGTAGCTCAATGTGTTGAGACACATGCTCCCAATTAGAAGCAAAGTGCAGAAGCTAAAGTGGTTCAAATCCCATGTACACCTTTTTTCCCAGCAAGATATCTCTTAGTCAAATACATGAAACCAAGTAATTTTTTTACCATACAGCTAATGTATGCGAAATAACGTTCCGTGGACAGATGACAAACTCAGCTTTGAAATATAAATTGTAGAGGCAACTGCGCATTGACATTGTACATTTTCAAGCCAGCTTATCAAAGGAAGATCATTGCCTCAAAAGACCTAAAGTTTACCCCATGTTGATGTCTTCTCTGGTAGCTCAACGTGTTGAGACCCATGCTTCCAATTGGAAGCAAAGTGCAGGAGCTACAGTGGTTCAAATCCCACGTCTACCTTTTTTTCCCAGCAAGATATCTCTTAGTCAAATACATGAAACCAAGTAATTTTTTTTTACCAGACAGCTAATGTATGCGAAATCACATTCTGTGGACAGATGACAAACTCTGCTTTGAAATATAAATTGTAGAGGCAACTGCGCATTGACATTGTACATTTTCAAGCCAGCTTATCAAAGGAACATCCTTGCCACAAAAGACCTAAAGTTTACCCCATGTTCATGTCTTCTCTGGTAGCTCAACGTGTTGAGCTGCATGCTCCCAATTAGAAGCAAAGGGTACGAGCTACAGGGGTTCAAATTCCACGTCCACATTTTTTCCAAGCAAGATATCTCTTAGTCAAATACATGAAACCAAGTAATTTTTTTACCAGACAGCTAATGTATGCGAAATAACGTTCCGTGGACAGATGACAAACTCAGCTTTGAAATATGAATTGTAGAGGCAACTGCACATTGACATTGTACATTTTCAAGCCAGCTTATCAAAGTAACATCCTTGCCTCAAAAGACCTAAAGTTTACACCATGTTAATGTCTTCTCTGGTAGCCCAACGGGTTGAGCTGCATGCTCCCAATTAGAAGCAAAGGGTCGGAGCTACAGGGGTTCAAATCCAATGTCCACCTTTTTTTCCCAGCAAGATATCTCTTAGTCAAATACATGAAACCAAGTAATTTTTTTTTACCAGACAGCTAATGTATGCGAAATCACATTCTGTGGACAGATGACAAACTCTGCTTTGAAATATAAATTGTAGAGGCAACTGCGCATTGACATTGTACATTTTCAAGCCAGCTTATCAAAGGAACATCCTTGCCTCAAAAGACCTAAAGTTTAACTCATGTTCATGTCTTCTCTGGTAGCTCAACGGGTTGAGCTGTATGCTCCCAATTAGAAGCAAAGTGCAGGAGCTAAAGCGGTTCAAATCCCATGTCTATCTTTTTTCCCAGCAAGATATCTCTTAGTCAAATACATGAAACCAAGTAATTTTTTTTTACCAGACAGCTAATGTATGCGAAATCACATTCTGTGGACAGATGACAAACTCTGCTTTAAAATATAAATTGTAGAGGCAACTGCGCATTGACATTGTACATTTTCAAGCCAGCTTATCAAAGGAAGATCATTGCCTCAAAAGACCTAAAGTTTACCCCATGTTGATGTCTTCTCTGGTAGCTCAACGTGTTGAGACCCATGCTTCCAATTGGAAGCAAAGTGCAGGAGCTACAGTGGTTCAAATCCCACGTCTACCTTTTTTTCCCAGCAAGATATCTCTTAGTCAAATACATGAAACCAAGTAATTTTTTTTATCAGACAGCTAATGTATGCGAAATCACATTCTGTGGACAGATGACAAACTCTGCTTTGAAATATAAATTGTAGAGGCAACTGCGCATTGACATTGTACATTTTCAAGCCAGCTTATCAAAGTAACATCCTTGCCTCAAAAGACCTAAAGTTTACACCATGTTAATGTCTTCTCTGGTAGCCCAACGGGTTGAGCTGCATGCTCCCAATTAGAAGCAAAGGGTCGGAGCTACAGGGGTTCAAATCCAACTTCCACCTTTTTTCCCAGCAAGATATCTCTTAGTCAAATACATGAAACCAAGTAATTTTTTTTACCAGACAGCTAATGTATGCAAAATCACATTCTGTGGACAGATGACAAACTGCTTTGAAATATAAATTGTAGAGGCAACTGCGCATTGACATTGTACATTTTCAAGCCAGCTTATCAAAGGAACATCCTTGCCTCAAAAGACCTAAAGTTTAACTCATGTTCATGTCTTCTCTGGTAGCTCAACGGGTTGAGCTGCATGCTCCCAATTAGAAGCAAAGTGCAGGAGCTAAAGCGGTTCAAATCCCATGTCTATCTTTTTTCCCAGCAAGATATCTCTTAGTCAAATACATGAAACCAAGTAATTTTTTTTTACCAGACAGCTAATGTATGCGAAATCACATTCTGTGGACAGATGACAAACTCTGCTTTAAAATATAAATTGTAGAGGCAACTGCGCATTGACATTGTACATTTTCAAGCCAGCTTATCAAAGTAACATCCTTGCCTCAAAAGAACTAAAGTTTACCTCATGTTCATGTCTTCTCTGGTAGCTCAATGTGTTGAGACACATGCTCCCAATTAGAAGCAAAGTGCAGAAGCTAAAGTGGTTCAAATCCCATGTACACCTTTTTTCCCAGCAAGATATCTCTTAGTCAAATACATGAAACCAAGTAATTTTTTTACCATACAGCTAATGTATGCGAAATAACGTTCCGTGGACAGATGACAAACTCAGCTTTGAAATATAAATTGTAGAGGCAACTGCGCATTGACATTGTACATTTTCAAGCCAGCTTATCAAAGGAAGATCATTGCCTCAAAAGACCTAAAGTTTACCCCATGTTGATGTCTTCTCTGGTAGCTCAACGTGTTGAGACCCATGCTTCCAATTGGAAGCAAAGTGCAGGAGCTACAGTGGTTCAAATCCCACGTCTACCTTTTTTTCCCAGCAAGATATCTCTTAGTCAAATACATGAAACCAAGTAATTTTTTTTTACCAGACAGCTAATGTATGCGAAATCACATTCTGTGGACAGATGACAAACTCTGCTTTGAAATATAAATTGTAGAGGCAACTGCGCATTGACATTGTACATTTTCAAGCCAGCTTATCAAAGGAACATCCTTGCCACAAAAGACCTAAAGTTTACCCCATGTTCATGTCTTCTCTGGTAGCTCAACGTGTTGAGCTGCATGCTCCCAATTAGAAGCAAAGGGTACGAGCTACAGGGGTTCAAATTCCACGTCCACATTTTTTCCAAGCAAGATATCTCTTAGTCAAATACATGAAACCAAGTAATTTTTTTACCAGACAGCTAATGTATGCGAAATAACGTTCCGTGGACAGATGACAAACTCAGCTTTGAAATATAAATTGTAGAGGCAACTGCGCATTGACATTGTACATTTTCAAGCCAGCTTATCAAAGGAAGATCATTGCCTCAAAAGACCTAAAGTTTACCCCATGTTGATGTCTTCTCTGGTAGCTCAACGTGTTGAGACCCATGCTTCCAATTGGAAGCAAAGTGCAGGAGCTACAGTGGTTCAAATCCCACGTCTACCTTTTTTTCCCAGCAAGATATCTCTTAGTCAAATACATGAAACCAAGTAATTTTTTTTTACCAGACAGCTAATGTATGCGAAATCACATTCTGTGGACAGATGACAAACTCTGCTTTGAAATATAAATTGTAGAGGCAACTGCGCATTGACATTGTACATTTTCAAGCCAGCTTATCAAAGGAACATCCTTGCCACAAAAGACCTAAAGTTTACCCCATGTTCATGTCTTCTCTGGTAGCTCAACGTGTTGAGCTGCATGCTCCCAATTAGAAGCAAAGGGTACGAGCTACAGGGGTTCAAATTCCACGTCCACATTTTTTCCAAGCAAGATATCTCTTAGTCAAATACATGAAACCAAGTAATTTTTTTACCAGACAGCTAATGTATGCGAAATAACGTTCCGTGGACAGATGACAAACTCAGCTTTGAAATATGAATTGTAGAGGCAACTGCACATTGACATTGTACATTTTCAAGCCAGCTTATCAAAGTAACATCCTTGCCTCAAAAGACCTAAAGTTTACACCATGTTAATGTCTTCTCTGGTAGCCCAACGGGTTGAGCTGCATGCTCCCAATTAGAAGCAAAGGGTCGGAGCTACAGGGGTTCAAATCCAATGTCCACCTTTTTTTCCCAGCAAGATATCTCTTAGTCAAATACATGAAACCAAGTAATTTTTTTTTACCAGACAGCTAATGTATGCGAAATCACATTCTGTGGACAGATGACAAACTCTGCTTTGAAATATAAATTGTAGAGGCAACTGCGCATTGACATTGTACATTTTCAAGCCAGCTTATCAAAGTAACATCCTTGCCTCAAAAGACCTAAAGTTTACACCATGTTAATGTCTTCTCTGGTAGCCCAACGGGTTGAGCTGCATGCTCCCAATTAGAAGCAAAGGGTCGGAGCTACAGGGGTTCAAATCCAACGTCCACCTTTTTTCCCAGCAAGATATCTCTTAGTCAAATACATGAAACCAAGTAATTTTTTTTTACCAGACAGCTAATGTATGCGAAATCACATTCTGTGGACAGATGACAAACTCTGCTTTAAAATATAAATTGTAGAGGCAACTGCGCATTGACATTGTACATTTTCAAGCCAGCTTATCAAAGTAACATCCTTGCCTCAAAAGAACTAAAGTTTACCTCATGTTCATGTCTTCTCTGGTAGCTCAATGTGTTGAGACACATGCTCCCAATTAGAAGCAAAGTGCAGAAGCTAAAGTGGTTCAAATCCCATGTACACCTTTTTTCCCAGCAAGATATCTCTTAGTCAAATACATGAAACCAAGTAATTTTTTTACCATACAGCTAATGTATGCGAAATAACGTTCCGTGGACAGATGACAAACTCAGCTTTGAAATATAAATTGTAGAGGCAACTGCGCATTGACATTGTACATTTTCAAGCCAGCTTATCAAAGGAAGATCATTGCCTCAAAAGACCTAAAGTTTACCTCATGTTGATGTATTCTCTGGTAGCTCAACGTGTTGAGACACATGCTTCCAATTAGAAGCAAAGTGCAGGAGCTACAGTGGTTCAAATCCCAAGTCTACCTTTTTTTCCCAGCAAGATATCTCTTAGTCAAATACATGAAACCAAGTAATTTTTTTTACCAGACAGCTAATGTATGCAAAATCACATTCTGTGGACTGATGACAAACTGCTTTGAAATATAAATTGTAGAGGCAACTGCGCATTGACATTGTACATTTTCAAGCCAGCTTATCAAAGTAACATCCTTGCCTCAAAAGACCTAAAGTTTACACCATGTTAATGTCTTCTCTGGTAGCCCAACGGGTTGAGCTGCATGCTCACAATTAGAAGCAAAGGGTCGGAGCTACAGGGGTTCAAATCCAACTTCCACCTTTTTTTCCCAGCAAGATATCTCTTAGTCAAATACATGAAACCAAGTAATTTTTTTTTACCAGACAGCTAATGTATGCAAAATCACATTCTGTGGACAGATGACAAACTGCTTTGAAATATAAATTGTAGAGGCAACTGCGCATTGACATTGTACATTTTCAAGCCAGCTTATCAAAGGAACATCCTTGCCTCAAAAGACCTAAAGTTTAACTCATGTTCATGTCTTCTCTGGTAGCTCAACGGGTTGAGCTGCATGCTCCCAATTAGAAGCAAAGTGCAGGAGCTAAAGCGGTTCAAATCCCACGTCTCTCTTTTTTCCCAGCAAGATATCTCTTAGTCAAATACATGAAACCAAGTAATTTTTTTTTATCAGACAGCTAATGTATGCGAAATCACATTCTGTGGACAGATGACAAACTCTGCTTTGAAATATAAATTGTAGAGGCAACTGCGCATTGACATTGTACATTTTCAAGCCAGCTTATCAAAGTAACATCCTTGCCTCAAAAGACCTAAAGTTTACACCATGTTAATGTTTTCTCTGGTAGCTCAATGTGTTGAGACACATGCTCCCAATTAGAAGCAAAGTGCAGAAGCTAAAGTGGTTCAAATCCCATGTACACCTTTTTTCCCAGCAAGATATCTCTTAGTCAAATACATGAAACCAAGTAATTTTTTTACCATACAGCTAATGTATGCGAAATAACGTTCCGTGGACAGATGACAAACTCAGCTTTGAAATATAAATTGTAGAGGCAACTGCGCATTGACATTGTACATTTTCAAGCCAGCTTATCAAAGGAAGATCATTGCCTCAAAAGACCTAAAGTTTACCTCATGTTGATGTCTTCTCTGGTAGCTCAACGTGTTGAGACACATGCTTCCAATTAGAAGCAAAGTGCAGGAGCTACAGTGGTTCAAATCCCACGTCTACCTTTTTTTCCCAGCAAGATATCTCTTAGTCAAATACATGAAACCAAGTAATTTTTTTTATCAGACAGCTAATGTATGCGAAATCACATTCTGTGGACAGATGACAAACTCTGCTTTGAAATATGAATTGTAGAGGCAACTGCGCATTGACATTGTACATTTTCAAGCCAGCTTATCAAAGGAACATCCTTGCCTCAAAAGACCTAAAGTTTAACTCATGTTCATGTCTTCTCTGGTAGCTCAACGGGTTGAGCTGCATGCTCCCAATTAGAAGCAAAGTGCAGGAGCTAAAGGGATTCAAATCCCACGTGTATCTTTTTTCCCAGCAAGATATCTCTTAGTCAAATACATGAAACCAAGTAATTTTTTTTTACCAGACAGCTAATGTATGCAAAATCACATTCTGTGGACAGATGACAAACTGCTTTGAAATATAAATTGTAGAGGCAACTGCGCATTGACATTGTACATTTTCAAGCCAGCTTATCAAAGGAACATCCTTGCCTCAAAAGACCTAAAGTTTAACTCATGTTCATGTCTTCTCTGGTAGCTCAACGGGTTGAGCTGCATGCTCCCAATTAGAAGCAAAGTGCAGGAGCTACAGTGGTTCAAATCCCACGTCTACCTTTTTTTCCCAGCAAGATATCTCTTAGCCAAATACATGAAACCAAGTAATTTTTTTTTACCAGACAGCTAATGTATGCAAAATCACATTCTGTGGACAGATGACAAACTCTGCTTTAAAATATAAATTGTAGAGGCAACTGCGCATTGACATTGTACATTTTCAAGCCAGCTTATCAAAGTAACATCCTTGCCTCAAAAGACCTAAAGTTTACACCATGTTAATGTCTTCTCTGGTAGCCCAACGGGTTGAGCTGCATGCTCCCAATTAGAAGCAAAGGGTCGGAGCTACAGGGGTTTAAATCCAACGTCCACCTTTTTTTCCCAGCAAGATATCTCTTAGTCAAATACATGAAACCAAGTAATTTTTTTTTACCAGACAGCTAATGTATGCGAAATCACATTCTGTGGACAGATGACAAACTCTGCTTTAAAATATAAATTGTAGAGGCAACTGCGCATTGACATTGTACATTTTCAAGCCAGCTTATCAAAGTAACATCCTTGCCTCAAAAGAACTAAAGTTTACCTCATGTTCATGTCTTCTCTGGTAGCTCAATGTGTTGAGACACATGCTCCCAATTAGAAGCAAAGTGCAGAAGCTAAAGTGGTTCAAATCTCATATACACCTTTTTTCCCAGCAAGATATCTCTTAGTCAAATACATGAAACCAAGTAATTTTTTTACCATACAGCTAATGTATGCGAAATAACGTTCCGTGGACAGATGACAAACTCAGCTTTGAAATATAAATTGTAGAGGCAACTGCGCATTGACATTGTACATTTTCAAGCCAGCTTATCAAAGGAAGATCATTGCCTCAAAAGACCTAAAGTTTACCTCATGTTGATGTCTTCTCTGGTAGCTCAATGTGTTGAGACACATGCTTCCAATTAGAAGCAAAGTGCAGGAGCTACAGTGGTTCAAATCCCACGTCTACCTTTTTTTCCCAGCAAGATATCTCTTAGTCAAATACATGAAACCAAGTAATTTTTTTTTACCAGACAGCTAATGTATGCGAAATCACATTCTGTGGACAGATGACAAACTCTGCTTTGAAATATAAATTGTAGAGGCAACTGCGCATTGACATTGTACATTTTCAAGCCAGGTTATCAAAGTAACATCCTTGCCTCAAAAGACCTAAAGTTTACACCATGTTAATGTCTTCTCTGGTAGCCCAACGGGTTGAGCTGCATGCTCCTAAATAGAAGCAAAGGGTCGGAGCTACAGGGGTTCAAATCCAACGTCCACCTTTTTTCCCAGCAAGATATCTCTTAGTCAAATACATGAAACCAAGTAATTTTTTTTTACCAGACAGCTAATGTATGCGAAATCACATTCTGTGGACAGATGACAAACTCTGCTTTAAAATATAAATTGTAGAGGCAACTGCGCATTGACATTGTACATTTTCAAGCCAGCTTATCAAAGTAACATCCTTGCCTCAAAAGAACTAAAGTTTACCTCATGTTCATGTCTTCTCTGGTAGCTCAATGTGTTGAGACACATGCTCCCAATTAGAAGCAAAGTGCAGAAGCTAAAGTGGTTCAAATCCCATGTACACCTTTTTTCCCAGCAAGATATCTCTTAGTCAAATACATGAAACCAAGTAATTTTTTTACCATACAGCTAATGTATGCGAAATAACGTTCCGTGGACAGATGACAAACTCAGCTTTGAAATATAAATTGTAGAGGCAACTGCGCATTGACATTGTACATTTTCAAGCCAGCTTATCAAAGGAAGATCATTGCCTCAAAAGACCTAAAGTTTACCTCATGTTGATGTATTCTCTGGTAGCTCAACGTGTTGAGACACATGCTTCCAATTAGAAGCAAAGTGCAGGAGCTACAGTGGTTCAAATCCCAAGTCTACCTTTTTTTCCCAGCAAGATATCTCTTAGTCAAATACATGAAACCAAGTAATTTTTTTTACCAGACAGCTAATGTATGCAAAATCACATTCTGTGGACTGATGACAAACTGCTTTGAAATATAAATTGTAGAGGCAACTGCGCATTGACATTGTACATTTTCAAGCCAGCTTATCAAAGTAACATCCTTGCCTCAAAAGACCTAAAGTTTACACCATGTTAATGTCTTCTCTGGTAGCCCAACGGGTTGAGCTGCATGCTCACAATTAGAAGCAAAGGGTCGGAGCTACAGGGGTTCAAATCCAACTTCCACCTTTTTTTCCCAGCAAGATATCTCTTAGTCAAATACATGAAACCAAGTAATTTTTTTTTACCAGACAGCTAATGTATGCAAAATCACATTCTGTGGACAGATGACAAACTGCTTTGAAATATAAATTGTAGAGGCAACTGCGCATTGACATTGTACATTTTCAAGCCAGCTTATCAAAGGAACATCCTTGCCTCAAAAGACCTAAAGTTTAACTCATGTTCATGTCTTCTCTGGTAGCTCAACGGGTTGAGCTGCATGCTCCCAATTAGAAGCAAAGTGCAGGAGCTAAAGCGGTTCAAATCCCACGTCTCTCTTTTTTCCCAGCAAGATATCTCTTAGTCAAATACATGAAACCAAGTAATTTTTTTTTATCAGACAGCTAATGTATGCGAAATCACATTCTGTGGACAGATGACAAACTCTGCTTTGAAATATAAATTGTAGAGGCAACTGCGCATTGACATTGTACATTTTCAAGCCAGCTTATCAAAGTAACATCCTTGCCTCAAAAGACCTAAAGTTTACACCATGTTAATGTTTTCTCTGGTAGCTCAATGTGTTGAGACACATGCTCCCAATTAGAAGCAAAGTGCAGAAGCTAAAGTGGTTCAAATCCCATGTACACCTTTTTTCCCAGCAAGATATCTCTTAGTCAAATACATGAAACCAAGTAATTTTTTTACCATACAGCTAATGTATGCGAAATAACGTTCCGTGGACAGATGACAAACTCAGCTTTGAAATATAAATTGTAGAGGCAACTGCGCATTGACATTGTACATTTTCAAGCCAGCTTATCAAAGGAAGATCATTGCCTCAAAAGACCTAAAGTTTACCTCATGTTGATGTCTTCTCTGGTAGCTCAACGTGTTGAGACACATGCTTCCAATTAGAAGCAAAGTGCAGGAGCTACAGTGGTTCAAATCCCACGTCTACCTTTTTTTCCCAGCAAGATATCTCTTAGTCAAATACATGAAACCAAGTAATTTTTTTTATCAGACAGCTAATGTATGCGAAATCACATTCTGTGGACAGATGACAAACTCTGCTTTGAAATATGAATTGTAGAGGCAACTGCGCATTGACATTGTACATTTTCAAGCCAGCTTATCAAAGGAACATCCTTGCCTCAAAAGACCTAAAGTTTAACTCATGTTCATGTCTTCTCTGGTAGCTCAACGGGTTGAGCTGCATGCTCCCAATTAGAAGCAAAGTGCAGGAGCTAAAGGGATTCAAATCCCACGTGTATCTTTTTTCCCAGCAAGATATCTCTTAGTCAAATACATGAAACCAAGTAATTTTTTTTTACCAGACAGCTAATGTATGCAAAATCACATTCTGTGGACAGATGACAAACTGCTTTGAAATATAAATTGTAGAGGCAACTGCGCATTGACATTGTACATTTTCAAGCCAGCTTATCAAAGGAACATCCTTGCCTCAAAAGACCTAAAGTTTAACTCATGTTCATGTCTTCTCTGGTAGCTCAACGGGTTGAGCTGCATGCTCCCAATTAGAAGCAAAGTGCAGGAGCTACAGTGGTTCAAATCCCACGTCTACCTTTTTTTCCCAGCAAGATATCTCTTAGCCAAATACATGAAACCAAGTAATTTTTTTTTACCAGACAGCTAATGTATGCAAAATCACATTCTGTGGACAGATGACAAACTCTGCTTTAAAATATAAATTGTAGAGGCAACTGCGCATTGACATTGTACATTTTCAAGCCAGCTTATCAAAGTAACATCCTTGCCTCAAAAGACCTAAAGTTTACACCATGTTAATGTCTTCTCTGGTAGCCCAACGGGTTGAGCTGCATGCTCCCAATTAGAAGCAAAGGGTCGGAGCTACAGGGGTTTAAATCCAACGTCCACCTTTTTTTCCCAGCAAGATATCTCTTAGTCAAATACATGAAACCAAGTAATTTTTTTTTACCAGACAGCTAATGTATGCGAAATCACATTCTGTGGACAGATGACAAACTCTGCTTTAAAATATAAATTGTAGAGGCAACTGCGCATTGACATTGTACATTTTCAAGCCAGCTTATCAAAGTAACATCCTTGCCTCAAAAGAACTAAAGTTTACCTCATGTTCATGTCTTCTCTGGTAGCTCAATGTGTTGAGACACATGCTCCCAATTAGAAGCAAAGTGCAGAAGCTAAAGTGGTTCAAATCTCATATACACCTTTTTTCCCAGCAAGATATCTCTTAGTCAAATACATGAAACCAAGTAATTTTTTTACCATACAGCTAATGTATGCGAAATAACGTTCCGTGGACAGATGACAAACTCAGCTTTGAAATATAAATTGTAGAGGCAACTGCGCATTGACATTGTACATTTTCAAGCCAGCTTATCAAAGGAAGATCATTGCCTCAAAAGACCTAAAGTTTACCTCATGTTGATGTCTTCTCTGGTAGCTCAATGTGTTGAGACACATGCTTCCAATTAGAAGCAAAGTGCAGGAGCTACAGTGGTTCAAATCCCACGTCTACCTTTTTTTCCCAGCAAGATATCTCTTAGTCAAATACATGAAACCAAGTAATTTTTTTTTACCAGACAGCTAATGTATGCGAAATCACATTCTGTGGACAGATGACAAACTCTGCTTTGAAATATAAATTGTAGAGGCAACTGCGCATTGACATTGTACATTTTCAAGCCAGGTTATCAAAGTAACATCCTTGCCTCAAAAGACCTAAAGTTTACACCATGTTAATGTCTTCTCTGGTAGCCCAACGGGTTGAGCTGCATGCTCCTAAATAGAAGCAAAGGGTCGGAGCTACAGCGGTTCAAATCCCATGTACACCTTTTTCCCAGCAAGATATCTCTTAGTCAAATACATGAAACCAAGTAATTTTTTTTACCAGACAGCTAATGTATGCGAAATCACATTCTGTGGACAGATGACAAACTCTGCTTTAAAATATAAATTGTAGAGGCAACTGCGCATTGACATTGTACATTTTCAAGCCTGCTTATCAAAGTAACATCCTTGCCTCAAAAGAACTAAAGTTTACCTCATGTTCATGTCTTCTCTGGTAGCTCAATGTGTTGAGACACATGCTCCCAATTAGAAGCAAAGTGCAGAAGCTAAAGTGGTTCAAATCTCATATACACCTTTTTTCCCAGCAAGATATCTCTTAGTCAAATACATGAAACCAAGTAATTTTTTTACCATACAGCTAATGTATGCGAAATAACGTTCCGTGGACAGATGACAAACTCAGCTTTGAAATATAAATTGTAGAGGCAACTGCGCATTGACATTGTACATTTTCAAGCCAGCTTATCAAAGGAAGATCATTGCCTCAAAAGACCTAAAGTTTACCTCATGTTGATGTCTTCTCTGGTAGCTCAATGTGTTGAGACACATGCTTCCAATTAGAAGCAAAGTGCAGGAGCTACAGTGGTTCAAATCCCACGTCTACCTTTTTTTCCCAGCAAGATATCTCTTAGTCAAATACATGAAACCAAGTAATTTTTTTTTACCAGACAGCTAATGTATGCGAAATCACATTCTGTGGACAGATGACAAACTCTGCTTTGAAATATAAATTGTAGAGGCAACTGCGCATTGACATTGTACATTTTCAAGCCAGGTTATCAAAGTAACATCCTTGCCTCAAAAGACCTAAAGTTTACACCATGTTAATGTCTTCTCTGGTAGCCCAACGGGTTGAGCTGCATGCTCCCAATTAGAAGCAAAGGGTCGGAGCTACAGGGGTTTAAATCCAACGTCCACCTTTTTTTCCCAGCAAGATATCTCTTAGTCAAATACATGAAACCAAGTAATTTTTTTTTACCAGACAGCTAATGTATGCGAAATCACATTCTGTGGACAGATGACAAACTCTGCTTTAAAATATAAATTGTAGAGGCAACTGCGCATTGACATTGTACATTTTCAAGCCAGCTTATCAAAGTAACATCCTTGCCTCAAAAGAACTAAAGTTTACCTCATGTTCATGTCTTCTCTGGTAGCTCAATGTGTTGAGACACATGCTCCCAATTAGAAGCAAAGTGCAGAAGCTAAAGTGGTTCAAATCTCATATACACCTTTTTTCCCAGCAAGATATCTCTTAGTCAAATACATGAAACCAAGTAATTTTTTTACCATACAGCTAATGTATGCGAAATAACGTTCCGTGGACAGATGACAAACTCAGCTTTGAAATATAAATTGTAGAGGCAACTGCGCATTGACATTGTACATTTTCAAGCCAGCTTATCAAAGGAAGATCATTGCCTCAAAAGACCTAAAGTTTACCTCATGTTGATGTCTTCTCTGGTAGCTCAATGTGTTGAGACACATGCTTCCAATTAGAAGCAAAGTGCAGGAGCTACAGTGGTTCAAATCCCACGTCTACCTTTTTTTCCCAGCAAGATATCTCTTAGTCAAATACATGAAACCAAGTAATTTTTTTTTACCAGACAGCTAATGTATGCGAAATCACATTCTGTGGACAGATGACAAACTCTGCTTTGAAATATAAATTGTAGAGGCAACTGCGCATTGACATTGTACATTTTCAAGCCAGGTTATCAAAGTAACATCCTTGCCTCAAAAGACCTAAAGTTTACACCATGTTAATGTCTTCTCTGGTAGCCCAACGGGTTGAGCTGCATGCTCCTAAATAGAAGCAAAGGGTCGGAGCTACAGCGGTTCAAATCCCATGTACACCTTTTTCCCAGCAAGATATCTCTTAGTCAAATACATGAAACCAAGTAATTTTTTTTACCAGACAGCTAATGTATGCGAAATCACATTCTGTGGACAGATGACAAACTCTGCTTTAAAATATAAATTGTAGAGGCAACTGCGCATTGACATTGTACATTTTCAAGCCTGCTTATCAAAGTAACATCCTTGCCTCAAAAGAACTAAAGTTTACCTCATGTTCATGTCTTCTCTGGTAGCTCAATGTGTTGAGACACATGCTCCCAATTAGAAGCAAAGTGCAGAAGCTAAAGTGGTTCAAATCCCATGTACACCTTTTTTCCCAGCAAGATATCTCTTAGTCAAATACATGAAACCAAGTAATTTTTTTACCATACAGCTAATGTATGCGAAATAACGTTCCGTGGACAGATGACAAACTCAGCTTTGAAATATAAATTGTAGAGGCAACTGCGCATTGACATTGTACATTTTCAAGCCAGCTTATCAAAGGAAGATCATTGCCTCAAAAGACCTAAAGTTTACCCCATGTTGATGTCTTCTCTGGTAGCTCAACGTGTTGAGACACATTCTTCCAATTAGAAGCAAAGTGCAGGAGCTACAGTGGTTCAAATCCCACGTCTACCTTTTTTTTCCCAGCAAGATATCTCTTAGTCAAATACATGAAACCAAGTAATTTTTTTTTACCAGACAGCTAATGTATGCGAAATCACATTCTGTGGACAGATGACAAACTCAACTTTGAAATATAAATTGTAGAGGCAACTGCGCATTGACATTGTACATTTTCAAGCCAGCTTATCAAAGTAACATCCTTGCCTCAAAAGACCTAAAGTTTACACCATGTTAATGTCTTCTCTGGGAGCCCAACGGGTTGAGCTGCATGCTCCCAATTAGAAGCAAAGGGTCCGAGCTACAGGGGTTCAAATCCAACGTCCACCTTTTTTTCCCAGCAAGATATCTCTTAGTCAAATACATGAAACCAAGTAATTTTTTTTTACCAGACAGCTAATGTATGCAAAATCACATTCTGTGGACAGATGACAAACTGCTTTGAAATATAAATTGTAGAGGCAACTGCGCATTGACATTGTACATTTTCAAGCCAGCTTATCAAAGGAACATCCTTGCCTCAAAAGACCTAAAGTTTAACTCATGTTCATGTCTTCTCTGGTAGCTCAACGGGTTGAGCTGCATGCTCCCAATTAGAAGCAAAGTGCAGGAGCTAAAGGGATTCAAATCCCACGTCTATCTTTTTTCCCAGCAAGATATCTCTTAGTCAAATACATGAAACCAAGTAATTTTTTTTTACCAGACAGCTAATGTATGCAAAATCACATTCTGTGGACAGATGACAAACTGCTTTGAAATATAAATTGTAGAGGCAACTGCGCATTGACATTGTACATTTTCAAGCCAGCTTATCAAAGGAACATCCTTGCCTCAAAAGACCTAAAGTTTAACTCATGTTCATGTCTTCTCTGGTAGCTCAACGGGTTGAGCTGCATGCTCCCAATTAGAAGCAAAGTGCAGGAGCTACAGTGGTTCAAATCCCACGTCTACCTTTTTTTCCCAGCAAGATATCTCTTAGCCAAATACATGAAACCAAGTAATTTTTTTTTACCAGACAGCTAATGTATGCAAAATCACATTCTGTGGACAGATGACAAACTGCTTTGAAATATAAATTGTAGAGGCAACTGCGCATTGACATTGTACATTTTCAAGCCAGCTTATCAAAGGAACATCCTTGCCTCAAAAGACCTAAAGTTTAACTCATGTTCATGTCTTCTCTGGTAGCTCAACGGGTTGAGCTGCATGCTCCCAATTAGAAGCAAAGTGCAGGAGCTACAGTGGTTCAAATCCCACGTCTACCTTTTTTTCCCAGCAAGATATCTCTTAGCCAAATACATGAAACCAAGTAATTTTTTTTTACCAGACAGCTAATGTATGCGAAATCACATTCTGTGGACAGATGACAAACTCTGCTTTGAAATATAAATTGTAGAGGCAACTGCGCATTGACATTGTACATTTTCAAGCCAGCTTATCAAAGGAAGATCATTGCCTCAAAAGACCTAAAGTTTACCTCATGTTGATGTCTTCTCTGGTAGCTCAATGTGTTGAGACACATGCTTCCAATTAGAAGCAAAGTGCAGGAGCTACAGTGGTTCAAATCCCACGTCTACCTTTTTTTCCCAGCAAGATATCTCTTAGTCAAATACATGAAACCAAGTAATTTTTTTTTACCAGACAGCTAATGTATGCGAAATCACATTCTGTGGACAGATGACAAACTCTGCTTTGAAATATAAATTGTAGAGGCAACTGCGCATTGACATTGTACATTTTCAAGCCAGGTTATCAAAGTAACATCCTTGCCTCAAAAGACCTAAAGTTTACACCATGTTAATGTCTTCTCTGGTAGCCCAACGGGTTGAGCTGCATGCTCCTAAATAGAAGCAAAGGGTCGGAGCTACAGCGGTTCAAATCCCATGTACACCTTTTTCCCAGCAAGATATCTCTTAGTCAAATACATGAAACCAAGTAATTTTTTTTACCAGACAGCTAATGTATGCGAAATCACATTCTGTGGACAGATGACAAACTCTGCTTTAAAATATAAATTGTAGAGGCAACTGCGCATTGACATTGTACATTTTCAAGCCTGCTTATCAAAGTAACATCCTTGCCTCAAAAGAACTAAAGTTTACCTCATGTTCATGTCTTCTCTGGTAGCTCAATGTGTTGAGACACATGCTCCCAATTAGAAGCAAAGTGCAGAAGCTAAAGTGGTTCAAATCCCATGTACACCTTTTTTCCCAGCAAGATATCTCTTAGTCAAATACATGAAACCAAGTAATTTTTTTACCATACAGCTAATGTATGCGAAATAACGTTCCGTGGACAGATGACAAACTCAGCTTTGAAATATAAATTGTAGAGGCAACTGCGCATTGACATTGTACATTTTCAAGCCAGCTTATCAAAGGAAGATCATTGCCTCAAAAGACCTAAAGTTTACCCCATGTTGATGTCTTCTCTGGTAGCTCAACGTGTTGAGACACATTCTTCCAATTAGAAGCAAAGTGCAGGAGCTACAGTGGTTCAAATCCCACGTCTACCTTTTTTTTCCCAGCAAGATATCTCTTAGTCAAATACATGAAACCAAGTAATTTTTTTTTACCAGACAGCTAATGTATGCGAAATCACATTCTGTGGACAGATGACAAACTCAACTTTGAAATATAAATTGTAGAGGCAACTGCGCATTGACATTGTACATTTTCAAGCCAGCTTATCAAAGTAACATCCTTGCCTCAAAAGACCTAAAGTTTACACCATGTTAATGTCTTCTCTGGGAGCCCAACGGGTTGAGCTGCATGCTCCCAATTAGAAGCAAAGGGTCCGAGCTACAGGGGTTCAAATCCAACGTCCACCTTTTTTTCCCAGCAAGATATCTCTTAGTCAAATACATGAAACCAAGTAATTTTTTTTTACCAGACAGCTAATGTATGCAAAATCACATTCTGTGGACAGATGACAAACTGCTTTGAAATATAAATTGTAGAGGCAACTGCGCATTGACATTGTACATTTTCAAGCCAGCTTATCAAAGGAACATCCTTGCCTCAAAAGACCTAAAGTTTAACTCATGTTCATGTCTTCTCTGGTAGCTCAACGGGTTGAGCTGCATGCTCCCAATTAGAAGCAAAGTGCAGGAGCTAAAGGGATTCAAATCCCACGTCTATCTTTTTTCCCAGCAAGATATCTCTTAGTCAAATACATGAAACCAAGTAATTTTTTTTTACCAGACAGCTAATGTATGCAAAATCACATTCTGTGGACAGATGACAAACTGCTTTGAAATATAAATTGTAGAGGCAACTGCGCATTGACATTGTACATTTTCAAGCCAGCTTATCAAAGGAACATCCTTGCCTCAAAAGACCTAAAGTTTAACTCATGTTCATGTCTTCTCTGGTAGCTCAACGGGTTGAGCTGCATGCTCCCAATTAGAAGCAAAGTGCAGGAGCTACAGTGGTTCAAATCCCACGTCTACCTTTTTTTCCCAGCAAGATATCTCTTAGCCAAATACATGAAACCAAGTAATTTTTTTTTACCAGACAGCTAATGTATGCAAAATCACATTCTGTGGACAGATGACAAACTGCTTTGAAATATAAATTGTAGAGGCAACTGCGCATTGACATTGTACATTTTCAAGCCAGCTTATCAAAGGAACATCCTTGCCTCAAAAGACCTAAAGTTTAACTCATGTTCATGTCTTCTCTGGTAGCTCAACGGGTTGAGCTGCATGCTCCCAATTAGAAGCAAAGTGCAGGAGCTACAGTGGTTCAAATCCCACGTCTACCTTTTTTTCCCAGCAAGATATCTCTTAGCCAAATACATGAAACCAAGTAATTTTTTTTTACCAGACAGCTAATGTATGCGAAATCACATTCTGTGGACAGATGACAAACTCTGCTTTGAAATATAAATTGTAGAGGCAACTGCGCATTGACATTGTACATTTTCAAGCCAGCTTATCAAAGGAAGATCATTGCCTCAAAAGACCTAAAGTTTACCTCATGTTGATGTCTTCTCTGGTAGCTCAACGTGTTGAGCTGCATGCTCCCAATTAGAAGCAAAGGGTCCGAGCTACAGGGGTTCAAATCCCACGTCTACCTTTTTTTCCCAGCAAGATATCTCTTAGTCAAATACATGAAACCAAGTAATTTTTTTTTACCAGACAGCTAATGTATGCGAAATCACATTCTGTGGACAGATGACAAACTCTGCTTTGAAATATAAATTGTAGAGGCAACTGCGCATTGACATTGTACATTTTCAAGCCAGGTTATCAAAGTAACATCCTTGCCTCAAAAGACCTAAAGTTTACACCATGTTAATGTCTTCTCTGGTAGCCCAACGGGTTGAGCTGCATGCTCCTAAATAGAAGCAAAGGGTCGGAGCTACAGCGGTTCAAATCCCATGTACACCTTTTTCCCAGCAAGATATCTCTTAAGCCCTATCCGGACGGGATTAGTTTCTCAGGGGGTCCTGGGGTAATTTTCTCTTTTACGGGGGGTCCTCTGTGATTTTAATCCCGTCCGGAACGAGCATGTCCGTGTTTTTCTCAGACGTCCTCAGAGAAAATTACAGGCGGAATTACCTACTGTTTTTCGCTGTACTCCGTGGTCGTCTGGTAATTTTAGTCCCGTCCGGATCCACATGTCTGAGTTTATACATGCAGACATCACCTCGCATTTAATAAAACAGCTATATGTCCACTGCCACGCACCGTAGTTACACGTTGGGCGCGCGTTTTCACGGAGATCCACGTAAAGACAGCGGCGAGCGAAAATGGATTTACTGGATTTTTTAATGGATTTATTTTATTTTATTTAACGGATTTATTTAGCTATTTACATTCATTAGCGATTTTTTATAATGTGTTTTCTGTATTGGTTTAACAAAATAGCTTAACTTAAACGGAGATCTTAAATGCTGAACTGAACAGTAGTAAAGTTAAAAAGGAATCATCGGAGTTGGCAGTGTGACATTATTAAACATGCTATCACGTGACAAGGCGATGTCATGTGACCGAGAAAGCCAAAAACTCACGGGTCCTCCAGTTTTTTCAATTGCTGTCCGGATGCAAGAGTTTTATCACTGAGTACAAGGGTGAAATATTTTTCACAGACGTCCCCCTGAAAAACTAATCCCGTCCGGATAGGGCTTTAGTCAAATACATGAAACCAAGTAATTTTTTTTACCAGACAGCTAATGTATGCGAAATCACATTCTGTGGACAGATGACAAACTCTGCTTTAAAATTGTACATTTTCAAGCCTGCTTATCAAAGTAACATCCTTGCCTCAAAAGAACTAAAGTTTACCTCATGTTCATGTCTTCTCTGGTAGCTCAATGTGTTGAGACACATGCTCCCAATTAGAAGCAAAGTGCAGAAGCTAAAGTGGTTCAAATCCCATGTACACCTTTTTTCCCAGCAAGATATCTCTTAGTCAAATACATGAAACCAAGTAATTTTTTTACCATACAGCTAATGTATGCGAAATAACGTTCCGTGGACAGATGACAAACTCAGCTTTGAAATATAAATTGTAGAGGCAACTGCGCATTGACATTGTACATTTTCAAGCCAGCTTATCAAAGGAAGATCATTGCCTCAAAAGACCTAAAGTTTACCCCATGTTGATGTCTTCTCTGGTAGCTCAACGTGTTGAGACACATTCTTCCAATTAGAAGCAAAGTGCAGGAGCTACAGTGGTTCAAATCCCACGTCTACCTTTTTTTTCCCAGCAAGATATCTCTTAGCCAAATACATGAAACCAAGTAATTTTTTTTTACCAGACAGCTAATGTATGCGAAATCACATTCTGTGGACAGATGACAAACTCTGCTTTGAAATATAAATTGTAGAGGCAACTGCGCATTGACATTGTACATTTTCAAGCCAGGTTATCAAAGTAACATCCTTGCCTCAAAAGACCTAAAGTTTACACCATGTTAAAGTCTTCTCTGGTAGCCCAACGGGTTGAGCTGCATGCTCCCAATTAGAAGCAAAGGGTCCGAGCTACAGGGGTTCAAATCCAACGTCCACCTTTTTTTCCCAGCAAGATATCTCTTAGTCAAATACATGAAACCAAGTAATTTTTTTTTACCAGACAGCTAATGTATGCAAAATCACATTCTGTGGACAGATGACAAACTGCTTTGAAATATAAATTGTAGAGGCAACTGCGCATTGACATTTTCAAGCCAGCTAATCAAAGGAACATCCTTGCCTCAAAAGACCTAAAGTTTAACTCATGTTCATGTCTTCTCTGGTAGCTCAACGGGTTGAGCTGCATGCTCCCAATTAGAAGCAAAGTGCAGGAGCTAAAGCGGTTCAAATCCCACGTCTATCTTTTTTCCCAGCAAGATATCTCTTAGTCAAATACATGAAACCAAGTAATTTTTTTTACCAGACAGCTAATGTATGCGAAATCACATTCTGTGGACAGATGACAAACTCTGCTTTAAAATATAAATTGTAGAGGCAACTGCGCATTGACATTGTACATTTTCAAGCCAGCTTATCAAAGGAAGATCATTGCCTCAAAAGACCTAAAGTTTACCTCATGTTGATGTCTTCTCTGGTAGCTCAACGTGTTGAGACACATGCTTCCAATTAGAAGCAAAGTGCAGGAGCTACAGTGGTTCAAATCCCACGTCTACCTTTTTTTCCCAGCAAGATATCTCTTAGTCAAATACATGAAACCAAGTAATTTTTTTTTACCAGACAGCTAATGTATGCGAAATCACATTCTGTGGACAGATGACAAACTCTGCTTTGAAATATAAATTGTAGAGGCAACTGCGCATTGACATTGTACATTTTCAAGCCAGGTTATCAAAGTAACATCCTTGCCTCAAAAGACCTAAAGTTTACACCATGTTAATGTCTTCTCTGGTAGCCCAACGGGTTGAGCTGCATGCTCCCAATTAGAAGCAAAGGGTCGGAGCTACAGGGGTTTAAATCCAACGTCCACCTTTTTTTCCCAGCAAGATATCTCTTAGTCAAATACATGAAACCAAGTAATTTTTTTTTACCAGACAGCTAATGTATGCGAAATCACATTCTGTGGACAGATGACAAACTCTGCTTTAAAATATAAATTGTAGAGGCAACTGCGCATTGACATTGTACATTTTCAAGCCAGCTTATCAAAGTAACATCCTTGCCTCAAAAGAACTAAAGTTTACCTCATGTTCATGTCTTCTCTGGTAGCTCAATGTGTTGAGACACATGCTCCCAATTAGAAGCAAAGTGCAGAAGCTAAAGTGGTTCAAATCTCATATACACCTTTTTTCCCAGCAAGATATCTCTTAGTCAAATACATGAAACCAAGTAATTTTTTTACCATACAGCTAATGTATGCGAAATAACGTTCCGTGGACAGATGACAAACTCAGCTTTGAAATATAAATTGTAGAGGCAACTGCGCATTGACATTGTACATTTTCAAGCCAGCTTATCAAAGGAAGATCATTGCCTCAAAAGACCTAAAGTTTACCTCATGTTGATGTCTTCTCTGGTAGCTCAACGTGTTGAGACACATGCTTCCAATTAGAAGCAAAGTGCAGGAGCTACAGTGGTTCAAATCCCACGTCTACCTTTTTTTCCCAGCAAGATATCTCTTAGTCAAATACATGAAACCAAGTAATTTTTTTTTACCAGACAGCTAATGTATGCGAAATCACATTCTGTGGACAGATGACAAACTCTGCTTTGAAATATAAATTGTAGAGGCAACTGCGCATTGACATTGTACATTTTCAAGCCAGGTTATCAAAGTAACATCCTTGCCTCAAAAGACCTAAAGTTTACACCATGTTAATGTCTTCTCTGGTAGCCCAACGGGTTGAGCTGCATGCTCCTAAATAGAAGCAAAGGGTCGGAGCTACAGCGGTTCAAATCCCATGTACACCTTTTTCCCAGCAAGATATCTCTTAAGCCCTATCCGGACGGGATTAGTTTCTCAGGGGGTCCTGGGGTAATTTTCTCTTTTACGGGGGGTCCTCTGTGATTTTAATCCCGTCCGGAACGAGCATGTCCGTGTTTTTCTCAGACGTCCTCAGAGAAAATTACAGGCGGAATTACCTACTGTTTTTCGCTGTACTCCGTGGTCGTCTGGTAATTTTAGTCCCGTCCGGATCCACATGTCTGAGTTTATACATGCAGACATCACCTCGCGTTTAATAAAACAGCTATATGTCCACTGCCACGCACCGTAGTTACACGTTGGGCGCGCGTTTTCACGGAGATCCACGTAAAGACAGCGGCGAGCGAAAATGGATTTACTGGATTTTTTAATGGATTTATTTTATTTTATTTAACGGATTTATTTAGCTATTTACATTCATTAGCGATTTTTTATAATGTGTTTTCTGTATTGGTTTAACAAAATAGCTTAACTTAAACGGAGATCTTAAATGCTGAACTGAACAGTAGTAAAGTTAAAAAGGAATCATCGGAGTTGGCAGTGTGACATTATTAAACATGCTATCACGTGACAAGGCGATGTCATGTGACCGAGAAAGCCAAAAACTCACGGGTCCTCCAGTTTTTTCAATTGCTGTCCGGATGCAAGAGTTTTATCACTGAGTACAAGGGTGAAATATTTTTCACAGACGTCCCCCTGAAAAACTAATCCCGTCCGGATAGGGCTTTAGTCAAATACATGAAACCAAGTAATTTTTTTTACCAGACAGCTAATGTATGCGAAATCACATTCTGTGGACAGATGACAAACTCTGCTTTAAAATTGTACATTTTCAAGCCTGCTTATCAAAGTAACATCCTTGCCTCAAAAGAACTAAAGTTTACCTCATGTTCATGTCTTCTCTGGTAGCTCAATGTGTTGAGACACATGCTCCCAATTAGAAGCAAAGTGCAGAAGCTAAAGTGGTTCAAATCCCATGTACACCTTTTTTCCCAGCAAGATATCTCTTAGTCAAATACATGAAACCAAGTAATTTTTTTACCATACAGCTAATGTATGCGAAATAACGTTCCGTGGACAGATGACAAACTCAGCTTTGAAATATAAATTGTAGAGGCAACTGCGCATTGACATTGTACATTTTCAAGCCAGCTTATCAAAGGAAGATCATTGCCTCAAAAGACCTAAAGTTTACCCCATGTTGATGTCTTCTCTGGTAGCTCAACGTGTTGAGACACATTCTTCCAATTAGAAGCAAAGTGCAGGAGCTACAGTGGTTCAAATCCCACGTCTACCTTTTTTTTCCCAGCAAGATATCTCTTAGTCAAATACATGAAACCAAGTAATTTTTTTTTACCAGACAGCTAATGTATGCGAAATCACATTCTGTGGACAGATGACAAACTCAACTTTGAAATATAAATTGTAGAGGCAACTGCGCATTGACATTGTACATTTTCAAGCCAGCTTATCAAAGTAACATCCTTGCCTCAAAAGACCTAAAGTTTACACCATGTTAATGTCTTCTCTGGGAGCCCAACGGGTTGAGCTGCATGCTCCCAATTAGAAGCAAAGGGTCCGAGCTACAGGGGTTCAAATCCAACGTCCACCTTTTTTTCCCAGCAAGATATCTCTTAGTCAAATACATGAAACCAAGTAATTTTTTTTTACCAGACAGCTAATGTATGCAAAATCACATTCTGTGGACAGATGACAAACTGCTTTGAAATATAAATTGTAGAGGCAACTGCGCATTGACATTGTACATTTTCAAGCCAGCTTATCAAAGGAACATCCTTGCCTCAAAAGACCTAAAGTTTAACTCATGTTCATGTCTTCTCTGGTAGCTCAACGGGTTGAGCTGCATGCTCCCAATTAGAAGCAAAGTGCAGGAGCTAAAGGGATTCAAATCCCACGTCTATCTTTTTTCCCAGCAAGATATCTCTTAGTCAAATACATGAAACCAAGTAATTTTTTTTTACCAGACAGCTAATGTATGCAAAATCACATTCTGTGGACAGATGACAAACTGCTTTGAAATATAAATTGTAGAGGCAACTGCGCATTGACATTGTACATTTTCAAGCCAGCTTATCAAAGGAACATCCTTGCCTCAAAAGACCTAAAGTTTAACTCATGTTCATGTCTTCTCTGGTAGCTCAACGGGTTGAGCTGCATGCTCCCAATTAGAAGCAAAGTGCAGGAGCTACAGTGGTTCAAATCCCACGTCTACCTTTTTTTCCCAGCAAGATATCTCTTAGCCAAATACATGAAACCAAGTAATTTTTTTTTACCAGACAGCTAATGTATGCAAAATCACATTCTGTGGACAGATGACAAACTGCTTTGAAATATAAATTGTAGAGGCAACTGCGCATTGACATTGTACATTTTCAAGCCAGCTTATCAAAGGAACATCCTTGCCTCAAAAGACCTAAAGTTTAACTCATGTTCATGTCTTCTCTGGTAGCTCAACGGGTTGAGCTGCATGCTCCCAATTAGAAGCAAAGTGCAGGAGCTACAGTGGTTCAAATCCCACGTCTACCTTTTTTTCCCAGCAAGATATCTCTTAGCCAAATACATGAAACCAAGTAATTTTTTTTTACCAGACAGCTAATGTATGCGAAATCACATTCTGTGGACAGATGACAAACTCTGCTTTGAAATATAAATTGTAGAGGCAACTGCGCATTGACATTGTACATTTTCAAGCCAGGTTATCAAAGTAACATCCTTGCCTCAAAAGACCTAAAGTTTACACCATGTTAAAGTCTTCTCTGGTAGCCCAACGGGTTGAGCTGCATGCTCCCAATTAGAAGCAAAGGGTCCGAGCTACAGGGGTTCAAATCCAACGTCCACCTTTTTTTCCCAGCAAGATATCTCTTAGTCAAATACATGAAACCAAGTAATTTTTTTTTACCAGACAGCTAATGTATGCAAAATCACATTCTGTGGACAGATGACAAACTGCTTTGAAATATAAATTGTAGAGGCAACTGCGCATTGACATTTTCAAGCCAGCTAATCAAAGGAACATCCTTGCCTCAAAAGACCTAAAGTTTAACTCATGTTCATGTCTTCTCTGGTAGCTCAACGGGTTGAGCTGCATGCTCCCAATTAGAAGCAAAGTGCAGGAGCTAAAGCGGTTCAAATCCCACGTCTATCTTTTTTCCCAGCAAGATATCTCTTAGTCAAATACATGAAACCAAGTAATTTTTTTTACCAGACAGCTAATGTATGCGAAATCACATTCTGTGGACAGATGACAAACTCTGCTTTAAAATATAAATTGTAGAGGCAACTGCGCATTGACATTGTACATTTTCAAGCCAGCTTATCAAAGGAAGATCATTGCCTCAAAAGACCTAAAGTTTACCTCATGTTGATGTCTTCTCTGGTAGCTCAACGTGTTGAGACACATGCTTCCAATTAGAAGCAAAGTGCAGGAGCTACAGTGGTTCAAATCCCACGTCTACCTTTTTTTCCCAGCAAGATATCTCTTAGTCAAATACATGAAACCAAGTAATTTTTTTTTACCAGACAGCTAATGTATGCGAAATCACATTCTGTGGACAGATGACAAACTCTGCTTTGAAATATAAATTGTAGAGGCAACTGCGCATTGACATTGTACATTTTCAAGCCAGGTTATCAAAGTAACATCCTTGCCTCAAAAGACCTAAAGTTTAACTCATGTTCATGTCTTCTCTGGTAGCTCAACGGGTTGAGCTGCATGCTCCCAATTAGAAGCAAAGTGCAGGAGCTACAGTGGTTCAAATCCCACGTCTACCTTTTTTTCCCAGCAAGATATCTCTTAGCCAAATACATGAAACCAAGTAATTTTTTTTTACCAGACAGCTAATGTATGCGAAATCACATTCTGTGGACAGATGACAAACTCTGCTTTGAAATATAAATTGTAGAGGCAACTGCGCATTGACATTGTACATTTTCAAGCCAGGTTATCAAAGTAACATCCTTGCCTCAAAAGACCTAAAGTTTACACCATGTTAAAGTCTTCTCTGGTAGCCCAACGGGTTGAGCTGCATGCTCCCAATTAGAAGCAAAGGGTCCGAGCTACAGGGGTTCAAATCCAACGTCCACCTTTTTTTCCCAGCAAGATATCTCTTAGTCAAATACATGAAACCAAGTAATTTTTTTTTACCAGACAGCTAATGTATGCAAAATCACATTCTGTGGACAGATGACAAACTGCTTTGAAATATAAATTGTAGAGGCAACTGCGCATTGACATTTTCAAGCCAGCTAATCAAAGGAACATCCTTGCCTCAAAAGACCTAAAGTTTAACTCATGTTCATGTCTTCTCTGGTAGCTCAACGGGTTGAGCTGCATGCTCCCAATTAGAAGCAAAGTGCAGGAGCTAAAGCGGTTCAAATCCCACGTCTATCTTTTTTCCCAGCAAGATATCTCTTAGTCAAATACATGAAACCAAGTAATTTTTTTTACCAGACAGCTAATGTATGCGAAATCACATTCTGTGGACAGATGACAAACTCTGCTTTAAAATATAAATTGTAGAGGCAACTGCGCATTGACATTGTACATTTTCAAGCCAGCTTATCAAAGGAAGATCATTGCCTCAAAAGACCTAAAGTTTACCTCATGTTGATGTCTTCTCTGGTAGCTCAACGTGTTGAGACACATGCTTCCAATTAGAAGCAAAGTGCAGGAGCTACAGTGGTTCAAATCCCACGTCTACCTTTTTTTCCCAGCAAGATATCTCTTAGTCAAATACATGAAACCAAGTAATTTTTTTTTACCAGACAGCTAATGTATGCGAAATCACATTCTGTGGACAGATGACAAACTCTGCTTTGAAATATAAATTGTAGAGGCAACTGCGCATTGACATTGTACATTTTCAAGCCAGGTTATCAAAGTAACATCCTTGCCTCAAAAGACCTAAAGTTTACACCATGTTAATGTCTTCTCTGGTAGCCCAACGGGTTGAGCTGCATGCTCCCAATTAGAAGCAAAGGGTCGGAGCTACAGGGGTTTAAATCCAACGTCCACCTTTTTTTCCCAGCAAGATATCTCTTAGTCAAATACATGAAACCAAGTAATTTTTTTTTACCAGACAGCTAATGTATGCGAAATCACATTCTGTGGACAGATGACAAACTCTGCTTTAAAATATAAATTGTAGAGGCAACTGCGCATTGACATTGTACATTTTCAAGCCAGCTTATCAAAGTAACATCCTTGCCTCAAAAGAACTAAAGTTTACCTCATGTTCATGTCTTCTCTGGTAGCTCAATGTGTTGAGACACATGCTCCCAATTAGAAGCAAAGTGCAGAAGCTAAAGTGGTTCAAATCTCATATACACCTTTTTTCCCAGCAAGATATCTCTTAGTCAAATACATGAAACCAAGTAATTTTTTTACCATACAGCTAATGTATGCGAAATAACGTTCCGTGGACAGATGACAAACTCAGCTTTGAAATATAAATTGTAGAGGCAACTGCGCATTGACATTGTACATTTTCAAGCCAGCTTATCAAAGGAAGATCATTGCCTCAAAAGACCTAAAGTTTACCTCATGTTGATGTCTTCTCTGGTAGCTCAACGTGTTGAGACACATGCTTCCAATTAGAAGCAAAGTGCAGGAGCTACAGTGGTTCAAATCCCACGTCTACCTTTTTTTCCCAGCAAGATATCTCTTAGTCAAATACATGAAACCAAGTAATTTTTTTTTTACCAGACAGCTAATGTATGCGAAATCACATTCTGTGGACAGATGACAAACTCTGCTTTGAAATATAAATTGTAGAGGCAACTGCGCATTGACATTGTACATTTTCAAGCCAGGTTATCAAAGTAACATCCTTGCCTCAAAAGACCTAAAGTTTACACCATGTTAATGTCTTCTCTGGTAGCCCAACGGGTTGAGCTGCATGCTCCCAATTAGAAGCAAAGGGTCGGAGCTACAGGGGTTTAAATCCAACGTCCACCTTTTTTTCCCAGCAAGATATCTCTTAGTCAAATACATGAAACCAAGTAATTTTTTTTTACCAGACAGCTAATGTATGCGAAATCACATTCTGTGGACAGATGACAAACTCTGCTTTAAAATATAAATTGTAGAGGCAACTGCGCATTGACATTGTACATTTTCAAGCCAGCTTATCAAAGTAACATCCTTGCCTCAAAAGAACTAAAGTTTACCTCATGTTGATGTCTTCTCTGGTAGCTCAACGTGTTGAGACACATGCTTCCAATTAGAAGCAAAGTGCAGGAGCTACAGTGGTTCAAATCCCACGTCTACCTTTTTTTCCCAGCAAGATATCTCTTAGTCAAATACATGAAACCAAGTAATTTTTTTTTACCAGACAGCTAATGTATGCGAAATCACATTCTGTGGACAGATGACAAACTCTACTTTGAAATATAAATTGTAGAGGCAACTGCGCATTGACATTGTACATTTTCAAGCCAGCTTATCAAAGTAACATCCTTGCCTCAAAAGAACTAAAGTTTACCTCATGTTCATGTCTTCTCTGGTAGCTCAATGTGTTGAGACACATGCTCCCAATTAGAAGCAAAGTGCAGAAGCTAAAGTGGTTCAAATCTCATATACACCTTTTTTCCCAACAAGATATCTCTTAGTCAAATACATGAAACCAAGTAATTTTTTTACCATACAGCTAATGTATGCGAAATAACGTTCCGTGGACAGATGACAAACTCAGCTTTGAAATATAAATTGTAGAGGCAACTGCGCATTGACATTGTACATTTTCAAGCCAGCTTATCAAAGGAACATCCTTGCCTCAAAAGACCTAAAGTTTAACTCATGTTCATGTCTTCTCTGGTAGCTCAACGGGTTGAGCTGCATGCTCCCAATTAGAAGCAAAGTGCAGGAGCTACAGTGGTTCAAATCCCACGTCTACCTTTTTTTCCCAGCAAGATATCTCTTAGCCAAATACATGAAACCAAGTAATTTTTTTTTACCAGACAGCTAATGTATGCGAAATCACATTCTGTGGACAGATGACAAACTCTGCTTTGAAATATAAATTGTAGAGGCAACTGCGCATTGACATTGTACATTTTCAAGCCAGCTTATCAAAGTAACATCCTTGCCTCAAAAGACCTAAAGTTTACACCATGTTAAAGTCTTCTCTGGTAGCCCAACGGGTTGAGCTGCATGCTCCCAATTAGAAGCAAAGGGTCCGAGCTACAGGGGTTCAAATCCAACGTCCACCTTTTTTTCCCAGCAAGATATCTCTTAGTCAAATACATGAAACCAAGTAATTTTTTTTTACCAGACAGCTAATGTATGCAAAATCACATTCTGTGGACAGATGACAAACTCTGCTTTAAAATATAAATTGTAGAGGCAACTGCGCATTGACATTGTACATTTTCAAGCCAGCTTATCAAAGTAACATCCTTGCCTCAAAAGAACTAAAGTTTACCTCATGTTGATGTCTTCTCTGGTAGCTCAACGTGTTGAGACACATGCTTCCAATTAGAAGCAAAGTGCAGGAGCTACAGTGGTTCAAATCCCACGTCTACCTTTTTTTCCCAGCAAGATATCTCTTAGTCAAATACATGAAACCAAGTAATTTTTTTTTACCAGACAGCTAATGTATGCGAAATCACATTCTGTGGACAGATGACAAACTCTACTTTGAAATATAAATTGTAGAGGCAACTGCGCATTGACATTGTACATTTTCAAGCCAGCTTATCAAAGTAACATCCTTGCCTCAAAAGAACTAAAGTTTACCTCATGTTCATGTCTTCTCTGGTAGCTCAATGTGTTGAGACACATGCTCCCAATTAGAAGCAAAGTGCAGAAGCTAAAGTGGTTCAAATCTCATATACACCTTTTTTCCCAACAAGATATCTCTTAGTCAAATACATGAAACCAAGTAATTTTTTTACCATACAGCTAATGTATGCGAAATAACGTTCCGTGGACAGATGACAAACTCAGCTTTGAAATATAAATTGTAGAGGCAACTGCGCATTGACATTGTACATTTTCAAGCCAGGTTATCAAAGTAACATCCTTGCCTCAAAAGACCTAAAGTTTACACCATGTTAATGTCTTCTCTGGTAGCCCAACGGGTTGAGCTGCATGCTCCCAATTAGAAGCAAAGGGTCGGAGCTACAGGGGTTTAAATCCAACGTCCACCTTTTTTTCCCAGCAAGATATCTCTTAGTCAAATACATGAAACCAAGTAATTTTTTTTTACCAGACAGCTAATGTATGCGAAATCACATTCTGTGGACAGATGACAAACTCTGCTTTAAAATATAAATTGTAGAGGCAACTGCGCATTGACATTGTACATTTTCAAGCCAGCTTATCAAAGTAACATCCTTGCCTCAAAAGAACTAAAGTTTACCTCATGTTCATGTCTTCTCTGGTAGCTCAATGTGTTGAGACACATGCTCCCAATTAGAAGCAAAGTGCAGAAGCTAAAGTGGTTCAAATCTCATATACACCTTTTTTCCCAGCAAGATATCTCTTAGTCAAATACATGAAACCAAGTAATTTTTTTACCATACAGCTAATGTATGCGAAATAACGTTCCGTGGACAGATGACAAACTCAGCTTTGAAATATAAATTGTAGAGGCAACTGCGCATTGACATTGTACATTTTCAAGCCAGCTTATCAAAGGAAGATCATTGCCTCAAAAGACCTAAAGTTTACCCCATGTTGATGTCTTCTCTGGTAGCTCAACGTGTTGAGACACATGCCTCCAATTAGAAGCAAAGTGCAGGAGCTACAGTGGTTCAAATCCCACGTCTACCTTTTTTTTCCCAGCAAGATATCTTAGTCAAATACATGAAACCAAGTAATTTTTTTTTACCAGACAGCTAATGTATGCGAAATCACATTCTGTGGACAGATGACAAACTCAACTTTGAAATATAAATTGTAGAGGCAACTGCGCATTGACATTGTACATTTTCAAGCCAGCTTATCAAAGTAACATCCTTGCCTCAAAAGACCTAAAGTTTACACCATGTTAATGTCTTCTCTGGGAGCCCAACGGGTTGAGCTGCATGCTCCCAATTAGAAGCAAAGGGTCGGAGCTACAGGGGTTTAAATCCAACGTCCACCTTTTTTTCCCAGCAAGATATCTCTTAGTCAAATACATGAAACCAAGTAATTTTTTTTTACCAGACAGCTAATGTATGCGAAATCACATTCTGTGGACAGATGACAAACTCTGCTTTAAAATATAAATTGTAGAGGCAACTGCGCATTGACATTGTACATTTTCAAGCCAGCTTATCAAAGTAACATCCTTGCCTCAAAAGAACTAAAGTTTACCTCATGTTCATGTCTTCTCTGGTAGCTCAATGTGTTGAGACACATGCTCCCAATTAGAAGCAAAGTGCAGAAGCTAAAGTGGTTCAAATCTCATATACACCTTTTTTCCCAGCAAGATATCTCTTAGTCAAATACATGAAACCAAGTAATTTTTTTACCATACAGCTAATGTATGCGAAATAACGTTCCGTGGACAGATGACAAACTCAGCTTTGAAATATAAATTGTAGAGGCAACTGCGCATTGACATTGTACATTTTCAAGCCAGCTTATCAAAGGAACATCCTTGCCTCAAAAGACCTAAAGTTTAACTCATGTTCATGTCTTCTCTGGTAGCTCAACGGGTTGAGCTGCATGCTCCCAATTAGAAGCAAAGTGCAGGAGCTACAGTGGTTCAAATCCCACGTCTACCTTTTTTTCCCAGCAAGATATCTCTTAGCCAAATACATGAAACCAAGTAATTTTTTTTTACCAGACAGCTAATGTATGCAAAATCACATTCTGTGGACAGATGACAAACTGCTTTGAAATATAAATTGTAGAGGCAACTGCGCATTGACATTGTACATTTTCAAGCCAGCTTATCAAAGGAACATCCTTGCCTCAAAAGACCTAAAGTTTAACTCATGTTCATGTCTTCTCTGGTAGCCCAACGGGTTGAGCTGCATGCTCCCAATTAGAAGCAAAGGGTCCGAGCTACAGGGGTTCAAATCCAACATCCACCTTTTTTTCCCAGCAAGATATCTCTTAGTCAAATACATGAAACCAAGTAATTTTTTTTTACCAGACAGCTAATGTATGCAAAATCACATTCTGTGGACAGATGACAAACTGCTTTGAAATATAAATTGTAGAGGCAACTGCGCATTGACATTGTACATTTTCAAGCCAGCTAATCAAAGGAACATCCTTGCCTCAAAAGACCTAAAGTTTAACTCATGTTCATGTCTTCTCTGGTAGCTCAACGGGTTGAGCTGCATGCTCCCAATTAGAAGCAAAGTGCAGGAGCTAAAGCGGTTCAAATCCCACGTCTATCTTTTTTCCCAGCAAGATATCTCTTAGTCAAATACATGAAACCAAGTAATTTTTTTTACCAGACAGCTAATGTATGCGAAATCACATTCTGTGGACAGATGACAAACTCTGCTTTAAAATATAAATTGTAGAGGCAACTGCGCATTGACATTGTACATTTTCAAGCCAGCTTATCAAAGGAAGATCATTGCCTCAAAAGACCTAAAGTTTACCTCATGTTGATGTCTTCTCTGGTAGCTCAACGTGTTGAGACACATGCTTCCAATTAGAAGCAAAGTGCAGGAGCTACAGTGGTTCAAATCCCACGTCTACCTTTTTTTCCCAGCAAGATATCTCTTAGTCAAATACATGAAACCAAGTAATTTTTTTTTTACCAGACAGCTAATGTATGCGAAATCACATTCTGTGGACAGATGACAAACTCTGCTTTGAAATATAAATTGTAGAGGCAACTGCGCATTGACATTGTACATTTTCAAGCCAGGTTATCAAAGTAACATCCTTGCCTCAAAAGACCTAAAGTTTACACCATGTTAATGTCTTCTCTGGTAGCCCAACGGGTTGAGCTGCATGCTCCCAATTAGAAGCAAAGGGTCGGAGCTACAGGGGTTTAAATCCAACGTCCACCTTTTTTTCCCAGCAAGATATCTCTTAGTCAAATACATGAAACCAAGTAATTTTTTTTTACCAGACAGCTAATGTATGCGAAATCACATTCTGTGGACAGATGACAAACTCTGCTTTAAAATATAAATTGTAGAGGCAACTGCGCATTGACATTGTACATTTTCAAGCCAGCTTATCAAAGTAACATCCTTGCCTCAAAAGAACTAAAGTTTACCTCATGTTGATGTCTTCTCTGGTAGCTCAACGTGTTGAGACACATGCTTCCAATTAGAAGCAAAGTGCAGGAGCTACAGTGGTTCAAATCCCACGTCTACCTTTTTTTCCCAGCAAGATATCTCTTAGTCAAATACATGAAACCAAGTAATTTTTTTTTACCAGACAGCTAATGTATGCGAAATCACATTCTGTGGACAGATGACAAACTCTACTTTGAAATATAAATTGTAGAGGCAACTGCGCATTGACATTGTACATTTTCAAGCCAGCTTATCAAAGGAACATCCTTGCCTCAAAAGACCTAAAGTTTAACTCATGTTCATGTCTTCTCTGGTAGCCCAACGGGTTGAGCTGCATGCTCCCAATTAGAAGCAAAGGGTCCGAGCTACAGGGGTTCAAATCCAACATCCACCTTTTTTTCCCAGCAAGATATCTCTTAGTCAAATACATGAAACCAAGTAATTTTTTTTTACCAGACAGCTAATGTATGCAAAATCACATTCTGTGGACAGATGACAAACTGCTTTGAAATATAAATTGTAGAGGCAACTGCGCATTGACATTGTACATTTTCAAGCCAGCTAATCAAAGGAACATCCTTGCCTCAAAAGACCTAAAGTTTAACTCATGTTCATGTCTTCTCTGGTAGCTCAACGGGTTGAGCTGCATGCTCCCAATTAGAAGCAAAGTGCAGGAGCTAAAGCGGTTCAAATCCCACGTCTATCTTTTTTCCCAGCAAGATATCTCTTAGTCAAATACATGAAACCAAGTAATTTTTTTTACCAGACAGCTAATGTATGCGAAATCACATTCTGTGGACAGATGACAAACTCTGCTTTAAAATATAAATTGTAGAGGCAACTGCGCATTGACATTGTACATTTTCAAGCCAGCTTATCAAAGGAAGATCATTGCCTCAAAAGACCTAAAGTTTACCTCATGTTGATGTCTTCTCTGGTAGCTCAACGTGTTGAGACACATGCTTCCAATTAGAAGCAAAGTGCAGGAGCTACAGTGGTTCAAATCCCACGTCTATCTTTTTTCCCAGCAAGATATCTCTTAGTCAAATACATGAAACCAAGTAATTTTTTTTACCAGACAGCTAATGTATGCGAAATCACATTCTGTGGACAGATGACAAACTCTGCTTTAAAATATAAATTGTAGAGGCAACTGCGCATTGACATTGTACATTTTCAAGCCAGCTTATCAAAGGAAGATCATTGCCTCAAAAGACCTAAAGTTTACCTCATGTTGATGTCTTCTCTGGTAGCTCAACGTGTTGAGACACATGCTTCCAATTAGAAGCAAAGTGCAGGAGCTACAGTGGTTCAAATCCCACGTCTACCTTTTTTTCCCAGCAAGATATCTCTTAGTCAAATACATGAAACCAAGTAATTTTTTTTTTACCAGACAGCTAATGTATGCGAAATCACATTCTGTGGACAGATGACAAACTCTGCTTTGAAATATAAATTGTAGAGGCAACTGCGCATTGACATTGTACATTTTCAAGCCAGGTTATCAAAGTAACATCCTTGCCTCAAAAGACCTAAAGTTTACACCATGTTAATGTCTTCTCTGGTAGCCCAACGGGTTGAGCTGCATGCTCCCAATTAGAAGCAAAGGGTCGGAGCTACAGGGGTTTAAATCCAACGTCCACCTTTTTTTCCCAGCAAGATATCTCTTAGTCAAATACATGAAACCAAGTAATTTTTTTTTACCAGACAGCTAATGTATGCGAAATCACATTCTGTGGACAGATGACAAACTCTGCTTTAAAATATAAATTGTAGAGGCAACTGCGCATTGACATTGTACATTTTCAAGCCAGCTTATCAAAGTAACATCCTTGCCTCAAAAGAACTAAAGTTTACCTCATGTTGATGTCTTCTCTGGTAGCTCAACGTGTTGAGACACATGCTTCCAATTAGAAGCAAAGTGCAGGAGCTACAGTGGTTCAAATCCCACGTCTACCTTTTTTTCCCAGCAAGATATCTCTTAGTCAAATACATGAAACCAAGTAATTTTTTTTTACCAGACAGCTAATGTATGCGAAATCACATTCTGTGGACAGATGACAAACTCTACTTTGAAATATAAATTGTAGAGGCAACTGCGCATTGACATTGTACATTTTCAAGCCAGCTTATCAAAGTAACATCCTTGCCTCAAAAGAACTAAAGTTTACCTCATGTTCATGTCTTCTCTGGTAGCTCAATGTGTTGAGACACATGCTCCCAATTAGAAGCAAAGTGCAGAAGCTAAAGTGGTTCAAATCTCATATACACCTTTTTTCCCAACAAGATATCTCTTAGTCAAATACATGAAACCAAGTAATTTTTTTACCATACAGCTAATGTATGCGAAATAACGTTCCGTGGACAGATGACAAACTCAGCTTTGAAATATAAATTGTAGAGGCAACTGCGCATTGACATTGTACATTTTCAAGCCAGGTTATCAAAGTAACATCCTTGCCTCAAAAGACCTAAAGTTTACACCATGTTAATGTCTTCTCTGGTAGCCCAACGGGTTGAGCTGCATGCTCCCAATTAGAAGCAAAGGGTCGGAGCTACAGGGGTTTAAATCCAACGTCCACCTTTTTTTCCCAGCAAGATATCTCTTAGTCAAATACATGAAACCAAGTAATTTTTTTTTACCAGACAGCTAATGTATGCGAAATCACATTCTGTGGACAGATGACAAACTCTGCTTTAAAATATAAATTGTAGAGGCAACTGCGCATTGACATTGTACATTTTCAAGCCAGCTTATCAAAGTAACATCCTTGCCTCAAAAGAACTAAAGTTTACCTCATGTTCATGTCTTCTCTGGTAGCTCAATGTGTTGAGACACATGCTCCCAATTAGAAGCAAAGTGCAGAAGCTAAAGTGGTTCAAATCTCATATACACCTTTTTTCCCAGCAAGATATCTCTTAGTCAAATACATGAAACCAAGTAATTTTTTTACCATACAGCTAATGTATGCGAAATAACGTTCCGTGGACAGATGACAAACTCAGCTTTGAAATATAAATTGTAGAGGCAACTGCGCATTGACATTGTACATTTTCAAGCCAGCTTATCAAAGGAAGATCATTGCCTCAAAAGACCTAAAGTTTACCCCATGTTGATGTCTTCTCTGGTAGCTCAACGTGTTGAGACACATGCCTCCAATTAGAAGCAAAGTGCAGGAGCTACAGTGGTTCAAATCCCACGTCTACCTTTTTTTTCCCAGCAAGATATCTTAGTCAAATACATGAAACCAAGTAATTTTTTTTTACCAGACAGCTAATGTATGCGAAATCACATTCTGTGGACAGATGACAAACTCAACTTTGAAATATAAATTGTAGAGGCAACTGCGCATTGACATTGTACATTTTCAAGCCAGCTTATCAAAGTAACATCCTTGCCTCAAAAGACCTAAAGTTTACACCATGTTAATGTCTTCTCTGGGAGCCCAACGGGTTGAGCTGCATGCTCCCAATTAGAAGCAAAGGGTCGGAGCTACAGGGGTTTAAATCCAACGTCCACCTTTTTTTCCCAGCAAGATATCTCTTAGTCAAATACATGAAACCAAGTAATTTTTTTTTACCAGACAGCTAATGTATGCGAAATCACATTCTGTGGACAGATGACAAACTCTGCTTTAAAATATAAATTGTAGAGGCAACTGCGCATTGACATTGTACATTTTCAAGCCAGCTTATCAAAGTAACATCCTTGCCTCAAAAGAACTAAAGTTTACCTCATGTTCATGTCTTCTCTGGTAGCTCAATGTGTTGAGACACATGCTCCCAATTAGAAGCAAAGTGCAGAAGCTAAAGTGGTTCAAATCTCATATACACCTTTTTTCCCAGCAAGATATCTCTTAGTCAAATACATGAAACCAAGTAATTTTTTTACCATACAGCTAATGTATGCGAAATAACGTTCCGTGGACAGATGACAAACTCAGCTTTGAAATATAAATTGTAGAGGCAACTGCGCATTGACATTGTACATTTTCAAGCCAGCTTATCAAAGGAACATCCTTGCCTCAAAAGACCTAAAGTTTAACTCATGTTCATGTCTTCTCTGGTAGCTCAACGGGTTGAGCTGCATGCTCCCAATTAGAAGCAAAGTGCAGGAGCTACAGTGGTTCAAATCCCACGTCTACCTTTTTTTCCCAGCAAGATATCTCTTAGCCAAATACATGAAACCAAGTAATTTTTTTTTACCAGACAGCTAATGTATGCGAAATCACATTCTGTGGACAGATGACAAACTCTGCTTTGAAATATAAATTGTAGAGGCAACTGCGCATTGACATTGTACATTTTCAAGCCAGGTTATCAAAGTAACATCCTTGCCTCAAAAGACCTAAAGTTTACACCATGTTAATGTCTTCTCTGGTAGCCCAACGGGTTGAGCTGCATGCTCCCAATTAGAAGCAAAGGGTCGGAGCTACAGGGGTTTAAATCCAACGTCCACCTTTTTTTCCCAGCAAGATATCTCTTAGTCAAATACATGAAACCAAGTAATTTTTTTTTACCAGACAGCTAATGTATGCGAAATCACATTCTGTGGACAGATGACAAACTCTGCTTTAAAATATAAATTGTAGAGGCAACTGCGCATTGACATTGTACATTTTCAAGCCAGCTTATCAAAGTAACATCCTTGCCTCAAAAGAACTAAAGTTTACCTCATGTTGATGTCTTCTCTGGTAGCTCAACGTGTTGAGACACATGCTTCCAATTAGAAGCAAAGTGCAGGAGCTACAGTGGTTCAAATCCCACGTCTACCTTTTTTTCCCAGCAAGATATCTCTTAGTCAAATACATGAAACCAAGTAATTTTTTTTTACCAGACAGCTAATGTATGCGAAATCACATTCTGTGGACAGATGACAAACTCTACTTTGAAATATAAATTGTAGAGGCAACTGCGCATTGACATTGTACATTTTCAAGCCAGCTTATCAAAGGAACATCCTTGCCTCAAAAGACCTAAAGTTTAACTCATGTTCATGTCTTCTCTGGTAGCCCAACGGGTTGAGCTGCATGCTCCCAATTAGAAGCAAAGGGTCCGAGCTACAGGGGTTCAAATCCAACATCCACCTTTTTTTCCCAGCAAGATATCTCTTAGTCAAATACATGAAACCAAGTAATTTTTTTTTACCAGACAGCTAATGTATGCAAAATCACATTCTGTGGACAGATGACAAACTGCTTTGAAATATAAATTGTAGAGGCAACTGCGCATTGACATTGTACATTTTCAAGCCAGCTAATCAAAGGAACATCCTTGCCTCAAAAGACCTAAAGTTTAACTCATGTTCATGTCTTCTCTGGTAGCTCAACGGGTTGAGCTGCATGCTCCCAATTAGAAGCAAAGTGCAGGAGCTAAAGCGGTTCAAATCCCACGTCTATCTTTTTTCCCAGCAAGATATCTCTTAGTCAAATACATGAAACCAAGTAATTTTTTTTACCAGACAGCTAATGTATGCGAAATCACATTCTGTGGACAGATGACAAACTCTGCTTTAAAATATAAATTGTAGAGGCAACTGCGCATTGACATTGTACATTTTCAAGCCAGCTTATCAAAGGAAGATCATTGCCTCAAAAGACCTAAAGTTTACCTCATGTTGATGTCTTCTCTGGTAGCTCAACGTGTTGAGACACATGCTTCCAATTAGAAGCAAAGTGCAGGAGCTACAGTGGTTCAAATCCCACGTCTATCTTTTTTCCCAGCAAGATATCTCTTAGTCAAATACATGAAACCAAGTAATTTTTTTTACCAGACAGCTAATGTATGCGAAATCACATTCTGTGGACAGATGACAAACTCTGCTTTAAAATATAAATTGTAGAGGCAACTGCGCATTGACATTGTACATTTTCAAGCCAGCTTATCAAAGGAAGATCATTGCCTCAAAAGACCTAAAGTTTACCTCATGTTGATGTCTTCTCTGGTAGCTCAACGTGTTGAGACACATGCTTCCAATTAGAAGCAAAGTGCAGGAGCTACAGTGGTTCAAATCCCACGTCTACCTTTTTTTCCCAGCAAGATATCTCTTAGTCAAATACATGAAACCAAGTAATTTTTTTTTTACCAGACAGCTAATGTATGCGAAATCACATTCTGTGGACAGATGACAAACTCTGCTTTGAAATATAAATTGTAGAGGCAACTGCGCATTGACATTGTACATTTTCAAGCCAGGTTATCAAAGTAACATCCTTGCCTCAAAAGACCTAAAGTTTACACCATGTTAATGTCTTCTCTGGTAGCCCAACGGGTTGAGCTGCATGCTCCCAATTAGAAGCAAAGGGTCGGAGCTACAGGGGTTTAAATCCAACGTCCACCTTTTTTTCCCAGCAAGATATCTCTTAGTCAAATACATGAAACCAAGTAATTTTTTTTTACCAGACAGCTAATGTATGCGAAATCACATTCTGTGGACAGATGACAAACTCTGCTTTAAAATATAAATTGTAGAGGCAACTGCGCATTGACATTGTACATTTTCAAGCCAGCTTATCAAAGTAACATCCTTGCCTCAAAAGAACTAAAGTTTACCTCATGTTGATGTCTTCTCTGGTAGCTCAACGTGTTGAGACACATGCTTCCAATTAGAAGCAAAGTGCAGGAGCTACAGTGGTTCAAATCCCACGTCTACCTTTTTTTCCCAGCAAGATATCTCTTAGTCAAATACATGAAACCAAGTAATTTTTTTTTACCAGACAGCTAATGTATGCGAAATCACATTCTGTGGACAGATGACAAACTCTACTTTGAAATATAAATTGTAGAGGCAACTGCGCATTGACATTGTACATTTTCAAGCCAGCTTATCAAAGTAACATCCTTGCCTCAAAAGAACTAAAGTTTACCTCATGTTCATGTCTTCTCTGGTAGCTCAATGTGTTGAGACACATGCTCCCAATTAGAAGCAAAGTGCAGAAGCTAAAGTGGTTCAAATCTCATATACACCTTTTTTCCCAACAAGATATCTCTTAGTCAAATACATGAAACCAAGTAATTTTTTTACCATACAGCTAATGTATGCGAAATAACGTTCCGTGGACAGATGACAAACTCAGCTTTGAAATATAAATTGTAGAGGCAACTGCGCATTGACATTGTACATTTTCAAGCCAGCTTATCAAAGGAACATCCTTGCCTCAAAAGACCTAAAGTTTAACTCATGTTCATGTCTTCTCTGGTAGCTCAACGGGTTGAGCTGCATGCTCCCAATTAGAAGCAAAGTGCAGGAGCTACAGTGGTTCAAATCCCACGTCTACCTTTTTTTCCCAGCAAGATATCTCTTAGCCAAATACATGAAACCAAGTAATTTTTTTTTACCAGACAGCTAATGTATGCGAAATCACATTCTGTGGACAGATGACAAACTCTGCTTTGAAATATAAATTGTAGAGGCAACTGCGCATTGACATTGTACATTTTCAAGCCAGCTTATCAAAGTAACATCCTTGCCTCAAAAGACCTAAAGTTTACACCATGTTAAAGTCTTCTCTGGTAGCCCAACGGGTTGAGCTGCATGCTCCCAATTAGAAGCAAAGGGTCCGAGCTACAGGGGTTCAAATCCAACGTCCACCTTTTTTTCCCAGCAAGATATCTCTTAGTCAAATACATGAAACCAAGTAATTTTTTTTTACCAGACAGCTAATGTATGCGAAATCACATTCTGTGGACAGATGACAAACTCTGCTTTAAAATATAAATTGTAGAGGCAACTGCGCATTGACATTGTACATTTTCAAGCCAGCTTATCAAAGTAACATCCTTGCCTCAAAAGAACTAAAGTTTACCTCATGTTGATGTCTTCTCTGGTAGCTCAACGTGTTGAGACACATGCTTCCAATTAGAAGCAAAGTGCAGGAGCTACAGTGGTTCAAATCCCACGTCTACCTTTTTTTCCCAGCAAGATATCTCTTAGTCAAATACATGAAACCAAGTAATTTTTTTACCATACAGCTAATGTATGCGAAATAACGTTCCGTGGACAGATGACAAACTCAGCTTTGAAATATAAATTGTAGAGGCAACTGCGCATTGACATTGTACATTTTCAAGCCAGGTTATCAAAGTAACATCCTTGCCTCAAAAGACCTAAAGTTTACACCATGTTAATGTCTTCTCTGGTAGCCCAACGGGTTGAGCTGCATGCTCCCAATTAGAAGCAAAGGGTCGGAGCTACAGGGGTTTAAATCCAACGTCCACCTTTTTTTCCCAGCAAGATATCTCTTAGTCAAATACATGAAACCAAGTAATTTTTTTTTTACCAGACAGCTAATGTATGCGAAATCACATTCTGTGGACAGATGACAAACTCTGCTTTAAAATATAAATTGTAGAGGCAACTGCGCATTGACATTGTACATTTTCAAGCCAGCTTATCAAAGTAACATCCTTGCCTCAAAAGAACTAAAGTTTACCTCATGTTCATGTCTTCTCTGGTAGCTCAATGTGTTGAGACACATGCTCCCAATTAGAAGCAAAGTGCAGAAGCTAAAGTGGTTCAAATCTCATATACACCTTTTTTCCCAGCAAGATATCTCTTAGTCAAATACATGAAACCAAGTAATTTTTTTACCATACAGCTAATGTATGCGAAATAACGTTCCGTGGACAGATGACAAACTCAGCTTTGAAATATAAATTGTAGAGGCAACTGCGCATTGACATTGTACATTTTCAAGCCAGCTTATCAAAGGAAGATCATTGCCTCAAAAGACCTAAAGTTTACCCCATGTTGATGTCTTCTCTGGTAGCTCAACGTGTTGAGACACATGCCTCCAATTAGAAGCAAAGTGCAGGAGCTACAGTGGTTCAAATCCCACGTCTACCTTTTTTTTCCCAGCAAGATATCTTAGTCAAATACATGAAACCAAGTAATTTTTTTTTACCAGACAGCTAATGTATGCGAAATCACATTCTGTGGACAGATGACAAACTCAACTTTGAAATATAAATTGTAGAGGCAACTGCGCATTGACATTGTACATTTTCAAGCCAGCTTATCAAAGTAACATCCTTGCCTCAAAAGACCTAAAGTTTACACCATGTTAATGTCTTCTCTGGGAGCCCAACGGGTTGAGCTGCATGCTCCCAATTAGAAGCAAAGGGTCGGAGCTACAGGGGTTTAAATCCAACGTCCACCTTTTTTTCCCAGCAAGATATCTCTTAGTCAAATACATGAAACCAAGTAATTTTTTTTTACCAGACAGCTAATGTATGCGAAATCACATTCTGTGGACAGATGACAAACTCTGCTTTAAAATATAAATTGTAGAGGCAACTGCGCATTGACATTGTACATTTTCAAGCCAGCTTATCAAAGTAACATCCTTGCCTCAAAAGAACTAAAGTTTACCTCATGTTCATGTCTTCTCTGGTAGCTCAATGTGTTGAGACACATGCTCCCAATTAGAAGCAAAGTGCAGAAGCTAAAGTGGTTCAAATCTCATATACACCTTTTTTCCCAGCAAGATATCTCTTAGTCAAATACATGAAACCAAGTAATTTTTTTACCATACAGCTAATGTATGCGAAATAACGTTCCGTGGACAGATGACAAACTCAGCTTTGAAATATAAATTGTAGAGGCAACTGCGCATTGACATTGTACATTTTCAAGCCAGCTTATCAAAGGAACATCCTTGCCTCAAAAGACCTAAAGTTTAACTCATGTTCATGTCTTCTCTGGTAGCTCAACGGGTTGAGCTGCATGCTCCCAATTAGAAGCAAAGTGCAGGAGCTACAGTGGTTCAAATCCCACGTCTACCTTTTTTTCCCAGCAAGATATCTCTTAGCCAAATACATGAAACCAAGTAATTTTTTTTTACCAGACAGCTAATGTATGCAAAATCACATTCTGTGGACAGATGACAAACTGCTTTGAAATATAAATTGTAGAGGCAACTGCGCATTGACATTGTACATTTTCAAGCCAGCTTATCAAAGGAACATCCTTGCCTCAAAAGACCTAAAGTTTAACTCATGTTCATGTCTTCTCTGGTAGCCCAACGGGTTGAGCTGCATGCTCCCAATTAGAAGCAAAGGGTCCGAGCTACAGGGGTTCAAATCCAACATCCACCTTTTTTTCCCAGCAAGATATCTCTTAGTCAAATACATGAAACCAAGTAATTTTTTTTTACCAGACAGCTAATGTATGCAAAATCACATTCTGTGGACAGATGACAAACTGCTTTGAAATATAAATTGTAGAGGCAACTGCGCATTGACATTGTACATTTTCAAGCCAGCTAATCAAAGGAACATCCTTGCCTCAAAAGACCTAAAGTTTAACTCATGTTCATGTCTTCTCTGGTAGCTCAACGGGTTGAGCTGCATGCTCCCAATTAGAAGCAAAGTGCAGGAGCTAAAGCGGTTCAAATCCCACGTCTATCTTTTTTCCCAGCAAGATATCTCTTAGTCAAATACATGAAACCAAGTAATTTTTTTTACCAGACAGCTAATGTATGCGAAATCACATTCTGTGGACAGATGACAAACTCTGCTTTAAAATATAAATTGTAGAGGCAACTGCGCATTGACATTGTACATTTTCAAGCCAGCTTATCAAAGGAAGATCATTGCCTCAAAAGACCTAAAGTTTACCTCATGTTGATGTCTTCTCTGGTAGCTCAACGTGTTGAGACACATGCTTCCAATTAGAAGCAAAGTGCAGGAGCTACAGTGGTTCAAATCCCACGTCTACCTTTTTTTCCCAGCAAGATATCTCTTAGTCAAATACATGAAACCAAGTAATTTTTTTTTTACCAGACAGCTAATGTATGCGAAATCACATTCTGTGGACAGATGACAAACTCTGCTTTGAAATATAAATTGTAGAGGCAACTGCGCATTGACATTGTACATTTTCAAGCCAGGTTATCAAAGTAACATCCTTGCCTCAAAAGACCTAAAGTTTACACCATGTTAATGTCTTCTCTGGTAGCCCAACGGGTTGAGCTGCATGCTCCCAATTAGAAGCAAAGGGTCGGAGCTACAGGGGTTTAAATCCAACGCCCACCTTTTTTTCCCAGCAAGATATCTCTTAGTCAAATACATGAAACCAAGTAATTTTTTTTTACCAGACAGCTAATGTATGCGAAATCACATTCTGTGGACAGATGACAAACTCTGCTTTAAAATATAAATTGTAGAGGCAACTGCGCATTGACATTGTACATTTTCAAGCCAGCTTATCAAAGTAACATCCTTGCCTCAAAAGAACTAAAGTTTACCTCATGTTGATGTCTTCTCTGGTAGCTCAACGTGTTGAGACACATGCTTCCAATTAGAAGCAAAGTGCAGGAGCTACAGTGGTTCAAATCCCACGTCTACCTTTTTTTCCCAGCAAGATATCTCTTTGTCAAATACATGAAACCAAGTAATTTTTTTTTACCAGACAGCTAATGTATGCGAAATCACATTCTGTGGACAGATGACAAACTCTACTTTGAAATATAAATTGTAGAGGCAACTGCGCATTGACATTGTACATTTTCAAGCCAGCTTATCAAAGTAACATCCTTGCCTCAAAAGAACTAAAGTTTACCTCATGTTCATGTCTTCTCTGGTAGCTCAATGTGTTGAGACACATGCTCCCAATTAGAAGCAAAGTGCAGAAGCTAAAGTGGTTCAAATCTCATATACACCTTTTTTCCCAACAAGATATCTCTTAGTCAAATACATGAAACCAAGTAATTTTTTTACCATACAGCTAATGTATGCGAAATAACGTTCCGTGGACAGATGACAAACTCAGCTTTGAAATATAAATTGTAGAGGCAACTGCGCATTGACATTGTACATTTTCAAGCCAGCTTATCAAAGGAACATCCTTGCCTCAAAAGACCTAAAGTTTAACTCATGTTCATGTCTTCTCTGGTAGCTCAACGGGTTGAGCTGCATGCTCCCAATTAGAAGCAAAGTGCAGGAGCTACAGTGGTTCAAATCCCACGTCTACCTTTTTTTCCCAGCAAGATATCTCTTAGCCAAATACATGAAACCAAGTAATTTTTTTTTACCAGACAGCTAATGTATGCGAAATCACATTCTGTGGACAGATGACAAACTCTGCTTTGAAATATAAATTGTAGAGGCAACTGCGCATTGACATTGTACATTTTCAAGCCAGCTTATCAAAGTAACATCCTTGCCTCAAAAGACCTAAAGTTTACACCATGTTAAAGTCTTCTCTGGTAGCCCAACGGGTTGAGCTGCATGCTCCCAATTAGAAGCAAAGGGTCCGAGCTACAGGGGTTCAAATCCAACGTCCACCTTTTTTTCCCAGCAAGATATCTCTTAGTCAAATACATGAAACCAAGTAATTTTTTTTTACCAGACAGCTAATGTATGCAAAATCACATTCTGTGGACAGATGACAAACTCTGCTTTAAAATATAAATTGTAGAGGCAACTGCGCATTGACATTGTACATTTTCAAGCCAGCTTATCAAAGTAACATCCTTGCCTCAAAAGAACTAAAGTTTACCTCATGTTGATGTCTTCTCTGGTAGCTCAACGTGTTGAGACACATGCTTCCAATTAGAAGCAAAGTGCAGGAGCTACAGTGGTTCAAATCCCACGTCTACCTTTTTTTCCCAGCAAGATATCTCTTAGTCAAATACATGAAACCAAGTAATTTTTTTTTACCAGACAGCTAATGTATGCAAAATCACATTCTGTGGACAGATGACAAACTCTACTTTGAAATATAAATTGTAGAGGCAACTGCGCATTGACATTGTACATTTTCAAGCCAGCTTATCAAAGTAACATCCTTGCCTCAAAAGAACTAAAGTTTACCTCATGTTCATGTCTTCTCTGGTAGCTCAATGTGTTGAGACACATGCTCCCAATTAGAAGCAAAGTGCAGAAGCTAAAGTGGTTCAAATCTCATATACACCTTTTTTCCCAACAAGATATCTCTTAGTCAAATACATGAAACCAAGTAATTTTTTTACCATACAGCTAATGTATGCGAAATAACGTTCCGTGGACAGATGACAAACTCAGCTTTGAAATATAAATTGTAGAGGCAACTGCGCATTGACATTGTACATTTTCAAGCCAGCTTATCAAAGGAACATCCTTGCCTCAAAAGACCTAAAGTTTAACTCATGTTCATGTCTTCTCTGGTAGCTCAACGGGTTGAGCTGCATGCTCCCAATTAGAAGCAAAGTGCAGGAGCTACAGTGGTTCAAATCCCACGTCTACCTTTTTTTCCCAGCAAGATATCTCTTAGCCAAATACATGAAACCAAGTAATTTTTTTTTACCAGACAGCTAATGTATGCGAAATCACATTCTGTGGACAGATGACAAACTCTGCTTTGAAATATAAATTGTAGAGGCAACTGCGCATTGACATTGTACATTTTCAAGCCAGCTTATCAAAGTAACATCCTTGCCTCAAAAGACCTAAAGTTTACACCATGTTAAAGTCTTCTCTGGTAGCCCAACGGGTTGAGCTGCATGCTCCCAATTAGAAGCAAAGGGTCCGAGCTACAGGGGTTCAAATCCAACGTCCACCTTTTTTTCCCAGCAAGATATCTCTTAGTCAAATACATGAAACCAAGTAATTTTTTTTTACCAGACAGCTAATGTATGCGAAATCACATTCTGTGGACAGATGACAAACTCTACTTTGAAATATAAATTGTAGAGGCAACTGCGCATTGACATTGTACATTTTCAAGCCAGCTTATCAAAGTAACATCCTTGCCTCAAAAGAACTAAAGTTTACCTCATGTTCATGTCTTCTCTGGTAGCTAAATGTGTTGAGACACATGCTCCCAATTAGAAGCAAATTGCAGAAGCTAAAGTGGTTCAAATCTCATATACACCTTTTTTCCCAACAAGATATCTCTTAGTCAAATACATGAAACCAAGTAATTTTTTTACCATACAGCTAATGTATGCGAAATAACGTTCCGTGGACAGATGACAAACTCAGCTTTGAAATATAAATTGTAGAGGCAACTGCGCATTGACATTGTACATTTTCAAGCCAGCTTATCAAAGGAACATCCTTGCCTCAAAAGACCTAAAGTTTAACTCATGTTCATGTCTTCTCTGGTAGCTCAACGGGTTGAGCTGCATGCTCCCAATTAGAAGCAAAGTGCAGGAGCTACAGTGGTTCAAATCCCACGTCTACCTTTTTTTCCCAGCAAGATATCTCTTAGCCAAATACATGAAACCAAGTAATTTTTTTTTACCAGACAGCTAATGTATGCGAAATCACATTCTGTGGACAGATGACAAACTCTGCTTTGAAATATAAATTGTAGAGGCAACTGCGCATTGACATTGTACATTTTCAAGCCAGCTTATCAAAGTAACATCCTTGCCTCAAAAGACCTAAAGTTTACACCATGTTAAAGTCTTCTCTGGTAGCCCAACGGGTTGAGCTGCATGCTCCCAATTAGAAGCAAAGGGTCCGAGCTACAGGGGTTCAAATCCAACGTCCACCTTTTTTTCCCAGCAAGATATCTCTTAGTCAAATACATGAAACCAAGTAATTTTTTTTTACCAGACAGCTAATGTATGCAAAATCACATTCTGTGGACAGATGACAAACTCTGCTTTAAAATATAAATTGTAGAGGCAACTGCGCATTGACATTGTACATTTTCAAGCCAGCTTATCAAAGTAACATCCTTGCCTCAAAAGAACTAAAGTTTACCTCATGTTGATGTCTTCTCTGGTAGCTCAACGTGTTGAGACACATGCTTCCAATTAGAAGCAAAGTGCAGGAGCTACAGTGGTTCAAATCCCACGTCTACCTTTTTTTCCCAGCAAGATATCTCTTAGTCAAATACATGAAACCAAGTAATTTTTTTTTACCAGACAGCTAATGTATGCGAAATCACATTCTGTGGACAGATGACAAACTCTACTTTGAAATATAAATTGTAGAGGCAACTGCGCATTGACATTGTACATTTTCAAGCCAGCTTATCAAAGTAACATCCTTGCCTCAAAAGAACTAAAGTTTACCTCATGTTCATGTCTTCTCTGGTAGCTCAATGTGTTGAGACACATGCTCCCAATTAGAAGCAAAGTGCAGAAGCTAAAGTGGTTCAAATCTCATATACACCTTTTTTCCCAACAAGATATCTCTTAGTCAAATACATGAAACCAAGTAATTTTTTTACCATACAGCTAATGTATGCGAAATAACGTTCCGTGGACAGATGACAAACTCAGCTTTGAAATATAAATTGTAGAGGCAACTGCGCATTGACATTGTACATTTTCAAGCCAGCTTATCAAAGGAACATCCTTGCCTCAAAAGACCTAAAGTTTAACTCATGTTCATGTCTTCTCTGGTAGCTCAACGGGTTGAGCTGCATGCTCCCAATTAGAAGCAAAGTGCAGGAGCTACAGTGGTTCAAATCCCACGTCTACCTTTTTTTCCCAGCAAGATATCTCTTAGCCAAATACATGAAACCAAGTAATTTTTTTTTACCAGACAGCTAATGTATGCAAAATCACATTCTGTGGACAGATGACAAACTGCTTTGAAATATAAATTGTAGAGGCAACTGCGCATTGACATTGTACATTTTCAAGCCAGCTTATCAAAGTAACATCCTTGCCTCAAAAGACCTAAAGTTTAACTCATGTTCATGTCTTCTCTGGTAGCCCAACGGGTTGAGCTGCATGCTCCCAATTAGAAGCAAAGGGTCCGAGCTACAGGGGTTCAAATCCAACGTCCACCTTTTTTTCCCAGCAAGATATCTCTTAGTCAAATACATGAAACCAAGTAATTTTTTTTTACCAGACAGCTAATGTATGCAAAATCACATTCTGTGGACAGATGACAAACTGCTTTGAAATATAAATTGTAGAGGCAACTGCGCATTGACATTGTACATTTTCAAGCCAGCTAATCAAAGGAACATCCTTGCCTCAAAAGACCTAAAGTTTAACTCATGTTCATGTCTTCTCTGGTAGCTCAACGGGTTGAGCTGCATGCTCCCAATTAGAAGCAAAGTGCAGGAGCTAAAGCGGTTCAAATCCCACGTCTATCTTTTTTCCCAGCAAGATATCTCTTAGTCAAATACATGAAACCAAGTAATTTTTTTTACCAGACAGCTAATGTATGCGAAATCACATTCTGTGGACAGATGACAAACTCTGCTTTAAAATATAAATTGTAGAGGCAACTGCGCATTGACATTGTACATTTTCAAGCCAGCTTATCAAAGGAAGATCATTGCCTCAAAAGACCTAAAGTTTACCCCATGTTGATGTCTTCTCTGGTAGCTCAACGTGTTGAGACACATGCTTCCAATTAGAAGCAAAGTGCATGAGCTACAGTGGTTCAAATCCCACGTCTACCTTTTTTTTCCCAGCAAGATATCTTAGTCAAATACATGAAACCAAGTAATTTTTTTTTACCAGACAGCTAATGTATGCGAAATCACATTCTGTGGACAGATGACAAACTCAACTTTGAAATATAAATTGTAGAGGCAACTGCGCATTGACATTGTACATTTTCAAGCCAGCTTATCAAAGTAACATCCTTGCCTCAAAAGACCTAAAGTTTACACCATGTTAATGTCTTCTCTGGGAGCCCAACGGGTTGAGCTGCATGCTCCCAATTAGAAGCAAAGGGTCGGAGCTACAGGGGTTCAAATCCAACGTCCACCTTTTTTTCCCAGCAAGATATCTCTTAGTCAAATACATGAAACCAAGTAATTTTTTTTTACCAGACAGCTAATGTATGCAAAATCACATTCTGTGGACAGATGACAAACTGCTTTGAAATATAAATTGTAGAGGCAACTGCGCATTGACATTGTACATTTTCAAGCCAGCTTATCAAAGGAACATCCTTGCCTCAAAAGACCTAAAGTTTAACTCATGTTCATGTCTTCTCTGGTAGCTCAACGGGTTGAGCTGCATGCTCCCAATTAGAAGCAAAGTGCAGGAGCTAAAGGGATTCAAATCCCACGTCTATCTTTTTTCCCAGCAAGATATCTCTTAGTCAAATACATGAAACCAAGTAATTTTTTTTTACCAGACAGCTAATGTATGCAAAATCACATTCTGTGGACAGATGACAAACTGCTTTGAAATATAAATTGTAGAGGCAACTGCGCATTGACATTGTACATTTTCAAGCCAGCTTATCAAAGGAACATCCTTGCCTCAAAAGACCTAAAGTTTAACTCATGTTCATGTCTTCTCTGGTAGCTCAACGGGTTGAGCTGCATGCTCCCAATTAGAAGCAAAGTGCAGGAGCTACAGTGGTTCAAATCCCACGTCTACCTTTTTTTCCCAGCAAGATATCTCTTAGCCAAATACATGAAACCAAGTAATTTTTTTTTACCAGACAGCTAATGTATGCAAAATCACATTCTGTGGACAGATGACAAACTGCTTTGAAATATAAATTGTAGAGGCAACTGCGCATTGACATTGTACATTTTCAAGCCAGCTTATCAAAGGAACATCCTTGCCTCAAAAGACCTAAAGTTTACACCATGTTAAAGTCTTCTCTGGTAGCCCAACGGGTTGAGCTGCATGCTCCCAATTAGAAGCAAAGGGTCCGAGCTACAGGGGTTCAAATCCAACGTCCACCTTTTTTTCCCAGCAAGATATCTCTTAGTCAAATACCTGAAACCCAGTAATTTTTTTTTTACCAGACAGCTAATGTATGCGAAATCACATTCTGTGGACAGATGACAAACTCTGCTTTGAAATATAAATTGTAGAGGCAACTGCGCATTGACATTGTACATTTTCAAGCCAGCTAATCAAAGGAACATCCTTGCCTCAAAAGACCTAAAGTTTACCCCATGTTCATGTCTTCTCTAGTAGCTCAACGGGTTGAGCTGCATGCTCCCAATTAGAAGCAAAGTGCAGGAGCAAAAGCGGTTCAAATCCCATGTCCACCTTTTTTCCCAGCAAGATATGTCTTAGTCATATACCTGAAACCCAGTAATTTTTTTTTACCAGACAGCTAATGTATGCGAAATCACATTCTGTGGACAGATGACAAACTCTGCTTTGACAAACTCTGCTTTGAAATATAAATTGTACATTTTCAAGCCAGCTTATCAAAGGAACATCCTTGCCTCAAAAGACCTAAAGTTTACCCCATGTTCATGTCTTCTCTGGTAGCTCAATGTGTTGAGACACATGCTCCCAATTAGAAGCAAAGTGCAGGAGCTAAAGCAGTTCAAATCCCATGTCCACCTTTTTTCCCAGCAAGATATCTCTAGTTAGCGCAGCAACGTCCCAATCCCAATCTATTAAGTGGCCAATGGCCGGCCCCAAAGGGGGGCTGCGCGCCGAAGCTTCCAGATTTTTGCCGGGTCGGTGGATGGGTCAGGCCACGAGGGGGGGACCCCCAAAGACGAGGGAAAGTGTCCCCCCGCCTTTAGCGCCCCCATGAGGCGGGCAATAAATTATTGAAAAACGGGCGTTTTTCGCACGATACGCAGTTTGGCCACAGTGAGGAGCACATCCAAATAAATTGGAAGCGGGATAGGTAAGTGAAAAACATCCCACTTCCAATCTATTTCAGCTATTATGGGATGCCTGATCAAATAGATTACAAATGGGATGTTTTGTGATTACCGATCCCACTTCCAATCTATTTCAGCTATTATGGGATGCCTATTCCAAACGTACAAAAGTTAAATATGGGGTCCCGCAAGGCTCCATTCTAGGACCACTATTATTTACATTATACAGTTGTGATCAAATTTATTCAACCCCCAATGCTGCGAAGGGTTTTATGGAATTCAGTGCACATTTGTAATTGTGTTCATAATGAAATCTTACAAGGACTTGTTAAAGAACTAAATGCAACTAAGATAGCATCAATTTTTTTGTCATAAAGTATTAAATGGCCTTTTTGTGATTTCTTCATTGACACAATTATTCAACCCCTTTACGACTACCACTCCTAAGAACAGAGGTTCATTCCAGTGTTTTCCATCAGGTATTGAAAACATCTGTGGATGTCAACGAGCAGCAATCAAGCATGATAAGCACCAATTAGGCAGATTTAAAAGGACTGTGATACTCAGCTCCTTCTAGACATCTGCTGGTGTGTTTCCAAGCATGGTGAAGGCAAGAGAATGGTCCCAGAAGACAAGAGAAGAGCTTATTGCTCTTCACAAGAATGGCAATGGATATAAAAAGATTGCGAAGTTGTTAAATATTCCAAGAGACACTATCGGAAGTATCATTCGCAAGTTCAAGTTAAAGGGCACAGTGGAAACGTTACCTGGTCGTGGCAGAAAGAAGATCCTGACCGCGACTGCTGTGCGCTACCTGAAGCGTAATGTGGAGAAAAATCCCCGCGTGACTGCTAAGGAACTGAAAAAAGACCTGTCAGATGTGGGCACTGAAGTTTCAGCTCAGACAATAAGGCGCGCACTGCATAACGAAGACCTCCATGCCAGAACGCCCAGACGCACCCCCTTGCTGACTCCAAAGAACAAGAAAAGTCGACTGCAGTATGCCAAAAGTCATGTGGACAAGCCACAAAGGTTTTGGAACAGTGTACTGTGGTCAGATGAAACTAAATTAGAACTGTTTGGGACAATGGACCAGCGCTATGTTTGGAGAAGGAAGAACCAGGCGTATGAACAAAAGAACACCTTGCCTACTGTGAAGCATGGCGGGGGGTCAATTATGCTTTGGGGCTGTTTTGCTTCTAATGGTACAGGAAAGCTTCAACGTGTGCAGGGTACCATGAATTCCCTTCAGTACCAGGAGATCTTGGAGGAAAATGTGATGGAGTCAGTCACAAACCTGCGGCTTGGGAGACGTTGGACCTTCCAACAGGACAATGATCCGAAGCACACATCCAAGTCCACTAGAGCATGGTTGAACATGAAAGGCTGGAACATTCTAGAGTGGCCATCGCAATCACCAGACTTAAATCCAATTGAGAACCTCTGGTGGGACCTAAAGAAGGCAGTTGCAGTGCGCAAGCCTAAGAATGTGACTGAACTGGAGGCTTTTGCCCATGAAGAATGGGCTAAGATACCCATAGGTCGCTGCAAGACACTTGTGTCAAGCTATGCTTCACGCTTGAAAGCTGTCATAACTGGAAAAGGATGTTGTACTAAGTACTAAAAAATAATGTCACTAGGGGGTTGAATAAAACTGATAATGATGTGAGCACAGTAAAGACATTTGTGGTTATTCCATCATAAATATTATGTTATGTTTGTCTAATTTATAAGTGCCTCTTTGATATAATTGTAAATAAGATGACTGAAATGATCAAAATCAATGTCAAACTGGCCAAAACACTTTATTTCAGTGGGGGTTGAATAAATTTGATCACAACTGTATATGCTACCATTGGGCACAGTTATAAACAAACATGGTGTCAATTTTCACTGCTATGCAGATGACACTCAACTTTCCATATCAGCCAAACCTGATGACAAACTCAGTTTAAGAAAAATTGAGACCTGTGTAAAAGATATTAAATGCTGGATGTCTCTAAACTTCCTCCAACTTAATGAGGACAAAACAGAAGTTCTCCTTCTGGGCCCTAAGGCCTCAAAACAGAAAATTCCAGATCTAATGCTTAATCTCGCAGGCTACCCCATTACACCTGGCACAGTAGCCAAAAACCTAGGCATCATACTCGACTCTGACCTATCATTTGATAAATACATAGATAATACTACTAGGATAGCTTTTCTACATCTCCGTAACATTGCTAAATTAAAAAATGCATTATCACAGGATGATGCGGAAAAATTGGTGCACGCCTTTGTTAGCTCTAGATTAGACTACTGCAATGCACTACTGTCAGGATGTTCAAATAGGAATCTAAATAAACTTCAAATAGTTCAAAATGCTGCAGCCAGGGTTCTGACCAGAACTAGAAAATTTCAGCATATCAGTCCAGTCCTATCAGCCCTGCATTGGCTCCCAGTTAAATTCCGTATTGACTTTAAAATTCTTTTATTAACTTATAAAGCATTGCACAGGCTTGCTCCTGAGTACCTTCAGGAACTTATTTCCTATTACGAACCCCCACGCCCACTAAGATCACAGGGTGCTGGTCTTTTATTAGTTCCAAAAATTAATAAGGTAACAGCAGGGGGAAGAGCCTTTTCTTGTAAGGCCCCCCAGCTTTGGAATAATCTTCCTAAATGCGTCCGGGACTCCGACACAGTCACAATCTTTAAGTCTAGGTTGAAAACCCACTTATTTAGTTTAGCGTTTGATAATTAATATCCCCCTTAGATAAAAGTACAGATCCAGGGGTTCATAGACAAAGGGTTTTATGGTAGACTGGGGCGCTGGTGCTGTCGTCCTGTCACTGCTCGTGGTCACTCAAGTTTGTTGACAGTGCAGTGGACAGATGTCATTGTCTCAGAATGCCCCCAAGCCTATGTTACCTTCTGGTTCTGCCTTTTTAGCTAGGCTGTAATAATTTAACTAAATGCCGGAGTTGCTGCCACACTCCGGAAATGTTTATAATTTTACCTGTCCTGTATATGTCCTCATACAGAGCTAATTTTCCCTGTTTCATTTCTCCACATGGCTGCCCGCCTGCTTGAGGAATAATGAGATGAGGAGACCAGCGATCCATCCTGAGCCAGCCACCTCCTGCCTAACCGGATGCATACATCATGATGGACATTATTACATATTTTTCCTTTTCTTTCTCTTCTTTCTGTCTAAATTGTTGTTGTTGTTGTCATGGTGACCGGTGTCGGCCAGAGGAGGATGGGTTCCCCCCCTGAGTCTTGGTTCCTCTCAAGGTTTCTTCCTCATGCAAAAAAACTAGTGAGTTTTTCCTTGCCACTGTCGCCCTTGGCTTGCTCACTGGGGGCTAGGACTCGGCACTTGTAAAGCTGCTTTGTGACAACAACTGTTGTAAAAAGCGCTATATAAATAAAATTTGATTGATTGATTGATATTCAAATAGATTGCAAATGGGATATTTTGTGATTACCGATCCCACTTCCAATCTATTTCCACTATTATGGGATGCCTATTCAAATAGATTGCTATTGGGATGTTTTGTGATTACCGATCCCACTTCCAATCTATTTCCACTATTATGGGATGCCTATTCAAATAGATTGCAAATGGGATGTTTTGTGATTACCGATCCCACTTCCAATCTATTTCAGCTATTATGGGATGCCTATTCAAATAGATTGCTATTGGGATGTTTTGTGATTACCGATCCCACTTCCAATCTATTTCAGCTATTATGGGATGCCTATTCAAATAGATTGCAAATGGGATGTTTTGTGATTACTGATCCCACTTCCAATCTATTTCAGCTATTATGGGATGCCTATTCAAATAGATTGCAAATGGGATGTTTTGTGATTACCGATCTTACTTCTAATCTATTTCCACTATTATGGGATGCCTATTCAAATAGATTGCAAATGGGATGTTTTGTGATTACCGATCCCACTTCCAATCTATTTCCACTATTATGGGATGCCTATTCAAATAGATTGCAAATGGGATGTTTTGTGATTACCGATCCCACTTCCAATCTATTTCCATTATTATGGGATGCCTATTCAAATAGATTGCAATTGGGATGTTGGCCACTACCCACCCCAGGTGGGCGTGTACAAAGTTCAGAATTAGAGTTAAGAGCACAGGAAGAGAACCGAATGTCGTAGGGGCCCGAAACTTGATAGGGGGGTAGTGGGGGGCCCCTGGAACAACATATTGAAGCCCCGCCCCCTAAAAGTGGGCGTGGCCAGACGTAGGTGTTCCCATGGGCCAATCGGCTTGAGACTTGATAGGGGGGTAGTGTGGGACCCCTAAAACAACATATTTAAGCCCCACCCCCTAAAACTGGGCGTGACCGGAAGTAGGTGTTCCCATGGGCCGATCGGCTCGAAACTTCGATTTCGGACCACAAACAACATACTAAAAGCTTGTGTCCGTAGGTGGTCGGGAAGTCGAAAAACGAACCAGGAAGTGGAACAGGAAGTTACTTTCCCGAGGTCGTAGGGTCATGAAATTTCATAGGTGATGTCTGGGAGGGCACTGGAGCAACATACTGTAAGCACGAGTCAAGCGAAATTTTCACACCACTAACCCAAACTATCGCATCCCACTTCCAATCTATTTCCATGTGTCAAATAGATTGGAATTGGGATGCCATTCAAATACATTGATTTCTAAGTTTGTTTTTTTTTATTCACTAAAACACTTCAAAAACCATTTATTCATGTTCCCAATGTCTGGTTTATGCAAGCTGAGTGGTCAGAGTTTTGAACTTCCACTGTCCAATACCCCACTATTTTGATGACGAATAAATTGGAAGTGGGATCTTCAGATCTCAGCTTTGAAACATGATAGCACGATTCTTTTACCACTCCTCTCTAAGTTTGAGTCCCCCTGACTCCCTGTGTGAGTTTGGTGAAGTTTGCAGAAAGTCAAAATTTTGGCTCAAAAAGCAATCTTCTCCAAACTCACACAGTGAGTCAGGCACACCTAAACTTAGTGCTGAGCGTTGAAATTTTCAAGCTATGTCATTCTGAAGCTGAGATATAGAGATCCCACTTCCAATGGGATGGCCTCCTTTGTCCACCAGGAGGTTGGTCATGCTTGGACTATTGCCCTTGTATATCTGTTCCTTAATCACACAGAGAAGTGTTGATGCCTACGGTCTGCGTTCCAATGAACATTTGCTACTCTCTATTCCTTATGTCCGCACCGAAATTGGAAAAAGGTCTTTCACCTTCTCTGCCCCTTCTTCATGGAACACTTTGCAAAAGGACTGGAAAATCACAGAACTGATCACGTTAAAAGACTTTAAAGCTAGACTGAGAGCAGTTGAGACAGCCTCGCTCACATGCAACTGTTTTAGTTAATTTTGTAAATTTTATTTGTTGGTTGTAACTGTAATGCTGTTGTTGCATCTTGGCCAGGGCTCCCTTGAAAAAGAGGTTCTTAATCTCAATGGGATTTTTCCCTGGTAAAATAAAGTTTAAATAAATAAATTAATAAAAATTTATTCAAATCATCAAAATAGTGGGGTATTGGACAGTGGAATTTCAAAACTCTGACCACTCAGTTTGCATCAGACAGACATGGGGAGTATGGATAAATGGTTTTCTAAGCTTAAAATAAGTGTTTTGTAAAATAACTTATAACCTCATTTTACTGCATCCCAATTCCAATTTATTTCCATCAGTTAAATAAATTGGAATTAGGATGCCATTCAAATAAATTGGAATTGGATGATTTGTACTTACTTATCCCACTTCCAATCTATTTGAATGGGATCCCACTTCCAATTTATTTCCATCAGTTAAATAAATTGGAATTGGGATGCCATTCAAATAAATTGGAATTGGACGATTTGTACTTACCGATCCCAATTCCAATCTATTTGAATGGGATCCCATTCAAATAGATTGGAAGTGGGACGTTGTGTACTTGCCGATCCCAATTCAAATCTATTTGAATGGGGTCCCATTCAAATAGATTGGAAGTGGGACGTTGTGTACTTGCCGATCCCAATTCCAATCCATTTCAATGGGACCCCATTCAAATAGATTGGAAGTGGGACGTTGTGTACTTACCGATCCCAATTCCAATCTATTTGAATGGGACCCCATTCAAATAGATTGGAAGTGGGACGTTGTGTACTTACCGATCCCACTTCCAATCTATTTGAATGGGATCCCACTTCCAATCTATTTTCATGTGTCAAATAGATTGGAATTGGGATGAGTCATGATTATCATCCCTTTTCCAATACACACATACACACATACACACTCACTCACACACTCATACAAACTCTCTCACACACACACACTCATACACACACACACATATACACACTCACCCACACACACAATCATACACACACTCATATACACACTCACTCACACACACAGACTCATACACACTCACACACATACACACACACTAACACACACACACACTCATACACACACACATGTCTGAGTCCCCCTGACTCACTGTGTGAATGTGAAGTTTGCACAAAGTCATAATTTGGCTGAACAAACAGCATCCCAATTCCAATCTATTTGACAGGTGGAAATAAATTGGAATTGGGATGCCATTCAAATAGATTGGAATTGGGATGTTGTGTAATTACCAGTCCCATTTCCAATCTATTTGAATAGGATCCCACTTCCAATCTATTTTCATGTGTCAAATAGATTGGAATTGGGATGAGTCATGATTACCATCCCTTTTCCAATACACACCCACACACACACACTCATACACACTCATACACACCCACACACACAAACACACACACACACTCATATACACACACACATATACACACTCACTCACACACACACTCATACACACACACATATACACTCTCACTCACACACACTCATACACACACACATACACACTCACTCACACACACTCATACACACTCACACACACACACAAACACACACACACACTCATACACACACATATACACACTCACTCACACACACACTCATATACACACTCACTCACACACACACTCATACACACACTCATATACACACTCACTCACACACACTCATACACACACACATACACACTCACTCACACAGACACACACACACACACTCATACACACACATGTCTGAGTCCCCCTGACTCACTGTGTGAATGTGTTGAAGTTTGCACAAAGTCATAATTTGGCTGAACAAACTGCATCCCAATTCCAATCTATCACACACATACACACTCACTCACACACACTCATACGCACTCACACACACACAAACACACACACACACTCATACACACACATATACACACTCAGTCACACACACACTCATACACACACTCATATACACACTCACTCACACACACATACACACTCACTCACACAGACACACACACACTCATACACACACACATGTCTGAGTCCCCCTGACTCACTGTGTGAATGTGTTGAAGTTTGCACAAAGTCATAACTTGGCTGAACAAACTGCATCCCAATTCCAATCTATTTGACAGGTGGAAATACAGTTTTTGACGACTGCTAACGTGCATTTCCCAATACTTGTGATACATTGTCAAAACTCTAAACACAGCAACACATTGACCTCACACAAATAGCCAAATAGTTAATATTGTGTTCAAAAGCGCATTTTCTTAACTAAATACCAACTCTGCATTTCACAATGCAAACAACTTTGTTAAAACACAGCAAACCTGGTTCAGTATCCAATCATTCTTTTAAACACTAGCACATATTCTCTTTTCGAGATGAACATAGTCAATCACTGCACAACCACTGTAAAAAAACTAACATTTGATGGCAATACAGAAACAGTATTACATGTAATATTTTACCCTCTCCCAGCAAACAACAGACATTTTACAGTAACATCTGTTGTTTTCTTAGTCAGTTCATTTTTACTGTAATCCGCTTCATTTGGACTTTTTTTCAAATGTGTGCATTTTTGGCAACATACTGTCTACACAATGAGTGATATTTACTGTTAGGTACTATATGGAATGTAGATTAGACCAAAAGGAGTCAGTAACATTTTTGCAGTAAAGGGTATCTTTTACTGTATTAGGGACATTACTGTAAATTGTGGCCTAACCCAAAAAATAATTATCATAATTGTAAACATAATTAGCCATGGTCCCATATGTGTAAAAATACACATATACAAAAAAAGCCACACAAGGGGGAAAACAGAATACAAAACTGAACAGTCTTGTTAGGTGTAATCTAAACGGCCTTCAGCAGTTGGCCACATGTTTTCATCCACATCACATCTGATGTTGGCCCTTGCCATGGACCTGGGAAAGAAAAGCTTGGTATGCCTTATTCACCCCTGGCAGTCTTCAGCTGAAATGTCTCTGCAGCCAGGATCCATTGCATGCAGCAGGGACATTTGGTCATGGGGCCGATGATCATACACCTTCCACCTCCAGACTGAAAAAAGTTCCTTAGTGGGGTTGAGGAAAGGCGAGTAGGGCGGGAGGAAAAGGGACATCACTCTTGGATGGTCTATAAACCAGTTTGTGATGACATGAGAATGACAAAATGCTACATCGTCCCATCACAAATGTCCTCGTGTTTCCTCCCACCTGTTCCCTTTCTGCATCTGAAACCAGTTGTTGGTAGAGTTCATTCAAAAACGAAAGAAGGAGGTCACTGTTATAGGGACCAATCTAGCATTTGTGAAGGACCAAACCAGCACTTGAGATTGCAGGACAAATTGTTACATTTGCTCCTCTCTGACCCGGTACATTACTGTACTTCAGTATATACTTTTTATAAATATATATATTTTATACTATACTTCATTTATCTATATGTGCAAAAAATGTGTACAACAGTAATAACTGTTCAGCTGCCTTTGTTTTTGCAGAACTTGGCATTTTATACGATATTTAAGGTTTTGAACCTTAGGTTTTCATTTTTGGCATGCTGTGTACAAGCAATTGTAAATAAGACAAAAACGATCCAGAATTTTGTTATTGGATAACCTTGTGTGTATAGAAAATTTAAGCATTATAAAAACATGTAAAATGACTGCATTTTGTGCCATAACAACATGAATTGAACTAATAGTATAGCCACTGAAAACTGATGTTGTGTTCACTGTGTTTGGAGTTTTGAAAATGTGACTACAGATTGGACAAAAGCACGTTAGCAGTAGTCAAAAACTGTAAATTGGAATTGGGATGCCATTCAAATAGATTGGAATTGGGATGTTGTGTAATTACCAGTCCCACTTCCAATCTATTTGAATAGGATCCCACTTCCAATCTATTTTCATGTGTCAAATAGATTGGAATTGGGATGAGTCATGATTACCATCCCTTTTCCAATACACACCCACACACACACACTCATACACACACACATATACACTCTCACTCACACACACTCATACACACACACATACACACTCACTCACACACACTCATACACACTCACACACACACACACACACAAACACACACACACACTCATACACACACACATATACACTCTCACTCACACACACACTCATATACACACTCACTCACACACACACTCATACACACACTCATATACACACTCACTCACACACACTCATACACACACACATACACACTCACTCACACAGACACACACACACACACTCATACACACACATGTCTGAGTCCCCCTGACTCACTGTGTGAATGTGTTGAAGTTTGCACAAAGTCATAATTTGGCTGAACAAACTGCATCCCAATTCCAATCTATCACACACATACACACTCACTCACACACACTCATACGCACTCACACACACACAAACACACACACACACTCATACATACACATATACACACTCAGTCACACACACACTCATACACACACTCATATACACACTCACTCACACACACTCATACACACACACATACACACTCACTCACACAGACACACACACACTCATACACACACACATGTCTGAGTCCCCCTGACTCACTGTGTGAATGTGTTAAAGTTTGCACAAAGTCATAATTTGGCTGAACAAACTGCATCCCAATTCCAATCTATTTGACAGGTGGAAATACAGTTTTTG